>NC_073396.1:7279194-7606778 GCF_028641065.1 Leucoraja erinaceus
CTCGCCTGGACCTACCTGATCTCCCGTTTGCTAAACACTTTAATTCCCCTTCCCAGTCCCACACTGACCGTTCTGTCCGAGGCCTCCTCCATTGTCAGGGTGAGGCTAAACGCAAATTGGAGAAACAGCATCTTATATTTCGCTTGGGCAGCTTACAACACAGTGGTATGAATTTTGATGTCTCTAACTTCAAGTAATCCCGGCATTCCCTCTCTCTCCATCCCTCCCCCACCCAAGTCACACCAGCCTTTCGTTCTCACCTAGCAAACAGCTAAAAAAGGCCTGTTTCCTTTATCATTGTAACTTTTTTGCATCTTTCATTCATCTGTTCTATATCTCGCTACATCATTGTCTAAATCTCTCGTTCCCTGTTCCTAAGACTTTCAGTCTGAAGATGGGTCTATCTTTTATGCTTGACGGCTGTCTGACCCGCTGCGTTCCTCCAGCATCTTGTTCAATATCGTATGTATCCATCATTATCTTAGCGCACGAGAAAGGAATAAGCTTGTTTAAAATTCTTCAGCAATGCAGTTATAAATAAAACCTAACCTTCCTCTCTGTCACTGAGATGTAGTCACCACCTTTCAATTAAGTTTGAGCTATTTTTTTCTCTTGGGAAATATTCATGAGGTTTCTGATATGTACTGACATGAGACACAAAATGTTACTTTGATTTTTCTGTAATTTTATTCCCCAATAAGAACATGTAGTATTAATACTTTATTTGACCAGCACGTGCACTGAATTGTCTCCCAATTCTGCAGTGCTGTCTGCATGACAATAGTCTCTGATTTAGACTGTAGACTTTAGAGATACAGCGCATACACAGGCCCTTCAGTCCACCGAGTCCACGCCGACCAGCACTAGCACAATCCGACACAGTAGTGACAATTTACAATTTTTACCAAAGCCACCTAACCTACAAACCTGTACATCTTTGGAGTGTGGGAGGAAGCCGGAGCACCCGGAGAGAACCCATGTGGTCAGAGGGAGAATGTACAAACTCTGTACCTGTTAGACAGGATCGAACTCGGGTCTTTGGCATTTGAAGGCAGCAAGCAACTCTACCGCTGTGCCACTATGCTTCCCTTGATTTAAGTTTCCTAGTTTATACTGCGTTCTGCTGTAACGCTACTGCTTGGGATGTTTACACAGCTTCGACCAATGTTTTCTGTTCCTAGCTGTTCCTTAATTACTCATGCTGATTCTCTTCCTCCATTTATGAGCTCAGATCCTTCCTATAAATCATTATTTAATAACAGGGCTCCATGGGTTCTTTTTTAGATTGTCCTTCTCTTCCAAAAGTTAAGTGTTCTGAGATTCCAGGATTTAATTCCCAGTCTTGGTCACAGTGCAATCGCACCTCAGTCCTGGCTATTAGATTGCACCCACTTATTTCCAATTATTTGTTTTGCTAGGAATTCTATTCATATGGGTTCAAAATAATTTGACAAATATGCGTGAGCAATTTGATTTTTATAAAACTAATCGTAACATGGTGTGATAAAACGAATACATAAAAAGGTTAAATATAATTTGGTTTGCAAAAAGGTACGCAGTTTTTAACTTAGTTTTGAAATACAGCGTGGAAACACGTCCTTTGGCCCGCCGAGTCCGCACCGACCAACGATCCTCATACACTAAAGGGCCTGTCCCACGAGCATGCGACTGCATGCGGCAAACGCAACCAAACTGGAAGCAGGGGCCGCGCGGAGGTCGAGTGATCCCGTACGAGTTGACGTGAAGTTTGAGCGAAGTCCGCGGGAAGTTTGCGCTAGGCGTACGCCGTCAAGACACTGCGTACGGCGTCAAGATGCTGTGTACGGCGTCGAGACGCTGCGCATGCCCGTCGAGGCGGTGCGTACGGCCTCAATGCGGCTGTGGGCCAGCAGGCCGTTGCCGTGCGGAATTTTTGGATAGTGTCAGTTTTTCAGATTCCCGTGCGATGTCGGGACCAGCCCCACACAACTCCATACGGCTCCGGCGATCAAAGTGGGTCCGGCCCCGCAAGGCCGTACGGCTCAAGCGACCACGTTAGGTCGCGCTTGCCGCATGCAGTCGCATGTTGGTGGGACCGGCCCTTAACACTATCCCACACACACTGGGGACAATTTACAATTTTACCTAGCCAAGTAGCCTACAAATCTCTACGTCTTTGGAGGGTGGGAGGAAACCGGAGCTCCCGGAGAAAACCCACGCAGGTCACGGGGACAACGTACAAACTCCGTACAGACAGCACCCGTAGTCAGGATCGAACCTGGGTCTCTGCCTTTGCAAGGCAGCAACTCAACCGCTGCGCCACCGTGCCGCCCTTGGGGTTCAAGCTACGTGGATAAAATGTGAGAGCAATTTGATTTTTACACAAATCCTAAAAAGATGTGATGAAACTAATACATAAGAGGCTAGATATTAATTTGTTTGCAATGATGTGCACAGTGATACACAGGGATTTTCTTTGCCTGTAGCATTGCCCGCAGAGTGGAATTGGTTGCTCGTTAATAATGAGCAAAATGGCAATAAGAACGCAGCTGCTCATAAAAAATACATTTTATGCCACGCATGGAAACTGTGTGAATATTTGCACTGCATTAGAAGGAAGGATGCTTTGCGAAATGTCTAATTTGAGAAAAGTGTTTCATGATTACCACATTTGCTAAACCATATATTTTGTTGCCGCTGAATCAGGGTTCCATCTGTTCATAGCTATCGATAACTTTTCTACGCGAAGGAATTTTCCCCAAGTCTGAATTAATAAAGTTCACGGTAAATATCCCCCTAAATATCTGCACTCTCTAGCTGTCAGAGGGCTTACTCAAGGAACAGTCTCATCCCGGCCACCCTCTCTTCTCCCCTCTCCCATCAGGCAAGAGGTGCAGAAGTAGGGAATGGTAGGGAATTGAAGAATACAGTTGAACAAAGGGATCTGGGTATAACCGTGCATAGTTCCTTGAAGGTGGAATCTCATATAGATAGGGTGGTAAAGAAAGCTTTTGGTATGCTAGCCTTTATAAATCAGAGCATTGAGTATAGAAGCTGGGATGTAATGTTAAAATTGTACAAGGCATTGGTGAGACCAAATCTGGAGTATGGTGTACAATTTTGGTCGCCCAATTATAGCAAGGATGTCAACAAAATAGAGAGCGTACAGAGGAGATTTACTAGAATGTTGCCTGGGTTTCAACAACTAAGTTACAGAGATAGGTTGAATAAGTTAGGTCTTTATTCTCTGGAGCGCAGAAGGTTAAGGGGGGACTTGATAGAGGTCTTTAAAATGATGAGAGGGATAGACAGAGTTGATGTGGACAAGCTTTTCCCTTTGAGAATAGGGAAGATTCAAACAAGAGGACATGACTTCAGAATTAAGGGACAGAAGTTTAGGGGTAATATGAGGGGGGGAACTTCTTTACTCAGAGAGTGGTAACGGTGTGGAATGAGCTTCCAGTGGAAGTGGTGGAGGCAGGTTCATTGGTATCATTTAAAAATAAAGTGGATAGGCATAGGGATGAGAAGGGAATGGAGGGTTATGGTATGAGTGCAGGCAGGTGGAACTAAGGGAAAAAAAGTTGTTCGGCACGGACTTGTAGGGCCGAGATGGCCTGTTTCCGTGCTGTAATTGTTATATGGTTATATGGTTATATAAGTGTGAAAATGCATACCTCCAGATTCAATTGGAGGAGCAGCACCTCATATTTCGCTTGGGCAGTCTGCACCCCAGCAGCATGAACATTGACTTCTCTAATTTCAGGTAGTTCTTACTTTCTCCTCCCTTTCTCAGCTCTCCCTCAGCCCACTGGCTCCACCACTTCCTTTCTTCTTCCCGCCCCCCTCCACCCATACATAAGTCTGACGAAGGGTTGCCTATTTCCGTGCTGTGTGGCTAAATTAATCTAAACTAAATTCAATGTTAATGCCTTTGGGTTTTAAGCTACCCAAGCGGAATATGGGGATAAAATTATTGATCTATTGATGATAATTTTATTAACACGTCTCCTCGCCCCATCTCCAACCCTGCTTTGTTACGGTGTTGACATCAGAGCAGGTCGGGCTGATCTAATGACTCACCCTCACGAATCTTTGGAAATGTCATTCCTCGCATCCAACAGCAAGGGACAGATCTCCAAACCCTTAGTGTATTCAGTGAGAGGGTCTAAATGACAATTAATGCAGGGTGTCTGGCAATCTTCCACCACAGTCTCAGCGGGAAGTCAGGAGCGCAGTTGAAGAAATTACAGGCACGTCTTTTCAACTTCAGTTTCCTTCATGCAAACCAATGAGCCGGCCAGATTATGGCTGGCTCATAGAGGCTAGAGGTGTTGAATTACAGGAGCTGGGGTCACACAGTTTAAGAATAAAGGGGAGGCCATTTAGGCCTGACATGAGGACAATCTTTTTCACCCAGAGACTTGTGAATCTGTGGAATTCTCTGCCGCAGAAGGTAGTGGAGGCCAATTCACTGGATGTTTTCAAGAGAGAGTTAGATTTAGCTCTTAGGGGGAAAAAAGCAGGAATGGGGTACTGATTTTGGATGATCAGTCATGATCACATTGAATGGTGGTGCTGGCTTGAAGGGCCGAATAGCCTACTTCTGCACCTATTTTTCTATGTTTCTATATTATGTATAACACACAGTGCCAGTGTTCCATGCTGGGGCAATTATGTTCCTCTTCAGATTCTCGTTGTCCCTTCTATCCTCGTTTTGGAATTTAGTCTTTAGAGATACAGCGTGGAAACAGGCCCTTCGGCCCATCGAGTCCACGCTAACCAGTGATCATCCCGTATACTAGCACTATCCTACACACAGACTAGAGACAATTGACATTTTTTTTCACCAAAGCCAATTAACCTGCGCGCCTTTGGAGTGTGGGAGGAAACCGGAGCACCCGGAGAAAACCCACGCGGTCACAGGGAGAACGTACAAACTCCGTACAGACAGCACCCGTAGTCAGGATCGAACCTGGGTCTCTGGCGCTGTAAGGCAGCAGCTCTACTGCAGTTTTCTCCTCCAAATATTACCGAAAATAGAAGTTTAGCATTAGATTTTTATTTTCCATCTAATGCTTCGAAAAACAAACCACGGTTAAAAATATTAGTTTGCTTTCAATGGCCTTTTGATCTATGTTGCAACATTCACTGATTTATGTATTTATATATTCAGATTTCTTTGTTCATCCACCCCATTTTGGCACTAATTTACCAATGGATACACAAAGTTATTTTTCTTTCCGGGATGTAACTCCTTTGTATTTACATATGTTGAACTTCGTGATTGATTAAACGCTAAGTTCTTCTGGGTTAGTGTGGACTCCCCGCAGAGATCACAGCCTTTCTTTTCCAATATTGTCATTAACTACTTTTCAACCCTTTCACTTGGAATTTTTTAAAAGGGCACAAATAAGAATCTAATGCCTCAGGAAAGCAAGTACGCACAGCATGGTGGTGCAGCAGTAGAGTTGCTGACTTACATTGCTTACAGCACCAGAGACCCAGGTTCAATCCTGACCACCGGGTGCTGCCTGTACGGAGTTAGAAACATAGAAACATAGAAATTAGGTGCAGGAGTAGGCCATTCGGCCCTTCGAGCCTGCACCGCCATTTAATATGATCATGGCTGATCATCCAACTCAGTATCCCGTACCTGCCTTCTCTCCATACCCTCTGATCCCCTTGGCCACAAGGGCCACATCTAACTCCCTCTTAAATATAGCCAATGAACTGGCCTCAACTACCCTCTGTGGCAGAGAGTTCCAGAGATTCACCACTCTCTGTGTGAAAAAAGTTCTCCTCATCTCGGTTTTAAAGGATTTCCCCCTTATCCTTAAGCTGTGACCCCTTGTCCTGGACTTCCCCAACATCGGGAACAATCTTCCTGCATCTAGCCTGTCCAACCCCTTAAGAATTTTGTGAGTTTGCACATTCTCACCGTGACTGCGTAGGTTTTCTCAGAGATCTTCAGTTTCCTCCCATACTCCAAAGACGTACAGATTTGAGGGTCAATTGGCTAAGTATAAATGTAAATTCTCCCGTGTGTGTATGTGTGTGTATTGTATTGTATTGTATTGTATTCAAATTTATTGTCATTGTCTCAATTTGAGACAACAAAATGAATTTCCCTTAAAGGCAGAATCATAAAAAAAAAAATTTTTTAAAAATGTGTGTGTAGGGGATCGCTGGTCGGCGTGGACTCGGTGGGCCGAAGGGCCTGTTTCCGCGCTGTATCTCTAAACTAAGCTAAACTAAACACTGCTGGAAGAGGAAGCACTAACTTGGGAAAATGGTTTCCATGCCAACTCTGTGTTTTGCAATTAAGACCTTCCTTATTTTAAGTGGACTTCTCCTTCCGTGTCCATCATCCACGTGTCAAATGTTGACGTCGCCATCATCGACTGTCCTGAAGAGGGCGCAAGCTTCCGGCGACAATCAGTGGGAGCCATCACTTGTTGCAATAGATGATGGTGGTAGCAGAATTAGCCCGGGATACTTCCAGTTTCCAGCCCCACGACGTGGACACTTCGGTTTGGGGCCTTTAAGTGAACTGAGGATCTCACGCTACTTTCAGGCGTGAAGCTCACTCACATCCCAAATTTGTTGGAAAAACTATTTACGTGTTTCTTCACGATTACACTGGTGTATTTCTGGTGGTCGAGAGTGTTTAATTGTCATACACATCGACAACGGAACGATGAAATTCTTTCTAATCGCAGACCCAGTAGCATCGTGTCACAGACTCTTAGAATTATACAGCCCAACCTGCCCACACCGAGCAACATGTCCCATCTACACCAGTCCCACCTGCCTGCATTTTGCCCATATCCCGCTGCACCTGCCCGATCCATGTACCTGTCTCACTGCCTCTTCAACGTTGCGATTGTGAATGGTGAACAGCCTCGTGAATCTTCTCTGCAGCCTTTCTAAATTATTAACATCCTACCTAGAGCTGGGGGACCAGAAAACTGCATCCAAAATGGAATTGATTCCAGTTCCCGCCTCCACCAGAGTGTAGAATCATAAGAAAAGATGGCTCAAAGCTTCTTCAAAAAGCAATCCCATTAGTCCCTCTCTTCAACGCCCTGGGGAGGAAAAGACTACAAAAAGTAGTAAACACTGCCCAGTCCATCATCGGCTCTGACCTTCCTTCCATCGAGGGGATTTATCGCAGTCGCTGCCTCAAAAAGGCTGGCAGTATCATCAAAGACCCACACCATCCTGGCCACACACTCATCTCCCTGCTACCTTCAGGTAGAAGGTACAGGAGCCTGAAGACTGCAACAACCAGGTTCAGGAATAGCTACTTCCCCACAGCCATCAGGCTATTAAACCTGGCTCGGACAAAACTCTGATTATTAATAACCCATTATCTGTTATTTGCACTTTATCAGTTTATTTACTCATGTGTGTATACATTTATATTGTGGTATATGGACACACTGATCTGTTTTGTAGTAAATGCCTACTATGTTCTGTTGTGCTGAAGCAAAGCAAGAATTTCATTGTCCTATCAGGGACACATGACAATAAACTCACTTGAACTTGAACTTGTACTCCGTCAGATATTCATTCTTGGAGTTGCACGGTGGCGCAGCGGTAGAGTTGCTGCCTCACAGCGCCAGAGACCAGGGTTTGATCCTGACAACTTTGATTGTACATTGCCCCTAGTGTGTGGGATAGTGCCTGTGTCGTGATAGTACCTGGGTGATCACTGGTCAGCGCAGACTCAGTGGGCTGAAGGGCCTGTTCCCACGCTGTATCTCTAGACTCTAAAGTTCACTTTTTAAGGAACCAACCCATCCGTTGATAACTATCAGCTTTTCTTAGTTTAGCCTATTATTGTCCCGCGTACCGAGGTACCAAAGCTTTGATTGCATGCTGTCCAGTTAGCTAGCCATGATTACAACCGAACCATCCACAGTGTACAGAGCAAAGAGTGGAATAATAGCCATTGCAGCAATTGAGGTTAAAAACTCCCATTGGGTTTTCACTAGTTTGTTGGCAGCACGGATGGATTGTTGAGTAAACCAATTGCCAAGGAGGTGTATGCCAAGCACTCCACATAATAAAAACTTACACTGATCCAAACACTCAGCTGAGTATTAATTGAAGGACATGGCTTGGATCAGATGGCTTGGATCCAAGGTGTTGAGGTACTCGCTCCAGCCTGGACAATTGCTGCCATTGACTCCAGCCTTTGCTCTACCATAGAGCTTAGAGTCATAGAGCGATACAGTGTGGAAACAGGCCCTTCAGCCCAACTTACCCACACTGACCAACATGTCCCATCCACACTAGTCTTACCTGCCTGCATTTGGCCCACATCCCTCTAAACATGCCATATCCTTGTACAAGTCTAAATGTTTCTTCAACGTTGCGATAGTCCCAGCGTCAACCACTTCCTCCAGCAGCTTGTTCCATACGCCCACCGCTGTTTGTGTGAAAAAGTTACCCCTCAGATTCATATTGACCTTTTTGTTTAACCTTTTTCTATGGTATGGAAACGTATTATCTTTTTTTGTAAAACACTTTGGTGTCAATGCGAGTTGACTTAAAACGTGCTATATAAATAAAACTCACTTACTTACTTACTTACTAAATCTTGCCTGAGGTAGGCAAGCAAAGAATTACACTGTTGCTTCTCACATGTGATGATAAAGTATTCATTCATAAAATCTGTCTGGAGATGCCTATTTCTTAAATGTCATAACCAGGCAATTGGGCTCATTGATATGATATTTACGCACGCAAATCACAAATGGATGAGTTTTATCTTTAACTTTAGGACATAGAACATGGAACATAGACAAGATCAAGCCCTTCGGCCGAACATTTCTGTGAAACAAGGAGGAAAAGCCATGAGCAAATCGACAAGAAGATGCTAATTAAGGAACATTGGACTGTGGAAGGAACTATGAATTGAAGAAACATCACCCATCCTTTTTTCTCCAAAGATGCTGCCTGACCCGCTGAGTTACTCCAGCACTTTGTGTCTACCTTATCAATTGGACAAAATGGACATCAATCCTTCCTTTGGTGAGAAAGTAACTGGTTGTTGGAAGAATAGTCCTGGCCGGCAACTTCGTCTGTCGATTCCCTCCGCAGATGCTACCTGGACCGCTGGGTTCCTCCCGAACTTTGTGTTTTGCTCGAGGTTCCCGCATCTGCCGGGTTCAGTGTCTCCAGAATGAAGGATGGTTCTGCGAAGAAATGTCGTGGAGTAAAAAAAAAATCACCAGCACATGCACAGACAAGCAGAACAATTGATGAGGAAGCAGGGATTACAGACATCGCTGTCAATTAAGTTAATGTCTCTCTTTTGGACGATGAGAAGTATGTTACACTTCAGTTGGAGCCAAACAATGAATTGAAATTTCAAACAGACTTGGGAGTCCAACATATCACTACTTTTAGTTTAGTTTAGTTTAGTTTAGTTTAAAGATACAGCGCGGAAACAGGTCCTTTGACCCATTGGGTCCGCGCCGATCAGCGATCCCCACACATTAACACCAACCTACACCCACTAGGGCCAATTTTTATATTTACCAAGCCAATTAACCTACAAACCTGTACGTCTTTGGAGTGTGGGAGGAAACCGGAGATCTCGGATGAAAACCCGCACAGGTCACAGGGAGAACGTACAAACTCCGTACAGACAGCACCCGTAGGATCGACCCGGGTCTCCGGCGCTGCATTCACTGTAAGGCAGCAACTCTACCATACGTTCATGTGATAGGAACAGTATTACACCATTCGGCCCATCAAGTCTACTCCACCGTTCAATCACGGCTGATCTATCTTTCCCTCTCATCCCATTCTCCTGCCTTCTCTCCATAACCCTTGACACCCGTACTAATCAAGAATTTGTCAATCTCCGCCTTAAAAATATCCATTAGCTTGGCCTCCACAGTCATCTGTGGCAATGAATTCCACAGATTCACCTTCCTCTTCCTCATCTCCTCCCTAAAGGAACGTCCTTTAATTCTGAGGCTGCGACCTCTGGTCCTAGACTATCCCACTGGTGGAAACATCCTCTCTACATCCGCTCTATCCAGGCCTTTCACTATTCGGTAAGTTTCATTGAGGTCTTCCCTTCATCCTTCTAAACTCCAGCGGATACAGCAGGCCCAGTGTCATCAAACGCTCATCAGATGTTAACCCACTCATTCCTGGGAACATTCTCGTAAACCTCCACTGGACACCTCCAGACCCAGCGCGTCCTTGAAGCTGGTGGAAACCTGTTAGAGAACACACATGGCTGTTGGGTCTGTGAAGTTCTTTTCCCACAAGCAATCCAGTAGAGTATTGCCATGCATAAGTACATCCCCGATTAGCAAATGATACAGAAATAGTCTACTGACCCCACATGCAAGAGGCAATGTTTTTTGGTGCCATTTTCTTACTTTCTGCAGCTTTACAACCAAATGAGACATAATGGAGGACATCACTGGAGTTTAGAAGGATGAGGGGGATTCTTATAGACACATATAACATTATAAAAGGACTGGACAAGCTAGATGCAGGAAAAATGTTCCAAATGTTGGGCAAGTCCAGAACCAGGGGCCACAGTCTTAGAATAAAGGGGGAGGTCATTTAAAACTGAGGTGAGGAAAAACTTTTTCACCCAGAGAGTTGTGAATTTATGGAATTCCCTGCCACAGAGGGCAGGGGAGGCCAAATCACTGGATGGATTTAAGGGAGAGTTAGATAGAGCTGTAGGGGCTAGTGGTATCAAGGGATATGGGGAGAAGGCAGGCACGGGTTATTGATTGGGGACGATCAGCCATGATCACAATGAATGGCGGTGCTGGCTCGAAGGGCAGAATGGCCTCCTCCTGCACCTATTTTCTACCTATGTCTATGTAACAGGAACATTACATTTCTGAGAGCAACTTTGTCAGGCTGTTGAAACAGGGAACTAAACTGCAGATAAATGGACACATGGTGACTGGGTAATTCAGCAGGTCAAGCAGCATCTCTGGAGAACATGGACAGGTGACGTTTCAGGTTGGGACCCTTCTTCACGCACCTGGATGGGATTGCATAGTGGGGCAGTCAAAATGTAGAAACAAGAAACTGCAGATGCTGGTTTACATAAAAGGACACAAAGTGCTGGAGTAACTTAGCGTGTCAGGCAGCATCTCTGGAGAACATGGACAGGTGATGTTTTGGGTTGGGACCCCACTTCTTCAGACTTTGTTAGGTTGTTGCTTGACGAGCATGTGAGATGGATCTTCTAAGTTCAGGCACATCCTCTCGGCCTGATGGTGATTTTACGGAGTAGACAGGGCTGAGGCCTACCCGAGGTGCAGCGGCCCGACTGGAAAGCCTGGTCGATGGAGTACTCGGGAGGGAGCTGCTGGAGACGATGGACGTGAGGAGCGGGGGCCGGTAGGAGGGCGAATCAGGCAAATGCCTCCAGCTGCAGGCTTCGAGGTCGGCTGCAGGAGGCTCTCCCAGGACACAATGATGGCCGGGCCAGGAGAGGAGAGGGACGCGGGTTCGCGGGCCGATCCGGTCGAAGCCAACGGTGGAAGGCCCGACTGGAGCCTGGGGCTCGCCTGGATCGGGATCCGCTCCAGTAGACCGAGCCTGCGGGCCGACCGGACCTTGACTGTGCCCGCATGTGTAAATACGCAAAAATGAACGGAATGAACTCGTACAGTGGGACAGGGCCATTACAGAAATCTGGGGCTTGGCTAACAAGTTAAGTGCAAAATACTTCTTTCTCTAAATGTGAAGTGACCCAGTAATACTTTAATGTGCACAGATGGAAGCACCTCACACTTCACTGACTCATAGCTAACCATATCTGTCTCCCCTTTCTTGTACAGTTTCGTGGAATTCTAAAAAAGCTGCTGAATAGTTGTGTTTCACCCATGATCGATGTTGCCTGCAGTAAACTTGCCAAGCTGGGTTTAATCATAAAAATTATTTTGCTCCTTAAATCTAAATTGTCTCTCTCACACAAAATCTTAACTCGGCCTCAAGAGAAGTCCTAGCAACGTAGACAGCACAGTGGCGGAGAGCTGCTGGTATTAGTCAGGACAAAAGGCTGTTCATCTTTCAACAGCAGGGTGGCAAGGAAGGGGTTAATAAAGCATTTCCGTTCTGCAAGTAAGATCCATTTCTTTTAGTTTAGTTTAGTTTAGAGATACAGCATGGAAAAGCAGTTTTGCCCACAGAGTCCGCGCCGACCAGCGATCACCCCGTACACTTGCGCAGTCCTACACACCAGGGACAGCTTACAGAACCGTTACAAATAGATTCCTTCAAGGCATGCAGCAGGTACCACTGTTTTGCCATTATGGTGCAGCACAGTGGCGCAGCTGGTAGAGCTGCCGCCTCATAGCGCCAGAGACCCGGGTTCAATCCTGACCTCGGGTGCTGTCTGGGTGGAGTTTGCACGTTCTCCCGCATGGGTTTCCTCCGGTTTCCTCCCACTTCCCAAAGATGTGCGGGTTTCTCGGCTAATTGACCTCTGCAAAAATTCCCCATTGTATGTGAGGAGGAAGTGAGGAAGGTCTCATAGAAACATAGATCCAGAGTGGCGGCGCGGCTCTGGCTGCAGCGGCTTACCGGTGGTCCCGTTGTCTTTGTGTTTTTATGTTGTTTATTTTGTTTGGTTAGTCTAGTTTTTTGGTTTTAGCTTGTGTTTTGGGGGGGGGGGGGGGGGGGGGGTGAAACGGGGTTTGCAGTCTCTCCCTGCGGGGGAATACGACCTTTTTGTCGTATTCCCCTTCTCTGCCTCCATCTGTGCTGAGGCCTAATGGAGCTGACGACCTCGAGGCTCCGGAGGCAGAGCACCGTCAGGACTCGCCCTGAGCTCTCTCCCGTGAGGGTGGTCCGGCTCAGGGCTGGAAGAGGTTGGGACGCTCCCGTGAGGACGGCCAGCCCGAGGGTGGAATGAGGCTCCCGTCGGAGCGGCCGAGCTCGGGATCTTGCAACTGGCAGCCTGAGGGAGGTTCGGCGCCCAATAAAGGGCGGCCCGGTCCGGGGGCAAGGTTCGGCGCCCAAGTCGGGGCGGCCTAGCCCGAGGCTGAAGACGGCGCAGTACTCACGTGAGGGTGGCTGGGACGGTGTTCTGGCGGCGGTGGCCTGCGTCCGGGGTACACTTGCGCGGTCCAGCAGTTGCACCTGCAGGACTGCTTACGGAAGCTTCAACCAAATGATTCCGCGGTGGTGACGCGCGGTACCACTGTTCTTTTTGCCATCGCCGGGGGCAGGGGGGGGGGGGGGGGGGGGGTAGCGCCCGCAGCTCATAGCGAGAAGAGGAGGGGGTTCAGATGCGGACTCGGGTGCTGTCTAAGACTGTTAGCCTCCATCACAGTGAGGAGATGCTGGGTGGACTCACTGTGGTGGATGTTAATGTGTGTTTATTGTTGTTTTATTGTATTGTATTATATGTATGACTGCTGCAATTTCGTTCAGACTTCGGTCTGAATGACAATAAAAGGCTATCTATCAATCTATCTATCTAGAAACATAGAAAATAGGTGCAGGAGTAGGCCATTCGGCCCCTCGAGCCTGCACCGCCATTCAATATGATCATAGCTGATCATCCAACTCAGTCTCGACCTGAAACGTCATCTATTCCTTTTTTCCAGAGATGCTGCCTGAGCTGCTGACTTACTCCAGCACTTTGTGCCCATCTTAAGTGAATGTGAATGTTGGATGACATAGAACTGTGGATGGGTGATCAATGGTCAGTGTGGACTCTGTGGGCCGAAGGGCCTGTTACCATGCTGTGATTCTAAACTAAAACTAAACCTAAAGAGGCTTTTTTGTATTGAAGCTTGGAGTTCTATCGAACTTATTGATCAATGTTTGCAGCTGCAGGCTGTTATTTAATAATTGATGTTCCTATATTCCTTGATGCCTTTGGTCAACCTCACTTTTTTTTACATACCTTGGTGTAATATTTAAAATCTGTTCAATATTTTGCTCTCTAGTTAGATACATAGATACATAGAAAATAGGTGCAGGAGTAGGCCATTCGGCCCTTCGAGCCTGCACCGCCATTCAATATGATCATGGCTGATCATCCAACTCGGTATCCCTACCTGCCTTCTCTCCATACCCCCTGATCCCCTTGGCCACAAGGGCCACATCCAACTCCCTCTTAAATATAGCCAATGAACTGGCCTCAACTACCTTCTGTGGCAGAGAATTCCAGAGACTCACCACTCTCTGTGTGAAAAATGTTCTTCTCATCTCGGTTTTAAAGGATTTCCCCCTTATCCTTAAGCTGTGACCCCTTGTCCTGGACTTCCCCAGCATTGGGAACAATCTTCCTGCATCTAGCCTGTTCAACCCCTTAAGAATTTTGTAAGTTTCAATAAGATCCCCCCTCAATCTCCTAAATTCTAGCGAGTATAAGCCGAGTCTATCCAGTCTTTCTTCATATGAAAGTCCTGACATCCCAGGAATCAGTCTGGTGAACCTTCTCTGCACTCCCTCTATGGCAATAATATCCTTCCTCAGATTTGGAGACCAAAACTGTACGCAATACTCCAGGTGTGGTCTCGCCAAGACCCAGTACAACTGCAGTAGAACCTGCCTGCTCCTATACTCAAATCCTTTTGCTAGACCTGCTGATGTATTTTTACAAGTTGTTGTTTGCTTGCATTTATATGTTATATGTAAAAACTGTGTCTCTTTTATACAAATGACGCATTCACATATTAACATCTGTGCATAAATGCGAAATAAATATATTCTAGATGCTGGTAAAGAAACCATTATAATCCATCTCGAGCACCTTATGTAAATGCACACGCACACTCGCATCTAAACAGATAATACTCCTGCTGATTTCCTCCATTATGTGTTATTATCCCAGCACTGATTGTAGAAACTTTCTGCATATTATGTTTTAGTTTAGGGATGCAGCGTGGAAACAGGCCCTTCGGCCCATGGAGTCCGCGCTGAGTCACCCGTTCACACTCGTTCTATGCTACCCCACTTTTAACATCCTGCACACTAGGGATAATTTACAGAAGCCAATCGACTTCCAAACTGCACGTCTTTAGAATGTGGCGGGAAACCGGAGCACCCGGAGAAAACCCACGCAGGTCACAGGGAGAACGTGCAAAACACAGCACAGACGGCACCCGTGGTCAGGATCGAACCTGGGTCTCTGGCGCTGTGAGGTAGTAGCTCTACCGCTGTGCCACCGTGCCACCTTATTGTACTTGCAGACTACAGTCAGTGAAGAGTTCTTGTCCTTTGAGCCTCTTTTAAGGGCCTGTCCCACTTCCGCGATTTTTTTGGGCGACTGCCGGCACCTGTCACGGTTGCAGCAGGTTGCCGAAAATCTTCAACATGTTGAAAATCCAGCAGCAACCAGAAATAGGTACGACTCTTTAGGCCACTACTCACGGCCATACTGGCGACATGTCGCGGGGTGACGCCTGTATGGGCGTGAGTAGTCGCTCATTTAAGCACCACTTGTAGACGTTTCCCCAGTGTAAGACGGTAAACAACTTACAACTTTCTAAGTACTCACTTGTATGACACAGGGGAGAATCTTTGAGCAACTTTCCCACTCTTGTTTAAACAAAAGGTCTTTTGCAAATACAACACTTCTAGAGCAAAACATCACCTGAAAACTTGTTAAGATGTTTGACCCCGCAAACACCCGACTCCAGGGCATTGATTTTTCGGTAAAATGTAAAAATATTTTCTATCTCTGCTCATCAAATATATATGCGGCAGTGTCGGAAATCTAAAATAGTTTTAAAAACTAATGCATAGAGAGGAACTGCAGGTGCTGGTTTAAAACGAAGACAGACACAAAAAGCTGGAGTAACTCAGCGGGTCAGGCAGCATCTCTGGAGAGAAGGAATGGGTGATGTCTCTGGTCGAGAACCTCCTTCAGACTGAGAGTCAGGGGAAAGGGAAACAAGAGATATAGACTGATACTTAAGACAAATGAATGGAAGATGGGCAGAAAGCAACGATAATCAAGGAAATGTGTCCATTGAGCCCACAATTGGTCCAACATATAAACTAACGGTTTGCTAATTCAAAAATGCGTTAGATTGCTGGGCTGTGGCTTTTTTACTCCTGGTCTTTCCTGCATTCTTATATTTTTCAGTTTATTTTTAAAAACAAGAAAGCAAATTATTTCGAGCAAAATATATTACAAATGTGTATAAATTACTGAACGCCACATTTTAATTGAAAGACAAAATTCCTCATGAGCTGAATAGGTCGGGCAGAAGCACAGAGTCTCTTTGCCTAGAGTAGGTGAGTCGGGGACCTGAGGACATGGGTTTAAGGTGAAGGGGAAAAGATTGAATAGGAATCTGAGGGGTAGCTTTTTCACACAAAGGGTGGTGGGTGTGTGGAACAAGCTGCCAGAGGAGGTAGTTGAGGCAGGGATTATCCCAACGTTTAAGAACCAGTTAGACAGGTACGTTGATGGGACAGGTTTGGAGGGATAAGGACCAAACGCGGCAGGAAGGACTGGTGACTGGGACATGTTGGCCGGTGGGACTGTTGTGCGGTGTGGGCAAGTTGGGCCGAAGGGCCTGTTTCCGTGCTGTATCTCTCTATGACTCTATGACGTTAATTGAGAAAATAGTCCGTAATCCATTAGTGTTAAAAGGAGACTCGTTTATTTTAGCCTTAAGGGCTTGTCCCACTGTACGAGGTAATTCAAGAGTTCTTCCGAGTTTTCCCTTGATTCGAATTTTCCCTTGATTTTCCCCAGACCAGGGGAGATGGTGTATATGTTATTCATTACTTTAGCAGCTGAAAAAAATGAAGAGTAACTTCAGCAAGAAATTCTCTGATTTATCTGCCTATAATGTTGCATTGCACAACGGGAGCAGTGGTTTTCAATGTCAGGCATTCAATATCATATTGATTTAAAAGATTTGTAGTGTGAATTGGATGGAGTGTGCTTTAAAGCCCTGTCCCA
Source organism: Leucoraja erinaceus (assembly GCF_028641065.1). Classification (NCBI taxonomy): domain Eukaryota; kingdom Metazoa; phylum Chordata; class Chondrichthyes; order Rajiformes; family Rajidae; genus Leucoraja; species Leucoraja erinaceus. Next base: position 7,296,107 of record NC_073396.1, read on the forward strand.
CTGTACGAGTTCATTCAAGAGCTCTCCCGAGTTAAAAAAAAAAAATCAAACTCGTGGAAGCACGTAGAATGGACGTAGCGGGTACGTCGGAGCTCGGGGACGTCTCTTAGCGGCTCGTAACGTTATCGGCAGGTACTCAGGAAACGCGGTAAGCTCGGGAAGACTCTTGAAGGTTTTTCAACATGTTGAAAAATGTCTATGAGAGCCCCGAGTACTTACGAGCGGCCAGTAAATCTCCGAGTTCGAATGCTGGTTTAGACCGCTGCTAGACACAAAATGCTGGAGTAACTCAACGGGACAGGCAGCATCTCGGGTATGAAACGTCACACATGCTCAATTATTGCAAGTAATATAGATGTCCTCGCTGGTACGCTATCAGGGCGGTACGGTGGTACAACGGTAGAGTTACTGCCTTACAGTGCCAGGGACCCGGGTTCGATCCTGACTACGGGTGCCGTCTATACGCTGTTTATACGTTCTCCCCGTGACCGGCGTGGGTTTTTCTCCGAGATCTTCGGTTTCCACCCACAGTCCAAAGAGGGGCAGGTTTGTAGGTTAAATGGCTTGGTATAAATGTAAAATTGACCCTAGTTTGTGCAGGATAGTGTTAGCGTGCGGGGATCACTGATCGGTGCGGACTCGGTGGGCCGAAGGGCCTGTTTCCGCGCTGTATCGCTAAACTAAACTAAACAATCACGCGTAACATGCAAGGTGTCTGTGATTGCAGTCTGACGAAGGGGCCCAACCCAAAATATTACCTGTCCACAGATAATACCTGACCCGCTGTGCACCTCATCCATTGCTATGAGGGGGAACCTCATTGAAACTTATCGAATAGTGAAAGGCCTGGAGAGGGTGGATGAGGAGAGGATGTCTCCACTAGTGGGAGAGTCTAGGACAAGAGGCTTTGACCTCAGAATTAAAGAAAATTCCTTTAGGAAGGAGATAATGAGGAGTTTGTAGGTTAATTGGCTTGGTAAAATTGTAATTTGTCCCTAGTGTTAGTGTACGGGGACTGGTGGTCGGCACAGATAGTGTTTAGTCAGAGGGTAGTGAATCTTTGCCACAGAAGGCTGTGGAGGCCAAGTCATTGGATAGTTCTAAGCCATTTTTCACCAATATCGGGATTTTTAATTTAACAAACTTCTTATTTTTTTCTTTTTTGTTACGTTATCTATCGAGTGCCCTGTTTACAAACCAATGCCCCTGTCCCACTTAGGAAACCTGAACGGAAACCTCTGGAGACTTTGTGCCCCACCCAAGGTTTCCGTGCGGTTCCCGGAGGTTTTTGTCAGTCTGGTTGCCGGAGGTTGCAGGTACCTGGAACCTCAGGTAGGGAGACTGACAAATACTTCCGGGAAGCTCACGGAAACCTTGGGTGGGACGCAAAGTCTCCAGAAGTTTCCGTTCAAGTTTCCTAAGTGGGACAGGGGCATAATTGTGCTGTTGAACGTAAGAATTTAATTGTTCGATTTTTTGCCATCTGCCTTATTAGAGACCCTTGGATTATCTTAAAAATGGACTTTACTGGACTTTATCGTGCACTAAACATTATGCCCATCTGTACACTGTGGATGGCTTGATTGTAATCATGTATAGTCTTTCCATGGACTGGATAGCAAGCGACGAAAAAGCTTTTCATTGTACCTCGGTACATGTGGCAATAAAGTAAACTAAACTAATTAAACACTCTTGACTCTTGCAATGGAACTGCAACTCAGCAGTGAATGTTCCTTCATCCCAATTTTGTAAAATATGCTTGTTGGACACAGATTCTCCAATATATTGTTGATCTAGGGTTTAAAACAAAATCTGTAGTCAGCAGAAGTCCGAGCAAAATATGACATTACAACTTCTGCAGAGGATCAAGTATTGAATTCTAATAAATTAAAGTTACAGCGTTCGTTGAAATTGAATGTAAATAAGGGTATCTTTAAATTCAAATGCAACCACTTCAGCTTCTTGATAGCTAATAATAAATGTCATTAATGAATGAATACCAGAATCATAATTCAATTAAGTTATACATATTTCAAGAAGACAGTCGGTCAATTTCTAATTGACATTCATAATAGGATTTATTAAATGAAAGGACCTTTTAATGTGGACAGCACAGTGGTGCAGTAGCTGCCTTAGAGCGCCGGGTTCGATCCTGACTATGGGTGTTGGCTGTACGGAGTTTGTACGTTCTCCCCGTGACCGCGTGCGTTTTCCTTGCGTGCTCAGGTTTGCACCCACACTCTAAAGACATACAGGTTTGTAGGTTAATTGGCTTCCATAAAGGTTGCAAATTGTCCCTAGTGTGTAGGATAGTGCTAGCGTTTGGTGTGAGCGCTGGTCTGCTCGGACTTGGTGGACTGAAGGACCTGTTTCCACTCTGTTTCTCTAAACTAAACTAAACTAAACTAAACTAAACTAGACTAAACTAAACTAAACTAAACTAAACTAAACTAAAGCTTACCTCCCCCTTTTAGAGTTCCCTCTCCTTTTTCACACAGAGACTGGTGAATCTCTGGAATTCTCTGACACCCAAGGTAGTTGAGGCCAGTTAATTGGCTATATTTAAGAGGGAGTTAGATGTGGCCCTTGTGGCTGGGGATCAGGGGGTGTGGAGAGAAGGCAGGTACGGGACACTGAGTTGGATGATCAGCCATGATCATATTGAGTGGAGATGCAGGCTCGGACGGCCGAATGGCCTACTCCTGCACCTATTTTCTATGTTTCTATGTTTCTAATATACGAAAGAAAATATAATTTATATTTTGTGAAAATTTGGAAATATTTGATGATTTTTCACCCAGCTATTGATGAAGGTGACTGGAAAATCAATCTTTGCAAAAGACAATTGCCAAAAATTCCATCCCTGCTTGTGGAACCATTTGTGCTTTATGGTTGCATCTGTGACTGGCTTTCTGCCTCCAAATCTCAATCCCCTTCCCAATAGCATAGTACATTTCAGGGGATGCACACAATGTGCAAACTAATTATATATTGCAGTTACCATTATGTTCAAAATGTTTTGTAGCCTCAGTAGTTAAGCTTCTGGCAGCTTGATCTTGAAGTTATCAAATGCGGTTTGGTTGAATGAATCCAGGCAATTACTTGCTCCTAAATATTACAACAATTCCAAAAGCAGGAGACATTTTAATACTGTAGAAGCAAGGAACTGCAGACGCTGGTTTACGAAAGAAAACACTGAGTGCTGGAGTAGTTCAAAGGGCCAGGCAGCTCCGCAGGTGAAGATGGATGGGCGACGTTTTGGATATATTTTATATGTTGGAAAAGTTCATGACACAATAATAAAGACAATGGGTTTAATTTTTCTCCTGATTGTCCAGGATTAGTTTAGTTCAGTTTAGTTTAGAGAAACAGGCCCTTCGGCCCACCGAGTCTGCACCGACCAGCGATCCCTGCACACTAACACTATCCGACACACACTAGGGACAATTTACAATGATACCAAGCCAATTAACCTACAAACCTGTACGTCTTTGAAGTGTGGGAGGAAACCGAAGATATCAGAGAAAAAAACCCTCGCAGGTCACGGGGAGAACGTACAAACTCCGTACAGACAGCACCCCTTGTCAGGATCGAACCCGGGTCTCTGGCACTGTAAGGCAGCGACTCTACAGCTGCGCCACCATAGGTCACGAGGGACACCTGTATTTTTGTACTCTGACAACATCACGCATCTGCACAATTATCCCTAAATTGACTTGCTTGCTAGAAGGACAGGTTGTAAAATTGAAGCATTAAACCCCGCTACAAGGTTAACCAGAAAAAATGACTTTAGGAGATGAAGACTTTTTATTAGAATTTAACCAATTCAGATGAAGTCTTATTTGGCAATAATGAAACGGCATGTTGAGCAATATTTACAGCCACTGATAAATAATGGAAAATGCTCTGATGTGGTTGAACCAAACTGTTTCAGTCTCATCAGAATTCCTCATTAGCTTGTTAAATGTAAAGATTTATTTCTGAGCACATTTAGTCTGCCCCAGCAGCACATCAAAGCCACCGATGGAACGTCACAGCAAAAGTTATTGGCGTCTGAACTTATTATTTTTTTTGATACTATGAAAGGGCACATTAATATAAACAAATAGGACATCGGCTGATCTCAATTCTGACCTCTCCAACAATCTAAATACAAGTCTGAATTACAATACAAGAGTCTCGACCCAGAACGTCACCTATTCCTTTTCTCCAGAGATGCTGTCTGAGTCGCTGAGTTGCTCCAGCTTTTTGTGACTATCTTCACTATAAATACAAGTATGTTTGTGAATGGAATAGCCTTCTGTTCAGCTGAATTGACATAAGAATCAGGAGCAGAATTAGGCCATTCGGCCCATCAGGTCTACTCCGCCATTCAATCATGGCTGATCTACCTGTCAGGGGACACATGACAATAAACTCTCTTGACTTGACTTGGCTTTCTCTCGCAACCGCTTTCTCCTGCCTCCTCCCCATAAACGCCAGACACCCGTACTAACCATGTAGAGCAAGGTAGATCCCGAAAGGTCACACATTCCTTCTCTCCAGAGATGCTGCCAGAATGGGGTTGGGAGGCAAAGATAGATCAGCCATGATTGAATGGTGATGTAGAACTGATAAGCCGAATAGCCTAATTCTGCTGTTAGAACTTATGACAGTCAAAGTCACTTAGGGTGTAAAATGCTTTGACTTGAACATCAGATTCCAATGAATGTAATATTAATCCTCTGATTAAACGTTGATAGTACAGGCATCAGTAACTGCAGTTCTCCGAATCATTAACCTCACAATCAAATAAAAAAATGATGTTCACTCTTTAAATGCACTGCTATGACCTGCTATCTATATAATCAGTGACTGTTATTCGTGGCAGTAACGATGCATTACTTTGAATTCAACTTCAACCTCAATGCTTTTAGATTGTTGGTAAATTTGAAAAGTTGAGCAGGTGGTAACTATCTATGTGCGTTTCTCATTAGCCTTGCTGACGTTTTCTTTGCACAGTCTACTTTTTGACCCTCGTCTCAAACTTTTTGTTTCGTTTTTACTTCAGAGAGACAGTGCGGAAACACCGAGTATGTGTTGATCAGCGATCTCCGCACATTAACACATTAGGGACCATTTACAATTTTACCCAAGCCAATTAACCTACAATCCCCATAGGTCTTTGGAGTGTGGGAGGAAACCGGAGCTCCCGGGGAAAACCCACGCTGGTCACGGGGAGAACGTACAAACTCCGTACAGACAACACCCGTAGTCAGGATCGAACCCGGGTCTCTGGGGGTTTGAGGCAGCAACTCTACCGCTGCGCCACCGTGCCGCACTTGTATTTTTAACTCAACCCTTTTCTCCAGACATCTGTCTATCATCCCCTTCTGAAGTTGGACACAAAAAGCTGGAGTAACTCAGTGGAACAGGCAGGAGAGAAGGAATGGGTGATGTTTTGGGTCGAGACCCTTCATCAGACTGCCCCCTCCCCTCTCCCCGCCCTGGTCCTCTATCTATTTAATACTTCCAGATCATTGCTCTGCTCCCATCTCGCTTCAAGCTCCCCCCCCCCCCTCATCAGTCGGTAAAAGGTCTTGACTTAAAATGTCACCTTCAGTATCCATGTTCTTCCGAGATGCTGCCTGAACCGCTGAGTTACTCCAGCAGTTTGTAGTTTTTTTTTGTAAACCAGCATCTACAGTTCCTTGTGCTGCTTCCACAGAAGGGGCAACTTGCAGCAGCCAATTTACCTACCAATCCTGCCCTGGACCAGTCCCCACTGATCTGCTTCGGAGACACCTCACACACTCTTCCTTTACTTCAACGTTCAATTCCTGGACCTCATCTTTACCATGGGCGTCTGGCCCTTTTGTGCCTCCATTCCCCACCGGAGGGGTCTCAGGGTCCTTGGGTTCTTCCCGGGTCTGAAGAAGGGTCCCGACCCGAAATTATGCTTTAAGGAGAGAGCTAGATATGGCTCTTAAAAATAGTGGAGTCAGGGGATATGGGGAGAAGGCAGGAACAGGGTACTGATTGGGGATTATCAGCCATGAACACATTGAATGGCGGTGCTGGCTCGAAGGGCCGAATGGCCTATTCCTGTACCTGTTGTCTATTGTCTATTGTGTATTCAAATATCACCTTTCCATGTTCTCCCGAGGTGCTGCCTGAACCGCTGAGATCCTCCAGTACTTTGTGCTCTTTTTTGGTAAACCAGCGTCTGCAGTTCCTTGTGTCTCTATTTATGCACAGTGTGGATTAACAGATTTTTCTCATGGTGCACAGTTCCAGGAGGGAAGGGGGGAAACTGATTCTTTAGTCACGTGGAAGGTGCCACCTTATCCCCAGCCATAGCTCTGGATCACTTACTCTGAAACTGGAGCTCCTACACAGAGGCACGGTGGCACAGCGGTAGTGTTGTGGAGACCCAGTTTGATCCTGACTACGGGTGCTCTCTGTGCGGAGTTTGTACGTTCTCCCCGTGACCAGGTGGGTTTTCTCCGGGTGCCCCGGTTTCTCAACCACTCCAAAGACATACAGGTTTGGAGGTTAATTGACTAGGTATAATTGTAAATTGCCCCTAGTGTGGACTCGGTGGGCCGAAGGGCCTGTTTCTGGGCTGTACGTCTAAACTAAACTAAACTGAATATAAAATCAACATTAGGAGGGGAAGGGAGGAGAGTGGAACAATTATAGCAGAGGATATTGATCAGTAATTCTTAAATCTCCATAGGTTCTGTATTTATGTGCGGCACAGTGGTGCAGCAGTAGAGTTGCTGCCTTACAGCGCCAGAGACCCTGGTTCAATCCTGACTGCGGGTGTTGTCAGTAAGGAGTTTGTATGTTTTCCCTGAGACCACGTGGGTTTTCTCCGGGAGCTCCGGATTCCTCCCACATTCCAAAGACGTGCAGGTTTGTAGGTTTAACTAGCCGTGGTAGAAATTGTAAATTGCCTCTAGTGTGTAGGATAGTGCTGGTGTACGGGAGGATCGCTGGTCGGTGCGGACTCGGGGAGACGCGGGGCCTATTTCCACGCTGAATCTCTAAAGTCTAAAGTCTGAACTAAAGCCAATAAATTGCTCCCGATCTAATCCTCTAATCAGTGCTGTATACATTCCTCGTTAAATTAAAATCAGGGTTTCAATTCATTATAGTTTCATTTAATGGAAGCCAGACTATAAATTGCTCCAGTGTTAATTGTAAAAGTCATTCAGGGACTTGTAAGATTCACTGAACAGTATCGCTGGGTTCTCTGTGTAAAGTTATGCTGATGATGGATTTCCCCATTGAACTATTGTGGATTATTCACCTGTTGACATTTAGCTCAGCAAGTGTGATTCTGTCAGCCCGTCCAAAAGATAGATAGATAGATAAATACTTTATTAATCCCTTTCTCAGGGAAATTCAGATTACTTGCAGCACACCAATCAAAGTAAGACACCACATTAAAAAAGAGAATTGAACATAAAACATAAAAACATCCTCCGACAATGGTTCCCACTGTGAGGGAAGGCACAAAGTCCGGTCCTCTTCCCCTTGTTCAGCCATGGCCGGGCCTATTGAGGCCTCTGCAGTGGCCACAACGGCGACCCGATGTACAGGCCTCTCACCAGATGATGGCGTCGGGAGAACATTCTTCAGCGGCTTGGAGCGTCCCGAACGGCCGCTTCCTCCCCGGAGACCGCGGCTCCCAAAGTCCACAGGCCGCGCTGGTCGTAGCTCTGACACTGGCGATCTTGGCGAGCGCCATTCAATCATGGCTGATCTATCTCCCTCCTAATCCCATTCTCCTGCCTTCTCCCTATAACCTCTGACACCCGCCCGAATCAAGAATCTATCTATCTCTGCCTTAAATATATCCACTGACTTGACCTCCACAGCCTTCTGTGGCAATAAATTCCACAGGTTCTCTGACTGAAGAAATTTCTCCTTCCTAAAAGAACATCCTTTAATTATGAGACTTTGGCCACTAGTCCTAGGCTCTCCCATCGGTAGAAACATCCTCTCCACACCCACTCCATCCAAGCCTTTCACTATTCCGTATGTTTCAATGTCCCCCCCTCATTCTTCTAAACTCATAGTGCAAGGGAGCCTTGAAATCCCATCAGATCCACACCTAGAGACGGCCAGAGACATCACTACAAGGAATAGGGCAGCACGGTGGCGCAGCGGTAGAGTTGCTGTCTTACAGCGCCAGAGACCCCGGTTCGATCCTGACTATGGGTGCTGTCTGCACGGAGCTTGTATGTTCTCCCCGTGACCTGCGTGGGTTTTCTCTGGGTGCTCCGGTTTCCTTCGAGACTCCAAAGACGTACAGGTTTGCAAGTTAATTGGCTTGGTATATATGTAAATGAACCCCAGTGTGTGTGGGATAGTGTTAGTGTGTGGGGATCACCAGCCTGCGCTCTGGAGTTTCACCAGCAATTTGTATTTTGCCCAGGATTCCAACATCTGTAGGTCCTTGTGTCTCCTCTACTCGAGTGCTGAGCTGCGATGTGCTCCTGAAGGCAGCAGCCAGCAAGTAGCTGGGGGATGTAGTAATCATCATCGGTAGCCGCGGCTTGGAATGACCTTGAAGCTACGATGTTGACCTTGGCCCGTTGGCCGTGACCTTGACCTCAAGGGCAGGCGCAGTCAAGGCACACACACACACGAGATGATGCCTGAAGCAGGGGGAAGGCAGAGGTCACAGTGACACCACAGAACATTGATGGGTGGCGCAGCGGTAGAGTTGCTGCCTTTCAACACCAGAGGCCCAGGTTCGATCCTGGCCACCAGTGCTGCCTGTATGGAGCTTGTACATTCTCCCCACGACCAGTGTGGGTTTTCTCCGGGTGCTCCGGTTTCCGCCCACACTACAAAGACGTACAGGTTTGTAAGTTAATTGGCTTGGTGTAAATGCAAATTGTCGCTAGTGTGTGTAGGATGGTGGACCAGCCAACGGAAAATAGCGGGTCGGCCATTTCTGACTGAGATGAGGAAAAACCTTTTTCACCCAGAGAGTTGTGAATCTGTGGAATTCGTGTCTACTATATTCTGTTGTGCTGAAGCAAAGCAAGAATTTCATTGTCCCATCTGGGACACATGACAATAAACTCTCTTGAATCTTGAATTCTCTGACACAGAAGGCAGTGGAGGTCAAATTGTATTGTATTGTATATGTATTGTATTCAAATTTATTGTCATTGTCTCAAATTGAGACAACGAAATGAATTTCCCTTACAGGCAGTATCATAAAAAAAAAAAAAATAATAATAAATAAATAATAAAACATATTAAAAATAATATTGAAATTGAATTAAAAAAAAAAAAAAAGCACAAACACAGAAAGTCCACGACACAACATAACATAAATGGCACCAAGGTGAGGATGGCACCATAGTCCAGCCAGCCTCCCCTCCGTGTTCATCCGTGGTCGGGGCTGGAAGTTTTCAAGAGAAATCACTGGAAGTTTTCAAGAGAGTTAGGTTTATAGGTCTTAGGGCTAACGGAATCAATGGATATGGGGATAAAGCAGGGACTGGGTATTGATTCTGGATGATCAACCATGATCATATTGAATGGGGTGGGAGATCGCAACCTTCACGTGGTCCGCCCTGTTTCGACGAATGCCAGCAACCCGCCATGCACAATCAAATGTCAAACAAGTTGTCCTACAACTTTAGGCTGTGCACGCCATACGCAAGAAGAAGATCATATTGAATGGCAGTGCTGGCTTGAAGGGCCGAATGGCCGACTCCTGCACCTATTGTCTAAGTTTCTCTATGTAATATGTCCCAGCTACACATAGTCCCACCTGCCCCCGTTTGGCCCATATCCCTCAATGTATCTATGTATGGTATACAGTGTCAGATCTGCTTGGATAGCATACAAATCAAAGCTTTTCCCTGTACCTCTTGACACGTACCCAGATGTAAGATGCTGATAGTTCTACATGGCAACTGTTGCCATTTCTGTTCTGGACTTTTCTTGCCTCCGGTTCCCTCCCTGCCCCCACCTCTATCTTTCCCTCTGACGAAGGTTTCTGACCCGGAACATCACCCTTCCTTTATCTCCAGGGATGCTGCCTTGCCTGCTGAGTTACTTCAGTATTTTGTACCCATCATAGCTATCAACCAGCATCTGCAGTTCCATCCTGCACAAATGTCGCCTATCCACATTCTCTAGAGATGCTGCCTGTCCCACTGAGTTACTCTAACATTTTGTATCTATCTTCGGTGTAAACCAGCATCCGCAGTTCTACCCTACTCAGAACTGCTTTGTAATCGGTTATGAGACATCAGAAAACACTGTAAGAGTGAAATATGCTTCATAAATACTTCATAAAGAAGGGTGGTACAGCCTCACAGCGCCAGTGGACCCGGGTTCGATCCTGACTACGGCTGCTGTCTGTATGGAGTTTGTACGTTCTCCCTGTGTCCTGCGTGGATTTTCCCTGAGACCTCCGGTTTCCTCCCACATTTCAAAAACGTACAGGTTTGTAAGTTAATTGCCTTGGCATAGGTGTAAATTGTCCCCAGTCTGTGTAGGATAGTGCTAATGTGCGGGGATCGCTGGTCGGTACGGACCCGGTGGGCCGAAGGGCCTGTTTCAGCGCTGTATCTCTAAACTAAACCTAACACCGACCAACATTTTCATTCAAATCTTTCTTTAATTCATCAGTTGCTTTAGCAGTGTGTGTTTCTGTGAAGCAAAGAATCCACAGAAGGAAGGCCACCACGTGTGTTTAATAAGCACATTATAAGCAGGTGTGAAAACATTCAGGGAAGATATTTCGTAAAGGGCATCCCAGAGGCGCTCATTAAATATATTTGCATGGCAATTTGATGTTAATTACCTACATTCACAAATACAAGATAATATGATTTAGCGCATTTTAGAATGCAGACACACACGGCAGGAAATCACCAAATGATACTAATGTTGCAGTCATTCTTTCAAGCTGCTCAGTGGGTTCATAGTTTCCCACAAAAATGCCAGCAAACAGGAGATGGGAAGTCGAGTTAATTAAAGGGATGTGTTTTTGAAATTTTTGATCGTAGAGTCATAGAATCTTATAGCGTGGAAACAGGCCCTTCAGCCCAACTTGCCCTCACCGACCAACATGTCCCACCTGCCTGCGTTTGGCCCATATCCCTCTAAACCTGTCCTATCCATGTACCTGTCCAAAGGTTTCTTAAATGTTGCGATAGTACCTGCCCCAACTACCTCCTCTGGCAGCTTGTTCCATACACCCTCTAGTCTTTGTGTGGAAAGGTTTCCCCTCACGTTCCTATTAAATTTTTCCCCCTATGTCCTCCATGCTCAACCCTCTACCTATAGCTCATGCCCCCAATTCCTGGCAACATCCTCGTAAATCTTCTCTGCGCCCTTTCCAGCTTGGCAACGTCTTTCCTATAACATGGGGCCTAGAACTGAACACAATAATTTCTATGTTGCTATGTTTCCTCACCAACGTCTTATCCAACTGCTACATGACCTCCCAACTTCTACACTCAATTGTGTACTCTCACTGATGATGCCATCCTTTCTATCTACTCACCTCTTTTCCCCTTTGAAACCACTTCATAAAATCCACCATTTATTTGCAGGTTGGGCCAAAGGGAGTGTTTCCACGCTACGACTATCTACTCACCTCTTTTCCCCTTTGAAACCACTTCATAAAATCCACCATTTATTTGCAGGTTGGGCCAAAGGGAGTGTTTCCACGCTACGTGACTCTATAACTCCACGAGGCTCTATGTGCGGCACGGTGGCGCAGCGCCAGAGACCCGGGTTCGATCCTGACTACGGGCGCTTGGCTGTACAGAGTTTGTACGTTCTACCCATGACCTGTGTGGGTTTTCTGCAAGTTCTCCGGTTTCCTCCCACAGGTTTGGAGGTTCATTGGCTTGGGTATGAATGTATCAACGTTATAAAAAAATGGTCCCTGGTGGTGTGTGTAGCATAGCAGGGATCGCTGGTCGGTGCGGACTCCGTGGGCCGAAGGGCCTCTTTCCGCGTTGCATCTCGAAACTAAACTAAACTAAAATGTGAGTCGCAACATTCCAACGTCATCTTTGTTTTGAGAGGGAAACTGAAGGAGAACAAGGAAGTTAAAATGGGGTGATAGTTCACTGAATACTCTTTCTGTGTAATCTGTCTGGCAGTGATGTTAGGATCAATGCAAAAAAAAATGCACATTACTGGCTCATTACTTCAAAAACAATCTTACTTCTGCAGAACACATTGCAAGTGAAGAACAAAGTACCTGTGACAGAGATTCATTAACTTGCATGGTCAGAGTTATGTAAGGGGGGGAATTTTGTATGTCTGTCACGTTTCTCTGTGAAATTGGTTTTCAGTTGAGCCAAGTCAACTCTGATCACCGTGAGTCCTTAGTTGCATAATCAAACAGAACGGTCTTGCGGTGAGGTTATGTGGCTGGACTAGTAATCCACGAGTTCCAGCAATAACCTAAAAGTGCCCATGAGTCAACAAGAGACAGGTTTGGTGTCTCAAATTCAGCTCAGGAAGTTATAATGTAAATCCAATGTTCGGTCTCTCGTCTTTTTTATACAACACGTTTCCTTGGTTGTCTTAGTTTGATAGTTGCAGTCAACTTTCAGGGCACCACAACTTTGCAAAAGGGTTTCTTAAACAAGTGGAAGCCTCCTTTGGAGTGAATACCATGGAGCTGGTGATTGCTATTAGGCTGTCCCCCGAATCTTTAGTTTAGTTTAGTTTAGTTTAGAGATACAGTGTGGAAAGAGGCCCTTGGGCCCACCGATTCCGCACCAACCAGAGATCCCCACACATTAACACAAGCCTCCACGCAGTAGAGACTTATTTACACTTGTATCAAGTGTACAAACACAAGCCAATAGCCTACAAACCTCCACACCTTTGGAGTGTGGGAGGAAAGCGAAGATCTTGGAGAAAACCCACGCAGGTCACGCGGAGAACATACAAACTACGTAGTCGGGTTCGAACCCGGGTCTCCAGCGCTGCAATGCTGTAAGGCAGCAACTCTACCCCTGCGCCACCATGCCACCCCTCTCTGTTTCAAGATCACAGTGGTCCCATGAACAGCATTTAAGAGTCCATATTATATTTGGAGTTTTAATGAACATTCAATTGATGCTTCAGAGTTCTTCATCTAACTCATATTTTCCACATTTCCGTATATATGGATTGGATTTATTTTCTGGATTGCCTCCTTGTTTTTTATCGTGTTCATTCTCTCCTCTCACCATCTGTCCTGAAGGCAATCTCCCATTTTGCCCATGAGGTTTTATTTGTATGTGAGTTTGACAAATTTCCTTTTAGAAATGTCACAGAAGTGTTAATTTGTCAGCAACACAGAGTCTCTTGCCCAGAGTAAGGGAATCGAGGACCGGAGGACATAGGCTTAAGCTGCAGGGGAAAAGATTTAATAAGAATCTGCGGGGCAACTTTTTCACACAAAAAGGGTGGTGGTTGTATGGAACGAGCTGCCAGAGGAGGTAGTTGAGGCTGGGACTATCCCAACATTTAAGAAACAGTTAGACAGGCATATGGATGGTGTTGGAATCAAACCATCTGGTTTGGGAATTGCTCTGCCAAGGACAAGAAGGCTCTGCAGAGAGTAGTGCGTTTGGCCGAACGCACTATGGGAACTTCACTTGCCCCCCTGCAGGAACTATACAACAGGAGGTGCAACTCCAGAGCAAATAAAATCATGGGAGACCCCTTCCACCCCTGCAACGGACTGTTCCAGCTGCTACGGTCAGGCAAACGCCTCCGTTGCCATGCGGTGAGAATGGAGAGGTTGAGAAGGAGGTTCTTCCCAGAGGCAATTCGGACTGTAAACGCCTATCTCACCAGGGACTAACTCTACTGAATGTTTTTCCTTCCATTATTTATTATGTAAAAGAATATGTATGTTATGATTGTGTTTATAATTTGTTTGGTTGATTTGTTGTTTGTCTTTTGCACAAAAATCCGCGAGCATTGCCACTTTCATTTCACTGCACATCTCGTATGTGTATGTGACAAATAAACTTGACTTGACTTGACTTGGAAGGAACTGCAGATGCTAGTTTAACCCGAAGATAGATACAAAATGCTGGAGTAACTCTGCTTGCTCTTTTGAGTTACTCCAGCATTTTAGGTTACATGGATAGGACAGGTTTGGAGGGATATAAGCCAAAGGCAGGCAGATGGAACTAGTGTAGCTGGGACATGTTGGACAGTGTGGGCAAGTTGGGCCAAAGGGCATGTTTCCACACTGTATGGCTCTATGACTCTATAACACACATGCACATGCACACATACCCGCACACAGGCACACACACACGCATCCACACACACACACACACGCACACACATGCACATGCACACATACACACGCACACACACATTCACATCATGCTACACCTGACTAGCGCACAATCAAAAATGCGATTTTTCTATTTGGACATTTGTTAGTAACGGACAATTTTATGGCAAAATTATCTTCTGACGGTTCTTCATTCATCGAGTCAACATCGTTGAAAACATTAGCGACGCAGTGGTGCTGGTTTCCAACGGGAACGGTGACGGACGCACCACACATCTCCGTCCTCCAGATCCTGCGGACTTCCGCCGCTGGCAGTAACGGATTTTGGTGTGTGTGTGTGCTTCATCATCATTCCTTACAATGCCGTGTACGACAGTGATCGCAACTTCTACTGACGTGCGGATGGCCGTTGGCTCGCTAGGAGCTCATCCGCCCTTTGACAGTTCTTGTTTTTGGTCCTGCTGGGGGTCCACAGCCCCCTCCTCACCTGGCAAACCACGTGGGGGGAGACGGTTTAGTCGCCGACTATCCGACCATGGAGCAGGTAGCACGGGATTACATGGTACCCGTGGCGGGGGGGTTCTACATATACTCTTCATTGTGACTTTCAATTTATTATGACTTAAAGATAACTGCGAGAATAAAGACGTGGTGAATGCGTTGTTTGAGTTGAACTAATGAAATGCAATTAATTTCCTAATTGAGAATTTAAAAAAAGAAGACAATATTACATCTCATGCCAGACACAGACATCATTTTATTTTCACATCACTTACAGATATTCAATGTTACAGAGCAATAAATCTTTCACTGTACAAACTGATGTGAATCAATATCACAAGGAGTTAAAATGACCATTTCCAATTGAACTTTACCACGGAGTAATTTACCGCAGATGTTTAAGCACTCCGATCCAATGTGAGAGAACAGATTTCAAAGCTGATAACAATATGTGTGAACCTTTTACAAATGCGACACGTCGTGTGTGTAATTAAGTTGCCTGGTGTGATCCATCAATAGGGACCCTCACATCTTGAGACTTGTACTCGCTAGAATTCAGAAGATTGAGGGGGGATCTTATAGAAACTTACAAAATTCTTAAGGGGTTGGACAGGCTAGATGCAGGAAGATTATTCCCGATGTTGGGGAAGTCCAGAACTAGGGGTCACAGTTTAAGGATTTAAGAGGGATGTATTTTAGGACCGAGATGAGAAAATCATTTTTTACACAGAGAGTGTTGAATCTGTGGAATTCTCTGCCACAGAAGGTAGTTGAGGCCAGTTCATTGGCTATATTTAAGAGGGAGTTAGACGTGGCCCTTGTGGCTAACGGGATCAGGGGGTATGGAGAGAAGGCAGGGATGGGATACTGAGTTGGATGATCAGCCATGATCATATCGAATGGCGGTACAGGCTCGAAGGGCCGAATGGCCTACTCCTGCACCTAATTTATATGTTTCTATGTTTCTATGAAAGAACCAGCAAGGGATGTGTTGCAAATGTAGTTTAAAACGTTACTTTTAATCTACCCTCCTTGGCAGTGGTCAAAAATGTATCTATTTATATTAACTTAAATCCCAGGAAAGGCTCATTTTGCATGGACTGTGTACAGGGACATGAGATCAGTTGAACATGGCATCATGTTCGGCACAGACATTGTGGGCCGTGGGGCTGTGCTGTATTTTTTAGACTTTCGACTACAACATAGAAACAGGCCCCTCTGGTCCGCGCCGACCAGCCATTACCGCAGACGCTAGCACTATCCTACACACACACTAGTGTCAATTTACAATTTACAGAAGCCAATTGACCTACAAACCTGCACGTCTTTGTAGTGTGGGAGGAAACCGGAGCGCCCGGAGAAAACCCACGCAGGTCACAGCAAGAATGTACAAACTTTGTACAGACAGCGCCCGTAGCCGGGATAAGATCCGGGTCTCTGGTGCTGTAAGGCAGAAACATTACCGCTGCACCACCTCTATGTTCTATGCTCTGTGAAAAAATACTGACACAGAGGAGCACATTGAATGCATGGTTATAACACTGGTTCATCATTTTGCAATGCTAATAATACAAATTTGCATTCATGGAGACATTAGTCATATGGTACACAAAAAAAGCTGGAGAAACTCAGCGGGTGCAGCAGCATCTATGGAGCGAAGGAAATAGGCAACGTTCCGTAGCAGGTAACGAAATAGGAAATAGGCAACGTTTCGGGCCGAAACCCTTCCGGGTTTCGGCCCGAAACGTTGCCTATTTCCTTCGCTCCATAGATGCTGCTGCACCCGCTGAGTTTCTCCAGCTTTTTTGTGTACCTTCGATTTCCCAGCATCTGCAGTTCCTTCTTAAAGACGTTAGTCATATGTTGGACTACTGAAGATGGACAAGGTTCCATAATGACTTGTCGTCCGAATACCGATGATATTCCTGGTGTTATTTCCACACCTTCGCCTAAGGGAAGACCTGTGCAGCGTATGGCACCAATGTCACCCTATTTGTACAGATAGGAACAATGCATTACAGCCATTCACTTTTAGAAACATTGCACATCAGTTTTACACCTAGCGGTGAATGCATATATTGCAACTAGACGCAGGCACGATAAACCACATGGTTGAGTGTGTGTGCTGTCTGATTTATGACTCTAGCTGGAGATCAGAAGTTACATACATCACCTTGCAAAACGTTATTTCATGATTTTCAGCTGTACAAAATATTTACCTCTGATTAAACATGACAAGCTCATTTTATTCATAAATTAATGTCATTATTTGACCACGTCTTGTAATTAAGCATGACATGCCTTGGTGCCGTAGGTTACTTAGGAAGTTTATTAATTTAGATACATCGCTTGCACTGCAAATATAGCAGAGATGGATATAATGTGAGGCTGTTTTAAATTTGGTTTAGAAATCTGAGTTGGCAACACATCCGCGACACATTCGATAATATCAACATCATATTCGCCTCAAAGACAGACACAAAGTGCTGGAGTAAGTCAGCATCAGCCAGGCAGCATCTCTGGAGAACGTGGATGGGTGGCGTTTTGGGGTCGGGACCCTTCTTCAGAAGAAAAGCGAAGGGGAAGATACAGAGTGAAGAATAGAATTCTCAGCATCATAGCACACCAGTTCCAGAGACAAAGTCCCAACCCTTCTTCAGACCCGAAACGTTACCCATCCTTTTTTCTCCAGAGATGCTGCCTGACCCGCTGAGTTACTCCAGCACTTTGTGTATATCTTCGGCATACACCAGCATCTGCAGTTCCAATCTACACGTTGTATTTAGTTCATGTTAGTAGACACATGCATTAAAATGATTTGTTCAGTATATCTTGAAACTTGTTTATTACAACGTAAACTATTCATTGTTTTTACTCCAGAACTTAATTTAAAACTTTCAATCTTGTAATTGCCATTAGATTATTTTTGTTCATATGTTCGTAAGTGATAGGCCATTCGGCCCATCATCCAACCCGCCATTCAATCATGGCTGATCTATTTCGCTCTCAACCCCATTTTCCTGCCTTCTCCCCCATAACCCCTGACACCCGTACCACTGAAGAATCTATCTATCTCTGCCTTAAAAATATCCATTTGCTTTTGTTAATAATTCTATCATAATGCAGGCTTGTGGGCATGAAGGAATGCATAACACTGTCCTCATTAACCAAAGTAAGATGTAGCAGTCTTTAAAAATGTGCCCATGTACTGTAACAGGATGCTACAACTGACTGATTCTGTTTAATTTGCCTGGACAACGGACACTGTTCTAGAAAAATTAAATAGCAAAACTGCTGAGCTGCCCATGGAAGTTAAAGACATTGTATTCTCTCAGCTTGTACAGTATCTTCTCACTTTCAATGCTGAATTGAATTAAATATATCGCTTTCTGCAAATCAATTAGTTGCGGCTTTTATACATCCAAAGTTGCGACATCTTAGTGGGATTTTTTTGTTAATCATAGTTTTCATTTTCTTTGAAGATAGAAACATAGAAACAGAGAAACATAGAAATTAGGTGCAGGAGTAGGCCATTCGGCCCTTCGAGCCTGCACCGCCATTCAATATGATCATGGCTGATCATCCAACTCAGTATCCCGTACCTGCCTTCTCTCCATACCCTCTGATCCCCTTAGCCACAAGGGCCACATCTAACTCCCTCTTAAATATAGCCAATGAACTGGCCTCGACTACCCTCTGTGGCAGAGAGTTCCAGAGATTCACCACTCTCTGTGTGAAAAATGTTCTTCTCGTCTCGGTTTTAAAGGATTTCCCCCTTATCCTTAAGCTGTGACCACTTGTCTTGGACTTCCCCAACATCGGGAACAATCTTCCTGCATCTAGCCTGTCCAACCCCTTAAGAATTTTGTAAGTTTCTATAAGATCCCCCCTCAATCTCCTAAATTCTAGAGAGTATAAACCAAGTCTCTCCAGTCTTTCTTCATAAGACAGTCCTGACATCCCAGGAATCAGTCTGGTGAACCTTCTCTGCACTCTCTCTATGGCAATAATGTCCTTCCTCAGATTTGGAGACCAAAACTGTATGCAATACTCCAGGTGTGGTCTCACCAAGACCCTGTACAACTGCAGTAGAACCTCCCTGCTCCTATACTCAAATCCTGTTAGATAGACACAAAAAGCTGGAGTAACTCAGTGAGTCGGACAGCATCTCTGGAGAAAAAGCCTAGGTGACGTTTCGGGTCGAGATGCTTTTTCAGACTGAAGAAGGAATAAAGTCTGAAGAAGGGTCACGACCCAAGCATCACCTATTGCTTTTCTCCAGAGATGCTGCCTGCCCCGCTGAGTTACTCCAGCTTTCTGTGTATATCTTGTGGTTGAACCAGCATCTGTAGTTTCTTCCTGCACTTTTCATTTTCTTTTTACATGTGGTTGAACCATCAGCTTAGGGAGAAGATGTAAAGAAATTCTAGAATAAACATATCATACAGAACAAAAAAGTGCACACGGTGCTGGAGTAACTCAGCGGCTCAGGCAGCAACTCTGGAGAACATAGATAGGTGACACAGTGGCACAGCAGTAGAGCCACTGCCTCACAGCACCAGAGACCCGAGTTCGATCCTGACTATGGATGCTGTCTGTAAGGAGTTTGCATGTTCTCCCCATGACCACGTGAGTTTTCTCCGGGTGCTCCAGCTGAGTTTGCGTTTAGTTTATCGTCACGTGTACCGAGGAACAGTGAAAAACTTTTGTTGCGTGCTAAGCAGTCAGCGGAAAGACAATACATGATTACATTCGAGCCGTCCACAGCGAACAGGTTACATGATATAGGGAAGAATGAGAATAACGTTTAGTGCAAGATATGTCCAGACAAAATTCCTCTCACGTTCCAAAGACATTCAGGTTTGCAGCTTAAATTGCTTTTGCAAATTGCCCCTAATGTGTAAGATGCAAAGGTGAGATAACATGGAACTAGTGTGAACTGGTGATCAATAGTGGCCGTGGATTTGGTGGGTCGAAGGGCCTGTTTCCACGCTGTATCTCTAAACTAAAGGTATTGGGTCAGCGCCCTTCTGAAACCTACACAGAACAATAACTCCAATGGCTGATAAACATGTTCTATGTAGCTTCTATTGCTCTCGAAACATCACCTATTCCTTCTCTTCAGAGATGCTGCCTAATCCGCTGAGTTACTCCAGCTTTTTGAATCTATCTTTGGTGTAAACCAGCATCTGCAGTTCCTTCCTACACATGAAGCCTAGTAGTGTGGCTTTAGCTTTAGATGTAGCAATTGGCCAGTAACTAAATGCCACTTTAATTATTAAATATTGGTCCCAGCTCTTAAAACTAGATTTTAGGAATGGCACGCTCAGATAAATGACCAGCTTCACTTATGACATTATACACATGATGGTACGCTACTGTCATGAGTCTACTGAGAAACTTAAGCAATTCTATAAAATAATGTTTCACAGATCATGGGGCAATTGCATTCTTCCTTCTGCGACAACTCTGTAAAGAATCTATGCTTTGTAATTAAAGTAGGAGAAATCACAATTTGTTATTTATGCCCCTGTCAAAAACAGGGTACATTTCAGCAGAGGGACATCAGTTATTCTCCTGGCTTTACCCAAATGAGGGTGTAGTCCAAGGCAAGACACAGCTAATGTATCACAGTGACCACTGAGGTCGCGATGCCTTGTCTCAAGATTCTTTCACTCATAGCTTGGTTAGGTTATTACAAAATAGTGCAAATGGCGGTGATATTGCAACTGATCGTCAACATCATTAAATGTTTTAAAGAAATGTTTTTTTTAAATTTGGTGTTTTAAGGATTGGCGAACCATGACAAATAGTCATCTCACCAATCTGAGAACTGAGAAACATGGGAAATAAGTGCAGGAGAAGGTCATTCGGCTCCTCGAGCCAGCACCGTCATTCAATATGATCATCCAAAATCAGTACCCCATTCCTGCTTTTTTCCCCAACACCCTTGAGTCCTTCAGCTCTAAGAGCTAAATCTAACTCTCTCTTGAATACATCCAGTGAATTGGCCTCCACTGCCTTCTGTGGCAGAGAATTACACATTTTATTTCCAAGTTATTTAATGGGATCAGCAAGAATGATTCTTAATGGTTCGATCAGCCATGATCATATTGAAAGGCGGTGCAGGCTCGAAGGGCCGAATGGCCTACTCCTGCACCTATTTTCTATGTTTCTATGTTTCTATGTTAAATGCCCGAAGACTGACAGACAAAATGAAAACAGAGACACAAAGACGAGCAGATGCTGGATTCTAGAACAAAATGTAGAAGCTACCATGGTTATTTTTACATTGTTGGTTCACAAATTAATGCCTTAACCGATCAAAGAACAAAGTGCTGGAGAAACTCAACGGGTCAGGCAGCATCCGTGAAGGGAATGGTTAGACAAGGTTTCGGGTCACAACCCTTCCTCATACTGTTAGAAGTATGGGGCAGAAGGCTGGAAAAGAGGTAGTGCCAGGACAAACATTGGCGAGCGATAGGTGGATACGGGTAAGGGGAGGTGGTGATTGGCAGATGGGTAGAGAAGGTTACAAAGGTTAGAGGTGAAGAGGTGTCAAAAGCAAAGATCCTATAGCGAAGCAAGATAGATCACTCCTGTTAAATGCAATGGGCTGACGTGTAGTACGCAACGGAACGGAACGTGGGCCTTTTTTTCATCCATTTTAGTAACCGGACCCGACCCGACCCGACTCGCAGTGTAATCAACGTTGCGGGGGAACAGTTTGTGTTAATAAGTTAAAATTCTGCAAATGAGGAGAAGATTTTTACCAAATAACTTTTATTTTTACGAGGATGTTTCCGTAACCGGTTTCCGTCTGCGCGCTAGTTATCTTTGCTCCACTACGGGATCTTTGGTGCGGAGACGGAAGCCGGTTACGGAAATGGGGGCCGAAAATTACCGATGAATCTGCCCATGACCGTACTACGTCTTTTTCGTCGAGTGATCTATCTTGCTCGCTGTAGGATCTTTGGTGAGAAGGAGGGTCAGATAAGGAGAGGAGAGAACGAGTGAAATGTAAAGCCGGAGGGAAGGAGGTGAAGTTGTGAAAAGATGGCAGTTCAGCAACTCTCCAACTGTTCATCCTTTAGCATTTCTTCAACATATTAAAGGAAGATGCAAGTGGCTACAATCACATAAATCCATTTGAATTTATCCTATTTTGGTAGAGTCTTGTGTGAATGAATTGCGATTTCTCCCATTGTAATGCAAGGGTTAAAATAGGCTTCTCGTGAAGAATGGAGTTGTCTGCCAACAGCGTTAATTGAACAAGCAGGCTCGCTGTAGAAAAACAATTAAAACAATTAGGTGTCCCCTTAGGAAAATAATTTGGCGTCCTTGGAAGAACTCGTAAATCGTGAAGCCTGGGATCATGCAGGGAGACAGGACAAACTTTTAGTTTTTTGTTTAGTTTAGAGATACAGCGCGGAAACAGGCCCTTCGGCCCACCGAGTCTGCACCGACCAGCGATCCCCGCACATTAACACTATCCTACACAAACTGGGGACAATTTACACCAAGCCAATTAACCTACAAACCAAAAAAATAATTGTTCGGCACGGACTTGTAGGGCCGAGATGGCCTGTTTCCGTGCTGTAATTGTTACATGGTTAAACCTGCACGTCTTCAGAGTGTGGGAGGAAACCAAAGAGAATGTAAAACTCCGTACAGACAGCACCTGTAGCCGGGATCGAACCTGGGTCCCCGGCGCTGCAAGCGCTGTAAAGCAGCAACTCTACCACCCGTTTTCTCCCCAGAGACTCCCGAGATTTAGCTTCGACCCAAATTGTCACCTGTTCCTTCGCCCCAGAGATGCTGCCTGACCCGCTGAGTTACTCCAACACTTGGTGCCTATCAAAGAAACCACAGTTGACTGCTGTCTGTAGATTCATGTAGATTCAGAGTGAGATGATTGAGTCTGTAAACACATGGATCCAGTGAGCACATTAGGTCACTTTGGACCGGGATGTGAAACTGTGCCAAGACCCTCGAGGCATCTAGACCAGGCCGCTAAAGAAGGTACTTTGATTAGAATGGGGTGTCGGGGGTTATGGGGAGGGAGAATGGGGTTAGGAGGGAGAGATAGATCAGCCATGGTTGAGCCGGCGGAGTAGACTTGATGGGCCGAATGGCCTAATTCTACTATCACATAAGGAGTCCCCACTGTGCAATAGAAAGGTGTAAGACTCCCTGTTGCTTTTTTGGTGTTTTATCGTTATAAGTGTTTCATTTTTAATTTCATTTGGTTGAAATGTTCTTTCCCCATCATTGATCGGAATCCCTGAAACCTGCTTGTATCATTATACCCATGTTAAATATGAAGAGATGCTTTTAGCCTAGATTCCTTCCAGCTGAAATAATATCATGGAAAATGGTTAAAAGGAGGGTCCCATAGAACTAAAGTCTAGAATGGAATAGTTTAGTTTAGACGTACAATGAGGAAACAGGCCCTTCATCCCACCGAGTTCCCACCGACCAGCGATCCCCGCACATTAACACTATCCTACACACACTAGGGATCATTTACAATAATAGCAAGCCAATTAAACTGCAAACCTGCACGTCTTTGGAGTGTGGGAGGAAACCTGAGATCTCGGAGAAAACTGCATGTAGGTCACAGGGAGAACGTACAAACTCCGTACAGACAGCACCCGTAGTCAGGATTGAACCCGGTCTCTGGCGCTATAAGGCAGCAACTCTACCGCTGCGCCAGCGTGCTGCCCTATAATAGGCTTGTGGCAGAGTTTTAAAATCATTCACAATGATAAAATCATAAAAATGATACAATTGTTTTTCACACAGAGGGTGGTGGGTGTATGGAACAAGCTGCCAGAGGAGGTAGTTGAGGCAGGAGCTATCACAGCATTTAAGAAGCAATTAGACAGGTACGTGGATAGGGCAAGTTTGGAGGGATATGGGCCAAAAGCAGGCAGGTGGGACTAGTGTAGATGGGACGTGTTGGGCGTGGTGGGAAAATTGGGCCGAAGAGCCTGTTTCCACACTGTGTCACTGTGACTCTATGGAAGATTGTGTTATATGAGTGGGACCACATTAAACTCAAATTGCCTGTCTAGTTTTAAGATCTGTAACTGAGATATAATCGCCGGTATGAACTGGAAGACAAATGCACCGTATAAGTTACCATTTGAAAGCTAAATCTCGAAGCCACACCGAGTTATCTTCCCATCTTCTCAGCTACACTTATTGATAATGGATAAGAAATTCACAATTCGTGGATATCTCTGCGTCTCCTCCTTAAAGTAGCCATCGTATCATCGAGGAGGAAACGATAACTGCGGTGTTTTTTAAAAGTTCCAATAAGATATCACACCTTCTGATAGATCAATAACTCCCATTGTTACTTTGACTGAATTCTGCATTGACTCTGAAAGCACAGCCAATGATGTAGAACGAGCCAATTACAGATATACCCTGATAACTCAATGTTCATTGTAACAATGCCTTTAGATTGGAATGTTGGATGTGGAAGCAAGAAGCCAAAAGTGCCCTGAAGGGGAACTCAATACTGATTATATTTATGCCAGAACAGTCAAGCTGTTTTGCTTTGCTGTTATATTTGATATGAGATGTTGAGAGCGATCATTAATTGCTAAATCAATAGATTTGGTGAATGGGTCTTTATTGTACTTGTTGGTAGGGTTTCTACGAGTTTACATTGCTCCCGATGTTGGGGAAGTCCAGGACAAGGGGTCACAGCTTAAGGATAAAGGGGAAATCCTTTTAAAAAACCGAGATGAGAAGAACTTTTTTCACACAGAGAGTGGTGAATCTCTGGAACTCTCTGCCACAGAGGGTAGTTGAGGCCAGTTCATTGGCTATATTTAAGAGGGAGTTAGATGTGGCCCTTGTGGCTAAGGGGATCAGGGGGTATGGAGAGAAGGCAGGTACGGGATACTGAGTTGGATGATCAGCCATGATCATATTGAATGGTGGTGCAGGCTCAAAGGGCCGAATGGCCTACTCCTGCACCTAATTTCTGTTTCTATGTTTCTATGTTTAGAGATACAGTGTGGAAACAGGCCATTCGGCCCGCCGAGTCCATGCCCACCAGCGATCACCCATACACTAGTTCCATCCTACACACTAGGGACAATTTACAGAAGCCAATTCACCTACAAACCTGCACGTCTTTGGGATGTGGGAGGAAACCTGGAGCACCTAGAGGAAACACACAGGGTCGCAGGGAGAACGTGCAAACCCCACACAGACAGCAGCCGAGGTTAGGATTGAACCTGGGTCACGGGCCTTGTGAGGCAGCATCTCTACTGCGGCCCCGGCATTTCTTGTTGCCAATGGAATCTATCAACTTTAGTCTGGTCCCATCGTATGGTTCCAATCCCATCGTATGTTACAATGCTCCAGAGGTAACAAAAACACAATCAACACTGCGTTTCTGCCATGCTTTTCTTCAACTCCAGGTTGGTAATCTGGAGAAGCAGACATTTCAATTTGGTTCACATTACTTTCCCTATCCACAGATGCATGGGGCAAGGTATATTTCAGATGAATTAGGTTAAGAAATAATGAACATAACTTTAGCCTTTAGACATTAGAGATACGGAAACAAAGTGCTGGAGGAACTGAGCGGGTCAGGAACTTTATCAGCGCTGTTTATATGGAGACTATTCGCATACCTTGGGTATGGAAGCAAAGAATTTCACTGCGCATATTCCATTTTCCATATTCCATAAAGTATTCCACATTCCATATTCCAGCATCTGGGGAGGGAATGGTTAGGCAATGTTTCGGGTCGGCATTTGCTATATGCAGAAAAAAGAATATGTAGTATAAATATTTCATTTGACCAGTCAATGTATTAAATAGTCTCCCAATATTATTGTTCTATCTTCATTACAAGAATCTCTTTGAAATGAGAGATGCAGAAAACTGTGGACAAATTTATTTCAGAATCATGCAGGGAAGACAGGAGTGAGTAAAGAGCAGAGAGGAGGATAGACTACAGAATGAAAGAGAGAAACGGACAGAAAGAGAATTACCATAAAACGCCATTTTTTTATCCATGACATATTAGTTTAAAAATGTTAATCGTCTCAGAGATACTATTTTTGCTATCATTGTATCTAGCATTGTTTGGTTTAGTTCAGCTTAGAGATACAGTACAGAAGTAGGCCCTTCAGCCCACCGAGGCCGCGCTGACCAGCGATCCCCACACATTAACACTATCCTTCACACTAGGGACAATTTACGCTTACACCAAGCCAACAAACCTGTACGTCTTTGGAGTGTGGGAGGAAACCGAAGATCATAAGTGATAGGAGTAGAATTAGGCCATTCGGCCCATCAAGTCTACTCCGCCGTTCAATCAGGGCTGATCTATCTCTCCCTCCTAACCCCTTTCTCCTGCCTTTTCCTCATAACCTCGGATTCTCTTACTAATCAAGAAGATCTCGGAGAAAACCCATGCGGTCACGGGGAGGACATACAAACTCTGTACAAGGAAAGGAAACACAAAGAGGTTTTCAACTGTTGCAAACCATCTTTATTATGTTCGATGTTTAGCTATGAATTGTCACAGCTATCAACAATTGTAATCAGTAGACTTTAGACGTTACTTTAGAGATACAGCGCAGAAACAGGCCCTTCAGCCCACCAAGTCCGTGCTGGCCAGTAATCACCGACACTGTTCTACACACAAGGGACAATTTACAATTTAATCAAAACTAATTAACCTACAAACCTGTACGTCTTTGGAGTGTGGGGAGGAAACAGGAGCACACGGAGAGAACCTACGCGGTCAAGGAAGGACGTATACACTCTGTACAGACAGCACCCATGGGCAGGATTAAACCGGGGTCTCTGGCGTTGTGAGGCAGCAGCTCTATCGCTGCGTTACTGTGCCGCCCCTAACTTTCCCATTGATTTAGAAATTTATGGGGAAAGTCAACATTTCATAAACAATTACAATAAAAACAGTCATGATACCAAGTGACATTTCAGTTCAGGCATAAACTTAATTAGCACTGAGCTTTCCCCGAGGGCATTCTCGGCTTTTTATTTCTGTGATCGACACTCTCTATAAGGTAAAGTCATTTTGTGCTGAACATTGCTGGATGCACCAATGTCTGAAATATATTGATACAGACCACAAGAACGTCACTGAATTGGCAACATGTATAGAATTAGCTTAATATTGACCATAGAGGCATTAGGGCTGAAAGAAGCATTTGATGTTATGATCAAAAGGGGAACTCATCCAAGTTTTGAGTTTCTTGTGAATGCTGACTGCTGGAAAAATATTGTATTTCAATATCTGTACATTGAGAGATCAAAATTACAGTCACCCATAAAACCACTTCCTTCCCTAAGGCTCTTAAAAATAGCGGAGTCAGGGGATATGGGGAGAAGGCAGGAACGGGGTACTGATTGGGGATGATCAACCATGATCACATTGAATGGTGGTGCTAGCTCGAAGGGCCGAATGGCCTACTCCTGCACCTATTGTCTATTGTCAATTGTTAATATTTATGTTATTGACGTATTTACATATTCTGTTGTTTACATGTTCAGTTGTGCTGCTGCAAGTAAGCATTTCATTGTTCTATCTGGGACATCTGATGGTAAAACACTCTCGACTCTTGATTCCTATGGATGAGGTGCCACATTGAGTTTGTAATCTATAGATGCCAAGCTATGAAGAGCAAAGGGGGGAAAATAATGCATAGGAAGGGACTGCAGATGCCGGTTTACACCAAAGATGGACACAAAATGCTGGAGCATCTCGGCGGGTCAGGCAGCATCTCTGGCGCTGCTTCAGGTCCAGACCCTTCTTCAGATTGAGAGTCAGAGGAGAGGGAATCGAGAGATACGGAAGGGTACAAAGAGCATGTGAGGCGTGAAAAGGACTGATCAAAGCAGATGGTGATCGAGGAAATGTACAATGGTTCATTGCTGGCTGAGGGGAACGTAACAACGAGGCCATACAAACAGCAAAATCAAATGCATTTGACTTATTCTAAAAAGCAATAGTTCTTTTTTTTGGGGGAGAGTTGGAAATGTAAAAACAAATGAAGCGTTAACTTTGTTCTAAATCAAAGCCACACTGCATACGCAATGTAACATAAAACATCTGCTTCAGAAAGAAAAAAAATAATGAAAGCTGTATGTTATTAAGATAGTCATTATAGATATGCATCAGAATGGTTGTTAGGATGTACACAATTAACTGAATCTTAATGTTTTTTTTACACTTGCTGTGTTCTTGAGGTCTCAGCGTGAACTGAGCCTACTAAAGATATATATTTGAACACTGAGCCAAACAGACATATGAGACCAGGTACATTAGCATATTGAATTATTTGATTTCACCTCATACAGCAGCCAGGGAGCCAGACATTAATTTCAGAATATCGGAGAGCGGAAAGGGTGTTCGCATTCTCACCGGCCATGCACGGATTTGGTGCTAAGAAGAGCTTACATGATGGGTTTTTTGAAGGTTGAAAAGCACACGACCATTAATGGTACAGAGTAATGCTTGAATGATGGCCAGGCAAAGACAGGAATGAAGACCACCCAGCATTGAGACAAGCTTGGTCTACCAATTCAGACAGTGCGAACCTATGTACAAAGGACATACACAGCTAAGGTGGTCCATGGTCATTCATGAATGATGTTGGGTTTTCCAAGATGTGAATGATGTGAAGTCAGACATTTATCACAATCTTTGACTTTATGCAACTCTGTGCCTGTTGTGGCAAGAGGCCATCGAACAAAGCCGATTCTTCTCATCTGCGTTGGGTCCAACATTTTGTTTGAATTGAACACGGCACCAATGGATTAAATAGTGACAATAATGTTAATTCCATGCCAAATGCAATGTCAATCTCTACATAGCAGATTATCTATTTGTTGTTGCTTGGGTCATTTTTGTCCATGCCAACAGTAAGTTTTGGAAGAGGGTGGCATGTACTCAGTGAAGTCTCGGAAATGCCCTGGGGTGCACGGCAGTCCTTCACCTTCCTCTCCTTGGACTCGACAAAGTTGACTTCCTTTGTGGATATCCGACAAGACTCCTTGTAGGAAAGTAGTTTGGGGATGGTCGACCTCGTGGACCCTTCGGATAAGGAATAGTTGAAGAGAGAAACCAGTGTTCTTCTGTATTTACTTTTGATCTCCTTGGCCGACCTGTACAGATCCCCGACGAAACAATAGCAAATCGGGTTGAGGGAGGAATTGGTGAGGCTGAGCCACTGGGCGAATGGTCGGAAGTGCATGATCCACACCGACGATGCCCCGCCGTCCTTCGAAGCGACCTCGGAGTTGAAATCCACCCAGATATCGACCAGGTAGATGGGCAGCCACGAGAGGGCAAAGAGGAGGACCAAAGCCACCACCATCTTGGCGATCTTTTTGCGGATTTTCAACCTGGACGCCGGAAGGGTCTGGTTCCTGCTGTCACACTCCTTGAAGTGGCTGGACGTGCTCCACAGTCTACGCCAAGTTAGGAAGCAGATCACCAGGTTGAAGAGCACGGGCAAGCCATACAGGGCACAGAAGAGGATAAAGTTGTACGCTTGCTTCAGTTTGACCTGGGACCAAACCTCACTGCAGAAAGGAACCCCGATTGTGGGATCAATCTCTTTCACCTTGTTCATGAAGATCAGAGGCATGCAGATCCCAGACGACACGACCCACACCACCAGGATAGTCCAGAAGATTTTTCTCCACGTGAAGAATGATCGGGCATTTAACGGGTTGTGTACATTGTAGTACCTGTTGACGCTGATAACGGTGATACTGAGGACGCTAGCAGAGACGGACACAGCCTGGGTGAAAGGGGCTGCCCGGCACATGAAGTCGCCGTAGATCCAGGCTTTGTATATCTGGTAGCCCAGAGTGGTGGGCATGCACACACACACCACCATCAGGTCGCACACGGCGAGATTGATCAGCAAGCTGCGAGTGGCGCTCACTCCGGGTATCCTGGTGTTCCTCTTGCTGGTCAGGACCTTGATGGACATTACGTTGCCGATGAACCCAACGACGAAAGATATAATGTACATGACCGTCAGGGCGATGGTGGCAGGTTCTCGGATGGTGAGCAGAATGTTCTCCAGATCGCCCAGGTCCCCGTGGATGTAGAAGGAAATGTTGTTCCCGGCGAGGTGTTCCGCGGTTGGGAAGAGTGGATAGGGGAAGCTTTGGGAAGAATTCATTTTTCCCTTTGGCCCAGATCTTCAGAGGCAGAATGTTGCCGGGGCTAACTCCGCCGCCCTGTCACTCCCCATCACTTGTGCCTCTTTTGCCAAACGATTCAGAGACGGTTGGTTTAGTTGGATAGGAAGATATTCCTTCCTTACTGCGATGTTGATAGTTGAAATCTTTGGCTGGGAGGGAGGGAGGGGGTGGCTTTAGACGCCGCCCGCCCTCTCGCTCGCTGCTTTCGGCTACTTGGTGCTGAAAGGACAGCGACCAGGACTCAGCGCCGCTGCTCCTCGCCAGCTCTCACCGCCAACACAAGCACACAACACAAACGCGGCGAAGAAGTTGCTGGCGTCTCCCCCATTTCACACCCGCCGGGTAGAAACTAGTGCGCTCCCTTTTCACTTCCCACCACATCCATCTTCTGCAAACTCGGGTTCAGCCTCGTCCGTTACCACTTCCCCGCCGCTTCCCATCCGAATCAGGCGGATATCTCTCACTCTTCCTTTCTCAATTGTCCAGTTCAGCTTGGCTTGGTTCGCCTCTTGGTGTATTCTCCTTCCCTCCCTCTCCGCCCCCCCTCTCTATCTCCTTCTGTCCCTCACTGTCTCTCTCACCTCTCTCCCCCTCTCTCTATCTCCTTCTGTCCCTCACTGTCTCTCTCACCTCTCTCCCTCTCTCTCTCTCCCCCTCCTCTCTCTCTCCCTCCCCTCTCCCCTCCCTTTTTCTCTCTCTCTATCTCCTCCCCTCCTCTCTCTTTCTCTCTCTCTCCCTCTCTCTTTCTCTCTCACCCACACTCTCGCTCTCTCTCTCTCTCAAACTGTCCCACTCTCTCTCTCTCTCTCTCTCTCTCTCTCTCTCTCTTTCTCTCTCACCCACTCTCACTCTCTCTCTCTCTCTCCTCTCTCTCTCACCTACTCTCTCTCTATCTCTCTCCACTCTCTCTCTCCCTCTCTATCCCTCTTTCTCTCTCCACTCTCTCCCTCCCTCCCCCCCCTCTCTCACTCCCTCTCCCTCTCTCTATCCCTCTTTCTATCTCTCTCCACTCTCTCTCCCTCTCTATCCCTCTCTTCTCTCTCTCCCTCCCTCTCTGTCCCCCCTCTCTCTCTCTATCCCTTTCTCTCCTTCTTCTCTCTCTCTCCCCCTCCCTCCCTCTCCCCCTCTCCCGCTCAACCAACAATTCCTAATGTGTTCTCTTCGCCTCCTCTTGTGTTCCCTGCTCCCGCCCGACCCCCTCCCCGCTCGCCCAGATTCAGTCTTCGCTCTAAACTCCTCTCTATTTCCGAGTACCTGGGCTCATCTCTCCTTTGTCTATCCCTCTCCTCCACCAGACCTTCTTCCCGTATCTCTCCGTCTCCTGCGCTCTGGGTGCGAGCAACTCCACGCCTCGTCTCAGCAATAGGTTATTATCCACTCAAAAAGGGCGAATGAAACGAAACACACGAGAGAAAAAAAAAATCTTTAGCCCAGACAAAGAGGTCGGAAGTTCAGCCCGAAGTACGGTGCGTGTATAGTCACAGTCGCTGCCAACTCGCTGGTTGCTGATAGTCGAGCGATCTGAGCAGCAACTGTTCAATTGGAAAACTTTTCCCTTCTTCTTTCCGCACGGGTTCCCTGTTGAGGCTGGAATGGGTGAGGACTGGTTGTCCCCTTTGGCCCTAGGGGGTGGGGGTTTAAGACACAGTCCGTTCTCCAGTCTCAGCCCGTCTCGGCTCCAGCACTAGCGAAGGTGCATCAGACGGGCATCAGACTGGAGGAGTGGATGGGTTGTAAATATCACCCAGAGCCGCGGCGTCAGCTGTGCCTTCACTCTGGCCGGGCGACAGGCGGTTGAGACTCGACTCCATTCACTGCCACGGGCAGTGGGTTCCGCTAGGACTGCCTGCCATCTGCCACACGGGTCTTTCAAGTGAAAGTCCTCCAACAACTTCGATGCAGGATAGAGGTGGGGAGCGCCGTAGATATCTCTTCACCAACACAGCTGATGTAGACGGATTGTGCTAGTGTCACGTAGTCATAGTCATGCAGCACAGACACAGGCCCTTCGGCCCAACATGTCCATGCCAACCAAAATAGTCATATAGTAATACAGAGTGGAAACAGGCCCTTCGGCCCAACATGTCCATGCCAACCAAGATAGAGTCATAGACTAATACAGAGTGGAAACAGGCCCTTCGGCCCAACTTGCCTATGCCAAGATAGTCATACAGAGTGGAAACAGGCCCTTCGGCCCAACTTGTCCATGCCAACCAAGATAGTCATAGTCATACAGTGGAAACAGGCCCTTCGGCCCAACTTGTCCATGCCAACCAAGATAGTCATAGAGTCATACAGCATGGGCACAGGCTCTTCAGCCCAATTTGCCCACGTCGACCAAGATGCCCCATCTATATTAGCCCCACCTGCCCATGTTTGGCCCATATCCCTCTAAACCGTTCCAATCCAGCGCCTGTCCAAATGTCTTATAAGTGTTGTTATAGTACCTGCCTCAGTTACCTCATTTGACAGCTCGTTCCATGTACCTGCCAGCCTCTGTGTGAAAAGGTTAGCCCTAAGTGATTGCGGGATCTACATTGACTACACCTCAAAGCTGCTACAATGGATGTAAAACACTTTGGAGAGTCATGACCAGTCCTCACTAAATCCATAGATAGACATCAAAGGTTGGAGTAACTCAGTGGGCCAGGCAACATCTCTGAAGAGAAGAAATGGCTGATGTTTTATGCTTGAAAAATGCCACCCATACCTTCTCTCCAGAGATGCTGCCTGTCCCGCTGAGTTACTCTAGCTTTTTGTGTCTATCTTCGGTTTAAACCAGCATCTGCAGTTCCTTCCTATATAAACATTAGAAACATAGAAAATAGGTGCAGGAGTAGGCCATTCAGCCCTTCGAGCCTGCACCGCCATTCAATATGATCATGGCTGATCATCCAACTCAGTATCCTGTACCTGCCTTCTCTCCATACCCCCTGATCCCTTTAGCCTAAACTAAAAAAACGAAATCCATTTTTAATTAAACAATTCATTGCATAGACAAAATAATTTAATTTACAGATACAGAATGGCATCAGGCCCTATGGGTCCCCGAGTCAACGTGACCATTGGTAACCCTTCCACACTGTGGGAGGCAACCAGCGCACCCACAAGGAAACCCACGCGGTCACAGGGAGAACGTGCAAACTCCACACAGGCAGCACCTGAGGTCAGGATCGAACCTGGGTCTCTGGCGCTGTGAGGAAGCAGCATTACCGTTAAGCTGAAATGTCGACACCGTTTCTCTCTCCACAGAAGCTAACTGACCGGCTAAGTATTTCAACTTTATTTTTCAATTCTTCCTGGTTTGAATACTTATTCTGTATATGAATCAGAGATGGCCTGCTTCTTTTGTTTGGCATTCTGCCTTCTTCCAGTGAAAAATAGGAACGCACGGATTATTTCATAACCTTTAAAAACTGCACAACATAATTACAAATGCACCTCCGGGGTATGTCCAAAGGATAAACAGATTTTAAAGTCATCTTTTCAAGTGTTTTTACAGGCTTAGAATAGAAATCTGCTCGGATGCTGATAGTCTATGAGCTTGCATGGACCTGGCGCTACCTGGGGGACATTAAGGAGATACTATCAGAGGCAACACCTGGTGACAATAAAACTGCCAGACTGGGAGATTGGTTCAAAGATGAGCGGGTGGCCTTGGAATTGGGAAACTTTTAAAGAGCAACAGAAGATAAAAAGACAATACGGGGAGAAAAGATGAGGTGCGAAGGTAAGCTACCCAAGAATATAAAGGAGGATAGTAAAAGCTTCTTTTGGTATGTGAAGAGGAAAAAATTAATTAAGACCAAAGTGGCCTTGAAGACTGAAATTGGTGAATTTATTATGGGGAACAAGGAAATGGCAGATGAGTTAAACAGGTACTTTGGATCCATCTTCACGAAGGAGGACACAAACAATTTCCCTGATGTACTAGTGACCAGAGGATCTAGGGTGACGGAGGAACTGAAGGAAATCTACATTAGGCAGGAAATGGTGTTGGGTAGACTGATAGGACTAAAGGTTGATAAATCCCCAGGGCCTGATGGTCTGCATCCCAGGGTACTTAAGGAAGTGGCTCTAGTAATCGTGGATGCATTGGAAATAATTTTCCAATGCTCTATAGATTCAGGATCAGTTCGTGTGGATTGGAAGGTAGTTAATGTTATCCCACTTTTTAAGAAAGGCGGGAGAGAGAAAACAGGGAATTATAGACCAGTTAGACTGACATCGGTGATGGGGGAAGATGCTGTGAATTATAAAAAATGAAATAGCCGCATATTTGGATAGCAGTAACAGGATCGGTCCGAGTCAGCGTGGATTTACGCAGGGAAAATCATGCTTGACTTATCTTCTAGATTAGTTTGAGGATGTAACTAGGAAAATGAACAAGGGAGAGCCAGTGGATGTAGTGTATCTGGACTTTCAGAAAGCATTTGATAAGGCCCCACATGGGAGATTAGTGGGCAAAATTAGAGCACATGGTATTGGGGGTAGAGTACTGACATGGATGGAAAATTGGTTGGCAGACAGGAAACAAAGAGTAGGGATTAACGGGTCCCTTTCAGAATGGCAGGCAGTGACTAGTGGGGTACCACAAGGCTCGATGCTGGGACCGCAGCTATTTACAATATACATCAATGATTTAGATGAAGGGATTCAAAGTAACATTAACAAATTTGCAGATGACACAAAGCTTGGTGGCAGTGTGAACTGTGAGGAGGATGCTATGAGGATGAAGGGTGACTTGGACAGGTTGGGTGAATGGGCGGATGCATGGCAAATGCAGTTTAATGTGGATAAATGTGAGGTTATCCACTTTGGTGGCAAAAACAGGAATGATGTCAAGTTGGAAAAAGAGGAAGTACAAAGAGATCTGGGGTTCCTTGTTCATCACTCACTGAAAGTAAGCATTCAGGTACAGCAGGCAGTGAAGAATGTTAATGGCATGTTGGCCTTCATAACAAGAGTAGTTGAGTATAGGAGCAAATCGGTGCTTCTGCAGTTGTACAGGGCTCTAGTGAGACCTTACCTGGAGCATTGTGTGCAGTTTTGGTCTCCAAATTTGAGGAAGGACATTCTTGCTATTGAGGGAGTGTAACATAGGTTCACAAGGTTAATTCCCGGGATGGCGAGACTGTCATATGTTGATAGAATGGAGCAGCTGGGCTTGTATACTATGGAATTTAGAAGGATGAGAGGCATCTTATTGAAACATATAATTATTAAGGGTTTGGACACGCTAGAAGCAGGAAACATGTTCCTGATGCTGGGGGAGTCCAGAACCAGGGGCCGCAGTTTAAGAATAAGGGGTAAGGCCATTTAGAACGGAGACGAGGAAAAACATTTTCACCCAGAGATTTGTGAATCTGTGGAATTCTCTGCCTCAGAAGGCAGTGGAGGCCAATTCTCTGAATGCTCTCAAGAGTGAATTAGATTGAGCTCTTAAAGATAGTGGAGTCAGGGGATATGGTGAGAAGGCAGGAATGGGGTACTGATTGTGGATGATCAGCCATGATCACAGTGAATGACGGTGCTGGCTCAAAGGGCCGAATGGTTTACTCCTGCACCTAATGTCTATTGTCTATTGTCTATGTCTATCTCTTCAATGGTTTGCAGTGCAGTGACTAGATACTTGTTCATACAAAATCCCCATTTCTCCCTTTCTCCTTCCTCCCGACCACTTCCACCTATATTCCTCCCTCTAGCTTCACACTTCTCCACCTCTTCTCCTCCTTTTCTGACTCCTTTTTGCCTTATTTATCTCAGGCCTTTGTCCAACCATCCGCCAATCGATACCTCCCTCACCTGTACCCACCTCACTTGAAGATAGTCACAAAAAGGCTGGAGTAACTCAGCGGGTCAGGCAGCATCTCTGGAGAAAAGGAATAGGTGACTTTTCAGGTTGGAGCCCTTCTTCAGAGTTCTTCAGTCTTCAGACTGTGGAAGGGTTCTGATCCCAAATGTCACCTGTTTTCACCAGAGATGCTGCCTGACCCGCTGAGTTACTCCAGCACTTTGTGTCTATCTTCGGTATAAAGAGGAATCTGCAGTTCCTTTGTGCTCCGCCTATCACTTGCCTGGCTTTGTCCCATCCCCACCTCTCTTCCAGCTTTCTCCACCCCCACCACAATCAGTCTGAAGAACTAAAGGGTCCCGACCTGAATCGTTGCCTATCCGTGTTCTCCAGGGACGCTGTCTGACCCGCTGAGTTACTCCAGCACATTGTGTGTGTTTTATTTTACCGGCATCATCAGTTCCTGTTGCCTGCAGTAAATTATACCTCCAATGTGATCAATGAGACAAGATTTAAGTTTGTCTTTTATTTCATCCACAAAGAGTTGGAGCTCAGCAGACTGCTTTTGAGAAGTAAATGAATTGCAAATCAATAGGTGTAAAAAGAAAATAAATAAATTATATTAATGGGAATCAGAAGCTTTGAAAGGAGTAGGCAACCTTACTGGTATGTGTTCAAGAAGGAACTGCAGATGCTGGAAGATCGAGGGTACACAAAATTGCTGGAGAAACTCAGCGGGTGCAGCAGCATCTATGGAGCGAAGGAAATAGGCGACGTTTCGGGCCGAAACCCTTCTTCAGACTGATCTTACTGGTATCCTGGTTTAGTTCAGGTTATTGTCACGTGCACTAAGTACAGTGAAATGGTTTCTTGTGTGCTATCCAGTCAGTGGAAAGACAATACATGATTACAATCGAGCCATTCACAGTGTACAGATATATGATAAAGGGGATAATGTTTAGGGCAAGGTAAAGACTGTAAATTCCATTCAAATGATGTAGATACATAATAGTTCAGGACTGCTCGCTAGTTGTGGTAGGGTGGTTCATTTGCCTGATAACAGCTGGGAAGAAACAGTCCCTGAATCTGGAGGTGTGCGTTTTCACATTTCTATAAAATCAGTCTGGTTCTGATCATGGGTCACCGGTCTTAACGCTACTTCTCTTTCCACTGAGGCTGCCTGACCAGCCGAGTGTTTCCATCATTTTCTGTTTTTGTTTCGGCTTTCAGGTCATCTGCAGATATTTTTTTTATTTTTGCTTCACCAAGTCTTACCCATGTGAGGAAACACCACTCCAAAAGTCCCTGAAGTAATAGGGAGACACAAGGATGCGGTGTATAAAAGTGTATACAAGAAGTGTTGGAGTAACTCAGCAGGTCAGGCAGCATCTGCGGAGGGAATAGAAGAAGGGTCCCGACCCGAAACGTCACCTTCCCATTCCTTCCACAGATGCTCCCTGCCCCAGTGAAAATTTCCAGCGCTTTTGCTGTGTTGCCCTTGGAGTGTTATGTTTTCGTTTTTTCGTTTTAGAGATACATCGTGGAAACAGGTCCTTCAGCCCACCGACTCTACGCTGACCAGCAAACACCCCATATACCAGACTGAGTCCTGGGATGTCAGGACTTTCATATGAAGAAAGACTGGATAGACTCGGCTTGTACTCGCTAGAATTTAGAAGATTGAGGGGGGATCTTATAGAAACTTACAAAATTCTTAAGGGGTTGGACAGGCTAGAGGCAGGAAGATTATTCCCGATGTTGGGGAAGTCCAGAACAAAGGGTCACAGTTTAAGGATAAGGGGGAAATCATTGGCTATATATAAGAAGGAGTTAGATGTAGCCCTTGTGGCTAAAGGGATCAGGGGGTATGGAGAGAAGGCAGGTACAGGATACTGAGTTGGATGATCAGCCATGATCATATTGAATGACGGTGCAGGCTCGAAGGGCCGAATGGCCTACTCCTGCACCTATTTTCTATGTTTCTATACTAACACCATGAAGGAACAATTTACAGAAGCTAATTACCATACAAACTACGTGTCTTTGGAATGGTGGGAGGAAACCAGAGCACCTGTAGAAGAGCCACACGATCACAGGGTGAAGGTACAAACTCTGTACAGACAGCACCCACAGTCAGGATCGAACCTGGGTCTCTGGCGTTGTAAGGCAGCAACTCTACCGCTGCGCCACCGTGCCGCACTTTTTTACATTGAGGAAGTACTGAGTTGTTGTTACCACTACAAGGAATCTAATTAGAAGTCTTAGCTGTGAGATCCATAGTCCTGCGTAAATTTCACCATAGCATATGTAGATTAAATTCAGTTAGTTGCATTAGGTATTCTGTTATAAAAGTTTAGCCTGCAATTGATCATGGCACCTCAAGACTGTGGTAAAATCCTGTCCGGCCCCTTATGTTCTTCAGGAAAGGAAATCTGGCAATCTACATCAGGCTGAAGATAAACAGAAAATGCTGGAGTAACTCAGCGGGACAGGCAGCATCCATGGAGAAAAGGAATGGGTGATGTTTCGGGTCAAGACCCTTCTTCAGACCAAGGTGATGTATATTTTCAGAGCAGTGGAAGTGGTGGATGGGAAGGGTTGTGACATTTATCATTTCATCTATTAGCAGCATTGTGGCACAGCTAGTAGAGGCACTGCCTCATCCCCGGGGATGCACGGTGGCGCAGCGGTAGAGTTGCTGCCTCGCTGCGCCAGAGTCCCGGGTTCAATCCTGACCATGGGTGTAGACTGCATGGAGTTTGTACGTTCTCCCTGTGACCACGTGGGTTTTCTCTGGGTGTTCCCGGGTTTCTCCCACACCTCAGAGACGTGCAGGTTCGTAGGTTAATTGGCTTCGGTAAAATTGTAAATCGTCCCCAAGTGTGTAGGATGGTGCTAGTGTACGGGGTGATCGCTGGTCATCATGGACTCGGTGGGCCGAAGGGTCTATTTCTGCGTTGTATCTTGAAAGTCCAAAGTCAAGTCTGAAGATGCTGCCTGACCCGCTGAGATACTCCAGCACTTTGTGTTTTACGCAAGAATCCAGCGTCTGCAGTTCCTTGTGTCTGCATCTGCAAGATGACGTGCTTTGGACCACTTTCTCGACAACAGGCAAAGGAAAATGAGCATGGACCTTACCAGTGATGCCCCGACCCATGAGTAAATGGATGTAGTCAGTGGTACGATGGCAAACTTTAATAAATGGAGTGATAAGTAGCCACTGTTATACTTAAATTCAAAATTAGTCTACGGGAGGTATAACATTCTGAAAATGAGTCTTAATGTAGAAACTGCAGCCATGACTAAGGCACCCAGTCACTATGTTTGTTGTCATGCATGAGTAAGAACTATATTTTCAGCGCTAGACACTTCAAGGTAAATTCATCGATCCTGTAGTCTCTGTGGATAGAACTGCTTCCTTGGGGGCTGCTGAGAACAATCAGAGCTTCATGTCATAGTCCTTCAGTCCAGTTCAGTTTAGTTTATTGTCACGTGTACCAGGGCCCAGTGCTATCCAGTCAGTGGAAAGACAATACATGATTACAACCCAGCCATTCAGAGTGTGAAGATATATGATAAGGGAATAACGTTTAGTGCAAGGTAAAGACAGCAAAGTCTGATCAAGGATAGTCTGAGGGTTGCCAATGAGGTAGATAGTAGTTCAACACTGCTCTCTGGTCAGTAGTAGGACGATTCAGTTGCCTGATAACAGCTGGGAAGAAACTGTCCCTGAATATTAGTTTTATTTTTTAGTTTCAGAGATACAGCGCGGAAACAGGCCCTTCGGCCCACCTAGTGTGTACTGACCACCGATCCCCTACACACACTTGGGCCAATCTACACTAATACCAAGCTAATTTACCTACACACCCGTACATCTTTGGTGTGTGGGAGGAAACCGGAAGATCTCAGAGAAAACCAGCTCAGTCACGTGTGAGAGCGTACAGACTCCGTACAGATAGCTTCCGTAGCTAGGATCGAACCCGGGTCTCTGGCGCTGCAAGCACTGTAAGGCAACAACACACTCCGCTGCGCCACCGTGTTGCCCAATCTGGATCTGGAGGTGTGTGTTTTCAGACTTCTAAACCTTAGCAGTAACGTTCTGTATATGGCTGCAAGGTCGTGTCTTAGACGTTCCTCTGTCACACGATAAGGACTTCTTGCTGCATTCAGCAATTTTAAGCTTTCAAGAGAGAACTAGATAGGGCTCTTAAAATATAGTGGTCAGTGGATATGGGGAGAAGGCCGGAACGGGGTACTGATTGGGGATGATCAGCCATGATCACATTGAATGGCGGTGCTGGCTCGAAGGGCCGAATGGCCTACTCCTGCACCTATTGTGTATTGTCTATTGTTTATTGAATGATATGTTTATTCCCCAACTGATCGATAAAATACTTTAAACCTTCTGTGCTTGGATTAATGTGCATTAATACAACATTCGTACAAGTTATTTTAATTTATAATGCATTTCATGCAGAGCCCAATATATTCTTTACATTACTCTTGTTCTTGTCATAATAAGTTTAAAACTTCAATAACACGGATTACCATACCAGGGCTCTTATGCACAATGTTATTTGCTTGAAGTTCACTTTATCCCAATGTTTCATACATTGAGTGAAACATAGAAACATAGAAAATAGGTGCAGGAGTAGGCCATTCGGCCCTTCGAGCCTGCACCGCCATTCAATATGATTATGGCTGATCATCCAACTCAGTATCCTGTACCTGCCTCTCCATACCCCCTGATCCCTTTAGCCACAAGGGCCACATCTAACTCCCTCGTAAATATAGCCAATGAACTGGCCTCAACTACCTTCTGTGGCAGAGAATTCCAGAGACTCACCACTCTGTGTGAAAAATGTTTTTCTCATCTCGGTTCTAAAAAACTTCCCTCTTATCCTTAAACTGTGACCCCTTGTTCTGGACTTCCCCAAATCTTCCTGCATCTAGCCTGTCCAACCCCTTAAGAATTTTGCAAGTTTCTATAAGATCCCCCCTCAATCTTCTAAATTCTAGCGAGTACAAGCCGAGTCTATCCAATCTTTCTTCATATGAAAGTCCTGACATCCCAGGAATCAGTCTGGTATATGGGGTGTTTGCTGGTCAGCGTAGAGTTGGTGGGCTTTCTCTGCACTCCCTCTATGGCAAGAATGTCTTTCCTCAGATTGGGAGACCAAAACTGTACGCAATACTCCAGGTGTGGTCTCACAAAGACCATGTACAACTGCAGTAGAATCTCCTTGCTCTTATACTCAAATCCTTTTGCTATGAATGCTAGCATACCATTCGCTTTCTTCACTGCCTGCTGCACCTGCATGCCTACTTTCAATGGCTGGTGTACATTGCAGTAAATCCTAATAGCGATTATTTATGCTTAAGAAGGAACTGCAGATGCTGGAAAATTGAAGGTAGACAAAAATGCTGGAGAAACTCAGCGGGTGCGGCAGCATCTATGGAGCGAAGGAAAGAGGCAATGAAACGTCGCCTCTTTCCTTTGCTCCATAGATGCTCCCTCACCCGCTGAGTTTCTCCAGCATTTTTGTCTACCAGTGATTATTTACGATCCCTTAGCAGTTTTCACATTGTCTTCTTTGCAGCGAATAAGTCCAGAAACAAATGGGGTGATTTAGGAGAACAGGGTGAGGCTAGGATAGGGTTGCAGAGATCTTGAACATCTTCCTAAAATCTGTCTTCATTATCAATGGTGCCTCTTGAGCCAATGTAAAGATATATAACATTACCACATTGCAGTCATCTGCACTAAGCTGAGGTTGCTCCACACTCGGAGAATGGCAGCGACATTTGTTTCATGGGATGCCGACCAAGATCTTCTGAATAGATTAGAATTTACTTCATAGGCTGCTATTAGATGTGCTTGAGTTGCTCTGAATATCGCTCCCATCATAAAATGTAAAGTTAACAACCTTATAATTCCACTGATCACTGCTTCTGTCATTTGGAAGCGTTGGACAGGATTAACTTGCCTCCAAATTTGCTGATCGCAGTTCCTGTATGCAACGAGCTTTGTAGTATTCCTGGCACAATTCACCCACTTCTGCCCTAATAGGTTCGACTACCCTTGGATCCATTCCATCGGAATCTGTGGTCCCATGAATATTCAAATTCACCACTTCCCCGATGATCATTTCATTGCTAACCCTTAATTTCTCCGGCAACATGAATGTATCTCCCGCTGTTCCAATTACAGGAATCAGGCGCTTTCTGTAATGAAAACTATTATCAAATCCCCATTTCATCTTTCTGTCACGGTGCTCAACTCCCTGTTATTATACTTTCTCCTTCTTAACGTGCTCCTTCTGCGCTCCCTTTGTTAACTGCTCTCCTCCCCACTCCACCTTATCTCCGCGTTAACTCAGAGGCGGCACGGCAGTGGCGCAGCGGTAAAGTTGCTGCCTGACAGCGCCTGAGACCCCGCGTTCGATCCTGACCACGGGTGCGTGTCTGTACGGAGTTTGCACCTTCTCCCCGTGACCTGCTTGGGTGTTCTCGGATAGACTCGGCTTGTCCTCGCTAGAATTTAGAAGATTGAGGGGGGATCTTATAGAAACT
Organism: Leucoraja erinaceus; assembly: GCF_028641065.1. Lineage (NCBI taxonomy): Eukaryota > Metazoa > Chordata > Chondrichthyes > Rajiformes > Rajidae > Leucoraja > Leucoraja erinaceus. Next base: position 7,338,481 of record NC_073396.1, read on the forward strand.
TACAAAATTCTTAAGGGGTTGGACAGGCTAGATGCAGGAAGATTGTTCCCAATGTTGGGGAAGTCCAGGACAAGGGGTCACAGTTTAAGGATAAGGGGGAAATCTTTTAAGACTGAGATGAGAACAACATTTTTCACACAGAGAGTGGTGAATCTTTGGAACTCTCTGCCACAGAAGGCAGTTGAGGCCAGTTCATTGGCTATATTTAAGAGGGAGTTAGATGTGGCCCTTGTGACTAAAGGGATCAGGGGGTATGGAGAGAAGGCAGGTACAGGATACTGAGTTGGATGATCCGCCATGATCATATTGAATGGCGGTGCAGGCTCGAAGGGCCGAATGGCCTACTCCTGCACTTCTTTTCTATGTATCTATGTTTTCTCCGGGTGCTCCTGTTTCCTCCCACACTCCAAAGACGACGTACTGGTTTGCAGGTTAATTGACGGCAAAAAATTGTAAATTGCCCCTGGTGTTAATGTGCGGGGATCGCTGGTCGGCACGGACTTGTTGGGCCGAAGGGCCTGTTTCTGCACTGTATCTCTAAACAAAACTCCTTTATTCTTATTTATTTTGCGACTATTATGCATTGCAATAGAAATCAATTCATTAACATAGAACATAGAACAGGACAGCAACAGGTCCGTGAGGGACATGGGAGATGCTGCCTGTTCATTTCTCCATTGTCCCAATTGAAGAGTTCTGACCTTTCTGCTCCTGAGAGCAGAACTCAATGGGAAACAGTGTTTAAGAAAGAACTGCAGCTGCTGGTAAAGTCAATGGTGGACAGCAAATGCTGGAGAAACTCAGCAGGCGAGGCAGCATCTATGGAGAGAAGGAATTGGTGACTTTTCGGGTCGAAGAAGGACATTCTTGCTATTGAGGGAGTGCAGCGTAGGTTCACGAGGTTAATTCCCGGGATGGTGGGACTGTCATATGTTGATAGAATATGTTGATAGAATGTTGATATCTTCCGGTGGGCGGCGCGACTCTCGTCAGCAGCGGCCTCTGCAGCCCGTCCGCGTTTTATTATTTTCTGTCTATGTTTTTATGTAGTTTTTGTTATTTTTTGTTGGGGGGTAAACCATGTGAACGGGGGTGGGGGTGGGGTGGGAGGGAGGGGGAAACTTTTAAATCTCTCCCTGCACGGGAGACCCGACCTTTTCTCGTCGGGTCTCCGTTATCGTTGGGGCTGCAACGAGGAGCGGCCTCCAACAGGAAGAGACCGGGGACTCTGGTGCCGACTCACCTCACCGTCGCGGAGCTGGCCGAGTCCGGAGCGGGTGGAGCGGTGGAGGAGCGCTGCTGCTGCTGCTGCTGCTGCTGCTGCTTGTGCTGCGGCCCGACCGTAGAGTCGGAGGCTGCTACTGCGGGTCTGTGGACGGCGGCACCGGGAGCCCGCGGGTCCCTGGAGGGAGACCGCTTTTCAGGGCTCTCGCAATGGCGACTTCCCCCGCCCGAGTTGCGGGGTCGAAGAGCTCCTGGAGCGGGGCCTGACATCACCGCCCCACGCGGCTTGGAATGGCCGCGGGACTCTGCGAGCGCACGCCAGGGGCTCTAACACCAAGACCCGGTGTGTGACCTTGCACCACCCGGCGTGGCTTTAATGGCCGCGGGACAATCGCCATCGCCAGAACAGGGGGGCTTTGACTTTGACTCTGACATCGGGGGGGGGGTGCAGAGGTGCAGTGGAGAGATAAGTTTATGGTTGGCCTTCCATCACAGCGATGTGATGGATGTCTTATGTGAAATATATTGTTTTGTGTCTTGGGTCTATTTGTTTGTAATGTATGGCTGCAGAAACGGCATTTCGTTTGGACCTCAAGGGGTCCTAATGACAATTAAATGTATCTTGTATTTTGTATCTTGTATCTTGTAGAATGGAGCGGCTGGGCTTGTATACTGGAATTTAGAAGGATGAGAGGGCATCTTATTGAAACATATGAGATTATTAAGGGTTTGGACACTCTAGAGGCAGAAACGTTCCCGGTGCTGGGGGAGTCCAGAATCAGGGGCCACAGTTTAAGAATAAGGGGTAAACCATTTAGAACGGAGATGAGGAAAAACTTTTTCACACAGAAAGTTGTGAATCTGTGGAAATCTCTGCCTCAGAAGGCAGTGGAGGTCAGTTCTCTGGATGCTTTCAAGAGAGAGTGAGATAGGGCTCTTAAAGATAGCAGAGTCAGGGGATATGGGGAGAAGGCAGGAACGAGGTACTGATTGTGGATGATCAGCCATGATCACATTGAATGGCGGTGCTGACTCATAGGGCCGAATGGCCTACTCTTGCACCTATTGTCTATTGTCTATTGTCTATTGAAACGTCGCCAATTCTTTCTCTCCTCACCCTCTGAGTTACTACAGCATTTTGTATCCACCTTCAATGGGATACAGTCTGGCCTCATGCCCCCACCATTTTCAGCGCTGATCGATGTATCGACTCATCGCCCATCATCCTCTCATTTATTGGTAGATATTTCACTCCACCTTTTACTTTTTATGCTGTTGCTTTTCATTGTTACAGAATAAAAATGTTTAAGGTGCGGGGGGGGGGAAGTTTTCAATAGGAACCTGAGGGGTAACTTTTTCCACACAAAGGGTGGATGGTGCATGGGACGAGCTGCCGGAGGAGGTAGTTGAGGCAGGGACTATCGCAAAGGTCAAGGAACATTTGGACAGGTACATGGATTGCACAGGTCTAGAGGGACATGGGCCAAATGCAGGCAGGTGGGACTAGTGGAGAAAGGGTTATGTTGGCTGGTGTGGGCAAGTTGGGCTGTTTCCATGCTGTGACTCGAATAGTCTATAACAAATTTGAAAGGGGAGATATTTGTTTTATTTGCCTTGTTGTGACCACTGCTGATTCCAGTGATACCAGGGTCATGGAGAAGGCATGGAAACAGGCCATTGCCCCCCTATGTGCCCATGCTGACCAAGGTGCCCCATCTACACTAGGCCCACATGCCCATATTCTTCTCCTTTTATTCTTCTTTTCTATTTTAGTGGATGTTAATTATCGTTGAATTTTGACAGCAACAAGAAGTGAAGTTGTGGGAAGTGATTTTGAATCAATTAAAATTAATTGCTGTAAGTTTGACCTTCAGGAGGCTGTGAAGTCTTCACATTCTCTTTGCGTCATCATAGGCCGCAGGTCTTGAAGTACAGCCTTACTACTACAGGAAATTTGCCATTTTGATACATGAATCCAGCATTCCATTGGAATTGTTGATTCCATTCATATTTATTTTTGTTACAAGTTTAACAGTTGGAGCTTTCTCTGGACATTTAGACAATAGGCAATAGGTGCAGGAGTAGGCCATTCGGCCCTTTGAGCCAGCACCGCCATTCAATGTAATCATGGCTGATCACCCACAATCAGTACCCCGTTCCTGCCTTCTCCCCATATCCCCTGACTCCGCTATCTTCAAAAGCTCTATCTAGCTCTCGCTTGAAAGTAGCCAGAGAACCGGTCTTCACCGCCCTCTGAAGCAGAGAATTCCACAGACTCGCAACTCTCTGTGAGAAAAAGTGTTTCCTCGTCTCCGTTTTAAATGCATTACCCCTTATTCTTTAACTGTGGCCCCTGGTTCTGTACTCCCCCAGCATTGGGAACATGTTTCCTGACTCTAGCATGTCCAAACCCTTAACAATATTATATGTTTCAATAAGAATCCCTCTCATCCTTCAAAATTCCAGAGTACACAAGCCCAGCCGCTCCATTCTCTCAGCAAATGACGGTCCCGCCATCCCAGGAATCCCTACGCTGCACTCCCTCAATAGCAAGAATTTACTTCCTCATTCTATTTTCAGGCTATATATTCTGTTTTCAAAGCAAGTCCTGGGTGGCCCAATAATCTTTCCTGTCCATTGTGTGAGTGTTGTATCTTCACCATCCTCGAGGCCCCAACTCACTGTCTCCCATCACCTGCTACTTTTTGGCCTTCTTTAAGTTCTTCCAGCAAACAATGATGACGAGCAGATCTATATCGGTGAGACCAAGCGGAGGTTGGGCGATCGTTTCGCCGAACACCTCCACTCGGTCCGCAATAACCAAGCTGACCTCCCGGTGGCTCAGCACTTCAACTCCCCCGCCACTCCGTCTTCGACCTCTCTGTCCTGGGTCTCCTCCATGGCCACAGGGAGCAGCACCGGAAATTGGAGGAACAGCACCTCATATTCCGTTTGGGGAGTCTGCATCCTGGGGGCATGAACATCGAATTCTCCCAATTTTGTTAGTCCTTGCTGTCTCCTTCCCTTCCTCAGTCCCCCTGCTGTCTCCTCCCATCCCCCAGCCTTCGGGCTCCTCCTCCTTTTTCCTTTCTTGTCCCCGCCCACCCCCGCCCCCGATCAGTCTGAAGAAGGGTTTCGGCCCGAAACGTTGCCTATTTCCTTCGCTCCATAGATGCTGCTGCACCCGCTGAGTTTCTCCAGCTTTTTTGTGTACCTTCGATTCTCCAGCATCTGCAGTTCCTTCTTAAACAATGATGACGAGGAACTTGGCAGGAACTGACATCTTTAGCGGAGCCCGAAGGGAAAAGCCTGCCACCGCCGGCGCTTTCATGTGGGACGTAACGGAAACAGGCCCCTCGACCAAGTTGCCCAACTCCGACCAAGATGTGGTGACCCCAGAGATGGTGAAACCTTGAGCAAACAACAACAGTTCCTCCAGCAGTTTGTTTTTCTTACTGTGTGTGATTGACCAAGTTTTCCAACGTCTCACAGAGTCGGAGAGCGTCACAGAGTTGTACAGCACATAAATGGACCCTTTGGCCCAAGGCACCTGTGCCAACCATGATACATTATGTAATTTGTAATTTGTAATTTGTAAATCTTTATTGTCATTTCCTGAGTATTCGCATACTCAGAGGAAACAAAAAAACGTTTCTCAACCAGTGTCCGTTCAGTTTTCGTTACAAAATAAATAGCAATTAAAATTAAAATACAGTCATGAACAATTTAACCCTCTTTAAGGTGAAGTGGAAAAGATTTATGTTATGTTATTCCTTTATTGCCAGTGTAGTGGTGTATACAACAGAATTCAGGCGCAGTGTCTGAGTGGAATCTGAGGGGTAACTTTTACACACAAAGGTACAAGCTGCCAGAGGAGGTAGTTGAGGCTGGGAATATCCCAACATTTAAGAAACAGTTAGACAGGTACATGGATAAGACAAAGTGCTTAAGAAGGAACTGCAGATGCTGGAAAATCGAAGGTGCACAAAAATGCTGGAGAAACTCAGCGGGTGCAGCAGCATCTACGGAGCGAAGGAAATAGGCAACGTTTCGGGCCGAAACCCTTCCACAGACTGAACATTCATGTTCTTCAAACATGGATAAGACAGGTTTGGAGGGATTTGGACCAAATGCTGGCAGGTGGGACAAGTGTAGCTGGGACATGTTGACCGGTTGTGGGCAAGTTGGGCCGAAGGGCCTGTTTCCACACTGTATCACTCCACGACTCCATAGACTCTATTAATCCCATTTGCCTGCAGAAATCCCTATCCCTCTGCTCCTTTCCTATCCACGTGCATTTTAATTCTTGTAATGTTATCTTCCTCCATCGTTTCCTTGGGCTAATCATTGCACTGCCCTCTGTGTGAAAAACAAGCCCTTCAGATCTTCTTTACATTTCCCTCCTCTCACCTTAAACGCATGCCCTCTGGCTTTGGACTCTGCCACTCCAGGGAAAAGTGTCTGAGACAATGTCACTGGAAACAACTACCGAATTGTAGTAACGGATCAGGGTCACTATTGCCCTGTGGATCGGGAATCTGCCTTCCTGCTTAAATGTCACTCTGGATGACTAAAATAGTCCTCAGTTCCCCGAGTATTAGGGAGAGGCTGTAAATGTTGACTTTAGTTTACGTTAGACTTTACACTTTAGAGATACAGCGTGGAAACAGGCCCTTCAACCCATTGGGCCTGCACCGACCAGCGATCACCCCGCACACTAGCACTATCCTACCCGCCATCGACAATCTACAATTTGGGGAAGCCAATTAACTTACAATGAAAATGGACACAAAATACTGGAGTAACTCAGTTGGGACAGGCAGCGCATCTCTGGAGAGAAGGAATGGGTGAGGTTTTGGGTCGAGAGCCTGCAAACCTGCATGTAAGGGCGACACGGTGGTGCAGCGGTATAGTTGCTGCCTTGCAGCGCTTACAGAGACCCCGGTTCGATCCCGACCACGGGTGCTGTCTGTATGGAGTTTGTACGTTCTCCCCGTGACCTGCGTGGGTCTACTCCGAGATCTTCGGTTTCCTCCCACATTCCAAAGCCTTACAGGTTTGCAGGTTAATTGGCTTTGGTCAAAATGTAAATTGTCCCCAGTGTGTGTAGGACAGTGTAAGTGTGCGGGCGGGGATCGCTGGTCGGTGCGGACTCGGTGGGCTGAAGGGCCTGTTTCTGAGCTGTGTCTCTAAACTAAAACAAACTAAACTTTGGAGTGCGGGAGGAAACCGGAGCAATCGGAGAAAGCCAACGCGGTCACGGGGAGAACAAACGTACATTTTTCTAACGGTGAGACTTCAGAAGTGTTCCAGTTGTGGCTGAGTCAGCAGTTTACAAAGGCTCCTCTCTTTTTTTATAGGTAATTTTCCGAACCATTTTCTCAGCATTGTACCGCGCTCGATTAGGTCGAATATGAAGTTAGCTGAATGATAATTTATGGTTTAACTGCAATGTCTCCTTTCAAGGTTTCCTTGGTAATGACTTTAAAGGTGGTGAGAAGTGATGAAATAGAATGAAATAGCGATGAGGTCTTTATCCGACACGGACTCTTAAGTCTAAAAGTCTAAAGAATGGAATTGCTCTGTGAGGCAACATGGGCCCGAATTGGCCGAATGGTGTTTGAAATAAAATAAATTTAGAGAACGCATCGTTTGGGACCAGAATATTTTTGTTGCCTTTCTGACAAAAATCAATGTGAATTCTTTGAAATATCTGTGTTGGCTTCGTCCACTGCTGAAGAGCGATATCGGTGATTGTCTTCTGCTCTCTACATTTATTGCCTTCAAAACATTTTGGAAATTTGCTGATACCAACCAGTTCAATATCTAAAGCGTCTTGGCAGAAGCCTTCATACTTACAGAGATAATATGTCCAGCATGTTATTAATGTAGGTCTGTTCCCTCAGCCATTGAGTAACTAACTATTCCTTGCAACTGCTTCAGTGGCTAATTCGATTCATTTATTGTAAACCTTGCATATATATCTGCATTTGTGACACGTTTATACTGGCCCATTATGCACTTGAATTCTGAAGCGAATTGCTCCTATCCCACCTAGGCAATATTTTTAGGCGACTACAGGTGACTAGGCTGTTGCCACATGGTCGCCGGGGTGTTGCCCGTCTGGTCGTGAGTCGTCTCCTCAGTCGCCCAAAGAGTCGTAGCGTCTTTCTGGTTGCCGCTGGATTTTGAAATGTTTAATACTTTTCGGCGACAGTCGGTGACAGTTGGCGTGAGGCCAATGAGCGTTGCTTGACATCGCTTGGCGTAGGTTCTGTCGTAGGTTGTCGCCAGTGCTGACTTCGGTGAATTCCATTGGCGATTATGTACGGCAACCGGCGACTGAATTATTTTACCTTGTCGTAGCTGGTCGCGGGTGGACGTGGGTTGTTGTAGGTGTGGTTGTTGGCGGACTAATGGCTCGCCGGTTGTCGGTAGCTTGCCGTAGCTGGACGTCAACTGGGTGGCAGGTTGTTGTAGACATTGTCGTAGGGGAGTCCAGGCTCCGGTTTTTCGGCGACTGCTACGACCATGACAGTCGCCGGCAATCGCCAAAAAAATCGCCAAAAAAATCGCCCAAGTGGGACAGTCCCATAATTCTGTGGATTTCTGACCAGAAAGTCAACATTCACTCGTTGTAAAGATTAGTTTAGTTTAGTTTGGAGATAGAGTGCAGAAACAGACCCTTCGGCCCACCGAGTCCTTGCCGACCTGCAATCCCCATATGCTACCGCTATCCTACGCAACAGGGACAATTTACAATCTTTACCAAAGCCTATTAACCTACAAACCTGTACGTCTTTGGAGTGTGGGAGGAAACTGGAGCACCCGGGGCAAACCCACGCGTTCACGGGAAGAACGTGCAAACTCCGTACAGACATAATTAAAAAATATTTTCAAATGACCTGGTGACCTTTCTTCAATTCAAAAATGAGGACTGGTGCATCTTTTTCTATCTTGACACAACTCTGTTCAGGCTGATTTCTGGGATGTCAGGACTTTCATATGAAGAAAGACTGGATAGACTCGGCTTGTACTCGCTAGAATTTAGAAGATTGAGGGGGGATCTTATAGAAACTTACAAAATTCTTAAGGGGTTGGACAGGCTAGATTCAGGAAGATTGTTCCCGATGTTGAGGAAGTCCAGAACAAGGGGTCACAGTTTAAGGATAAGGGGGAAATCTTTTAGGACCGAGATGAGGTAAACCTTTTTTCACACAGAGAGTGGTGAATCTCTGGAATTCTCTGCCGCAGAAGGTAGTTGAGGCCAGTTCATTGGCTATATTTAAGAGGAAGTTAGATGTGGCCCTTGTGGCTACAGGGATCAGGGGGTATGGAGAGAAGGCAGGTACAGGATACTGAGTTGGATGATCAGCCATGATCATATTGAATGGCGGTGCAGGCTCGAAGGGCCGAATGGCCTCTACTCCTGCACCTATTTTCTATGTTTCTATGTTTCAATCTTATTGGAAGCATAGACGCAAATATTATTGGTTTCTTCCGCTCATCCTAATAGTTTGATCGGTAACAATGACCAATCCACAATTTTGCATCATACACAAGCCTCAAAGTCCTCATCATGCAATACATTTGCTAACATTGTTTTTCTTACATAGAAACATGGAAAATAGGTGCAGGAGTAGGCCATTCGGCCCTTCGAGCCAGAACTGCCATTCAATATGATCATGGCTGATCATCCAAAATGTTTTTTCCACCATATCCCTTGATTCCTTTAGCCCTAGGAGCTACATCTAAAGGGCCCGTCCCACATTCACGACCTAATTCATGACCTTTTTTACTCGTGGACATTTTTCATCAGGCTAGGAAAACGCCCCGACCTACTTATATAACCATATAACCATATAATAATTACAGCACGGAAACAGGCCATCTCGGCCCTACAAGTCCGTGCCGAACAAATTTTTTTCCCCTTAGTCCCACCTGCCTGCACTCATACCATAACCCTCCATTCCCTTCTCATCCTTATGCCTATCCAATTTATTTTTAAATGATACCAATGAACCTGCCTCCACCACTTCCACTGGGAGCTCATTCCACACCGCTACCACTCTCTGCGTAAAGAAGTTCCCCCTCATATTACCCCTAAACTTCTGTCCCTTAATTCTGAAGTCATGTTCTCTTGTTTGAATCTTCCCTATTCTCAAAGGGAAAAGCTTGTCCACATCAACTCTGTACTTGATGCCACGAGTGCCTACGACTAGCATCACGACCTACCTACGACCTACCTACGACCTACCTACGACCTACCTACGACCTACCTACGACCTTGTGACGACCATGCAGCGAGTATGAGTCAAGAGCAAACTCGGCAGAGGTGGTGAATTAGGTCGTGAAAGTAACTCTCTCTTGAAAACCTTGTCCTCCTTGCATGTCAGAGCATTAAACAAGGCCCTGTCACAACAACATGCCTGTTAATCTGCTTATATCCACCTTCTACTTATGCATTGTCTTTCTAAGCTTTCGACTCCACAAATTTTTAACTGGTATCAAGGTTGGAGCTGGAGATGTAATCCGATTTCTCGAAACGTTCCCTTGCAGTCGCGAACAATAAATAGCAGTGCCAACATTCCCCCTGGAGCTCAAGCTGATATCGGAATCTTCAAGAGAGCCGGAGGAAAAAAAACCAAAAAGGCTGATAAAACCTAAAAGAGCAAATTTAAGTAGAAGCATGATGGCAATATTTCCTTTGATAGAAATGTGGAAGATTGCTTGTAATAATCCCTGGGGCATTAAGTGCACAGTAATGGTATGATGGCATGTAAACCATCAAACACTTTAGCTATAGAAATAAAAGTGACTTGACTTGACTTGACTTAACTCCCCCTTCCATTCCCACACGGATCTTTCTGTCCTGGGCCTCCTCCATTGTCAGAGTGAGGCCCAACGCAAAATTGGAGGAACAGCACCTCATATTTCGCTTGGGCAGCTCACACCCCAGCGGTATGAATATTGATTTCTCTAACTGCAAGTAACCCTTGCTTTCCCTCTCTCTCCGTCCCTCCCCCACCCTAGTTCTCCGCCTAGTTTCACTCTCCTCCTGATTAATTTTACTGCTGTATGCCTCGTTGTCAACTTCCCCTCGGCCAACAGTGAACCATTCTACATTTCCTTCATCAACATCTGCTTTGATCAGTTGTTTTCACACCTTACCCTTCCCTATCTCCAGACTCCCTCTCCCTGATTCTCAGTCTGAAGAAGGATCTCGACCCGAAACACCACCCATTTCCTCTCTCCATAACTGCTGCCAATCCCGCTGAGTTACTCCAGCATTTTTTGTCTATCTTCGGTGTAAACCAGCATCTTTTAGGAAGGAGATGAGGAGAAATTTCTTTAGTCAGAGGGGGGTGAATCTGTGGAATTCTTTGCCACAGAAGGCTGTGGAGGCCAAGTCAGTGGATATTTTTAAGGCAGAGATAGATAGATTTTTGATTAGTACGGGTGTCAGAGGTTATAGGGCGAAGGCAGGAGACTGGGGTTAGGAGGGAGAGATAGATCAGCCATGTTTGAATGGTGGAGTTGACTTGATGGGCTGAATGGCCTACTTCTACTATCACTTATGCCCTTAAGATCTGCAGTTACTTCCTGCACATTGGTACTTTGTAGATGGGCAGAACTTGTTTTGAAAGCCCCAGCATTCGTGCTCTGTTTATTCTATGCCATTCAAGCTGTACTTGCCAGACCTACAGTATTACACTGCAGGCTGCTGCCAGGGACCACATCATCACAAGAGCAGAGGAAATGTAAGGGACGTCTAGGAATTTCAGCTACAACGTTAAATAAATCATACTGCAGTGACAGCGTTACAAGAGAGAGCGATTCTGAAACGTTACGCCAAAGGTTAAAATAGTTGACAAATGTTCAGTAGTCTGGATAAATCACTTGCGGTTGTGTTTTGGTTGATTGGCAGATACCAAACTTGTGCCATTTGAATGAATTAAACAACTAATTAATTAACTAATTGATTGATTTCACTGTGAAATTTGCAGTGAAATTCTTTGCGTGCGTACCCAGGGTATGCGAATAGTCACCACATAAAGGGCACGTACAGAGTTACAAAGTATCCTGCACCCTCCCCCTTCCCTCACAGCGGTCCCCCCACGCCGCGTCCTCCATTGTTCCTCCCCACGGCAGCGCCGTCCTCACTTCCACGTGGTCCGTCTTCGTCCGTCGGTCGGCGCCCACATTGACCGCCGCTCCGACCTCTCCACTATCGCCGCCAGGTCCCCTCCTGAGGCCTCCATGACGCCAACCCAGGCCCCAGTAACGGGATCCGCAGATCCGGTGGCCCTTGAGGTTCAAAGAAGGGCTCCTGACCCGAAATGTCACCCATCCTTTTTCTCCAGAGATGCTGCCTGACCCGCTGAGTTACTCCTGCACTTTGTGTCCATTTTGGTATTGTTTACCCTGGAATGTCGGAGATTGAGGTGAGACTTGATAGAAAGAAGTACATAAAATTAGATAAGGTAGACAGTCAGAACCTTCTTCCCAGGGTGGAAATGTGCAACATTAGAGGGCATAACGATACGTTGAGAGGCAAATATTTTAATGGAGGTGTTAGCGGCAAGTGTTTTACCCAGAGAGTGGTGGGGGCCTGAAATGGTGGTGGAGGCAGATATGGTAGTGGCTTTGGGAGGCTTTTAGATATGAACATGGATCATGTACAGGCAGAAGAGACAAGGATAGGAAAGGTTTAGAGGGATATGGGCCAAATGCAGGCTAAAAGGGACTAGCATCGACCCGGTGTTGGGTCGGCAGGGACGAGTTGGGCCGAAGGGCCTGTTTCCGTGCTGTGGGACTCCATAAGATAGGTTCCAGGAGCAAAATTAGGCCATTCTGCCCATCAAGTCCACACCGCCATTCAATCATGGCCGACCTATCTTTCCGTCTCAACTCCTGCCTTCACCCCCCCAACCCCTGACACCCGTACTAATCAAGAATTTGTCAATCCTTGCCTTAAAAATATCCATCGACTTGGCCTCCACAGCCGTCTGTGGCAATGAATTCCACAGATTCGCCACCCTCTAAACTAAAGAAATTCCCCCTCGTCTCCTTTCCAAAGGCACGTCCTTTTATTCCGTGGCTGTGGCCTCTGGACTCTCCCATGAGTGGAAACATCCTCTACCTCATTCACTCTATCCAGGCCTTTCACTATTCAGTCCCCCCCTCATTGAACTACTGAGTTTATGCACAAAGGAGGTATTGTCCCCCCCCCCCCCCCCCCCCCCCCCCCCCCCCCCCCCCCCCCCCCCCCCCCCCCCCCCCCCCAAAAACAGTGTCTCTTTACACGCCTTATTGGTGGGGACGGGTTGGAAGGGAACCATTTCTAGCCTGAGGTTCCCTTTAACAAAGAATGACTGACAGTGTTCAATTCTTCTGTGAAAAGCAAATCTTTCAATCTAATCTCAACAAGATAATGTTCTGTTTTGTTAACACTAGTCGACACTGTATAAATTATCTGTGCTATGTATTGGATGAACGATTCAAATATTGACTGGGAAGTTTTCTTTTGAATTGCTGTCCTCTTCAATACAGAGAATCCTGATCAGCAGTAAGGCAGCATCTTCAGATGTCAATTGTTGACACAACCTCGGAGAAAGCTCAATAAGAAAACCCAGCAAATTACCAAGTTGTAACAACGAATTAACACCAAAAGGTGCAAATAGAATAAAGGGGACGTCATTTAAGACTGAGGTGAGAAAAAACTTTTTTACCCAGAGAGCTGTGAATTTATGGAATTCCCTGCCACAGAGGGCAGTGGAGGCCAAGTCACTGGATGGATTTAAGAGAGCGTTAGATAGAGCTCTAGGGGCTAGTGGAGTCAAGGGGTATGGGGAGAAGGCAGGCACGGGTTATTGATAGGGGACGATCAGCCATATGATCACACTGAATGACGGTGCTGGCTCGAATGGCCAAATGACCTCCTCCTGCACCTATTTTCTATGTTTCTATGTTTCTAATTGGCTTGGTATGAATGTAAATTGTCCCTAATGTGTGTAGGGGGGTAGTGTTAGTGTGCGGGGATCGCTGGCCAGTGAGAACTCGGTGGGCCAAAGGGCCAACATCTGCGCTGTATCTCTAAACTAAACGAAATCATGAGTTTGATATATTATTGTTGACGTGTCGGGGAATATCTTCAAAGGCAAGTAAGTGGAGATGAGTAACAGAACGTCACTGAGGGACTGCAGCTTTGATCATTTTATTCCTCATTTTAGTCCTGTACTTTGATGTCCATGCATTTAAAATGCAGACGTGTAATGTTTTTGTGCTTTGTGACATTAGCAATGTAGTTTTAAAATCCCACAGCATTGCAGTAACAGGATTAAACTGTTCAGCACAACCCATGAAATGACATACAATGTTAATACTGAGGTAAGCTATTCTGATGCTTTCTTCTGCATGGATAAGGATTATTGAATCTAGTGGTTTACTATTTCACTGTCAGACAGATGATTAGTTTTGGTTACTTTAGGCCCACCGAGTCCGCACCGACCAGCGATCCCCGTACATTAACGCGATCATTTACACCAAGACACTTAATCTACAGACCTGGAGTGTGGGAGGAAACCTAAGACCTCGGAGAAAACCCACGCGGTCACGGGGAGAACGTTAAAACCTCCACATAGACAGCACCCGTGGTCAGGATCGAACCCGGGTCTCGTAAGGCAGCGACTCTACCGCTGCGCCACGAGTGAAATTATATATATATATTTTTTAAATAATTTTATTTATTAGAAGTAAGTACAATACCTTTTTACAGGTTCCCAAAATTATGTTAACGTTATACATTCTCTGTATGTACAACTTCATTTTTTAATTTTTTTTTTAAAGAGAGAAATAAGAACAAAAGAGATAGTAAAGAACAGAGGAAAGTCTAGTGTGTGTGTGAATAAAAAGGGGGAGAAAGAGATAGTGAGGAAAAGAAATAAGCAAGAAAAGAAAGCAGGAGGGAGATTATCAAATCGCCGCAAGGAGATGATTTTTAATATTCTTGATCATCTTTCACCCAGACCTGAAACTTTTAATTTTTACGATACTGTTGCACCACATGAATCCAAGAAATCAATAAATGGAGACCAACTCGTTAAGAATTGGTCTTGTTTATCTATAGGGTGATTTCACCAAATGTCAAATGAGCGTAGATCCCCCCTCACGTGACCGAAAATTTTAACTGGAGGACATATGTCACATCGGTACATGTTAGTGAATGGGGAAACACGCACTTTCCCACCCGTTAAAAACATGGAAAACGGCCGATTTGTGAGCTGAAATTTTCTGTGCTAGTCGGGGTGACCGTGAAGCACAGCGACCTAAATTTTCAGGCAAAAAAAAAGATAGAAAGTAAGGTAATTACAAGAGGGAACTGAAGGTGGAAAACAGCGGAAGTGAACAGCCGACATTTGCCGTGGAGATTTAAAGATCCAAAATATCGGGAATTATCGCGTTTGCTCGCTGAATTTCATCAAAAGTAAGTTAATAATACCTGGAATGGTTTTATTTCACGTTTGGCTTTTAATTTGCAGCGTTTGAGACGAAGATTAAGGAATAATGAGCACGGGAGGGTTTAACTGCAATAAAGTGTTTCCATTTTCATGTCCTTAATCTGCTTTTGGGATCTTCTTGGGCTGTTCGGTATTTTGCAAAAGACGGCATGAACTTAATAGGAAAACAAAATGGAAAACAGGCGTGTGTGCTGATGTGAATCGAAAAGTAGGTTAAAAACATTAGTAAAACAGGATTAGATTAGAGCTATCCCAATAATACAAGTCAGCAGCTGGACAACAAGCCTGAGCCAAGGGTTGAACATTTGTAATGTAGATGTCACAAGTTATATATAAGCTCCTAAAGTTCCCATCAGAACTTTCCCCCGAGAGAACAAAGTTCATATTAAATCTTTCCCCCATCACATTAAACCTATGTCCTCTGGTTCTCGATTCCCCTACTCTGGGCAAGAGACTCTGTGCGTTTCCCCGACCTATTCCTCACACAATTTTGTGTCCCTCTATAAGATCACCCCTCATCCTCCCTCCTACGCTCCAAGTCCTAATCTGCACAGCCTCTCCCTATAGCTCAGACCCTTGAGTCCTGGCAACATCCTCATAAATCTTCTCGGCACCCATTCCAGTAAGTGAAAAGCATCGCATAGAATCAGTTCAGGAATTATTACCAAAGCTCCAAAACCCATTTGGCATTCTCTATTTTCACGCCAAGTATCCTGAAGCATCTATTTGTCATGGCAAGGAACACTGAAATGGATAAGCAATCTGCCGTTGGATCAGTGCCCGTGGGCACCAGAGTCACTGGAACAGCAGGAAATGTATCCTTTCTTCTCGATAACATCAATAAACAATTGGTGATTGTGAAATGGCAGCCCATTTTAAACCTCATCACTTCTCTCCCATCTCAGCAGATGGAATTTCTGTTGTCAAATTGCATCATCCATTTTATACCATTGCCAACCACTATCATTCATTTTAAACCAACACCAAATGATTCTCATCCACTGAGCTGCCTCAAATGGCAGAAGAATGAAATGAAAGTGAATCCAACTGACAGTGCACTTATCACAGTCCACTTCCACCTTTGTTTTAGTTTAGTTTAGTTTTTGCCTTGCCTTGTAAAGTGGCTTTGAGTCCCTGAAAAGCGCTATATAAATTCAATTTATTATTATTATTATTATTAGAGATACAGCGCAGAAACAGGCCCATCGGCTCTCCGAGTCCGCGCCGACCAGCAATCCCCGTACACTTACGCCTTCCTACACGCACTAGCGCCATTATTTTTACATTTATACCAAGCCAATTAACCTACAAACCTGTACGTCTTTGGAGTGTGGGAGCAAACCGAAGATCTCAGAGAAAACCCACGCAGGTCACGGGGAGAACGTACAAACTTCATACAGACAGCACCTGTGGTCGGGATCGAACCGGGGTCTCTGGCGCTGCAAGCCCTGTAAGACAGCAACTTTACCGCTGTGCCGCTCCCGTTATCCCTTCCTCTGGCTTCACTATTTGCACCTCTTCCATCCTTATCTCCTGATCTCACACGTAACCCGAGCTCGCTGCTCAGTGGAGTGTCCTAAACCCAAATTGCTTCAGCCTCTTCATTTTTAGCTTTCATTTTATTCGTAAACGCCACGTTATTTGTTAAATGTCTGTCGCAGTGTTTCATTTTGTCTTTTCATGGAATCAGGAGACATTTTTCTCTTGAAGGCCTTTTATTCAATAATTAAATTTGTTATACTGGTGGCAAAATGTGGTCACATCAAGAATTCCATCAGAAATTCGTGAATCATAAACATTTGTAGACCTTCTGAAAAGTTCACTTGGGTATTGGACCAGTAATTAGATTTTTGGTTTGGAGGATAGCCGTCATTAAGGTTGCCAACATGAGCTTATTTTCTTTGACCAGGCTCTGATCTCCGCTTCAGTTGCACCTCCACGGACAAGAGGTGTCTGAGCTCTGGGGTTCCTCACGGCATCACATGTAGGTATTTTTGGTGATTTCCACTGAGGAGATGTTGACATCATCCAAGACTTGTAATCTGGTGATGGATTTCAGATTGTCCACCCGATGCTTGAACTGACAAACTGCAGTCCCGTCAAGCAAAACGTGGAAATATTCTTCATCGGAATATATTTCAACCTATTGCAAAAGCAAAATAAAGTTGGTGAACTCCTTGTATTCATGGAAGTTATCATAAGTGATAGGAGCAGAATTAGGCCATTTAGAAACATAGAAAATAGGTGCAAGAGTAGGCCATTCGGCCCTTTGAACCTGCACCGCCATTCAATATGATCATGGCTGATCATCCAACTCAGTATCCCGTTCCTGCCTTCTCTCAATACCTCCTGATCCCTTTAGTCACAAAGGCTACATCTAACTCCCTCTTAAATATAGCCAATGAACTGGCCTCAACTACCTTCTGTGGCAGAGAATTCCACACATTCACCACTCTCTGTGTGAAAAATGTTTTTCTCATCTCAGTCCTTAGAGATTTCCCCCTTATCCTTAAACTGTGACCCCTTGTTCTGGACTTCCCCAAATCTTCCTGCATCTAGCCTGTCCAACCCCTTAAGAATTTTGTAAGTTTCTATAAGATCCCCCCTCAATCTTCTAAATTCTAGCGAGTTTGGCCCATCAAGTCTACTCCACCATTCAATCATGACTGATCTATCTCTCCCTCCTAATCCCATTCCCCTGCCTTCTCCCCATAGTCCCTGACACCCGTCCTAATCAAGAATCTATCTATCTCTGCCTTAAAAATATCCATTGACATGGCCTCTACAGCCGTCTGTGGCAAAGAATTCCACAGATTCAACACCCTCCGACTAAAGAAATTCCTCCTCAGATTAAATTATATCAGTTTAATCTCTAAGTGGTACCCTTGCTGAATTTACCTTTCAAAACTAAAGGCTGTAATTTAATCCAGTGTGTAGGAATGAACTGCGGATGCTGGTTTAAATCGAAGGTAGACACTTAAAATGCCGGTGTAACTCAGCAGGTCAGGCAGCATCTCTGGAGAGAAGGAATGGGTGATGTTTCGGGTCTTGACCCTTGTTCAGACTGATCCAGTGTACTTGATACTTAAAAAATAGTTGGCAGGCGACAACTTTTAATTCAATTCAGTTCAATGATTCAATGATGCTTTGTTGTCACATGTGCAACACACAGTGAACATCTTTTTCGAGTTGCTACATTTGGCACCATTTCTAAAGTTCCAAAGTGTGGTCCAAGCGTTAGGTCGTATGGAGCGGCCCTCTACCCAGGCGAGCTCCAGGCTTCTACGGGGCCTCCAGCCATCACCTTTTAGTTTAGCTTAGTTTATTTTAGAATTGCAGCGCGGAAACCAAGTCCGGGCCGACCAGCGATCCCCGCACATTAACATGACCCTACACACAACAGGGACAGTTTTTACATTTTTACCCGGCCAATTAAGCCTGCAAACCCATACGTCTGTGGAGTGTGGGAGGAAACCGCAGATCTCAGTGAAAACCCACGAGGTCATGGGAAGAACGTCTGAACTCCATACAGACAAGCACCCGTGGTCAGGATGGAACCCGGGTCTCTGGCGCTGTAAGGCAGTAACTCTACCGCTGCGCCACCGTGTCTGCCCTTACCTGCATAGTTTCGTTCAGAGAGATACAGCGTGGAAACAGGCCATTCGGCCCACCGATTCCGTGCCGACCAGCGATCCCCGTACGCTAGTTCAATCCAACCCCCGAGGGACAATTTACGGGAGACAATGAACCGGAGCACCCGGAGGAAACGCACGTGAACAATTACCTGGAATAGTCCCTCGGCCTCGAGTGGACATGTTGCTGACCGCTCCTCTTTGCCCCATTCATTTGCAAGGTAGGAATTACACACCAGCAACGAGTCCGCAAAGCGCGGGTTAAAATGAAATGCAATTGCTTCACTTCTGTCACACAGGAAATTGATTTCAAATCTGCAAGTGAAGAAATCATAAAATTAGTTTGCATTTGATTCTATGTTTTATAACGTCTTGGCTGATTTACCTCGTTAATCCTTCATGAGGTCAAAATCTATCATCATTCTCTTTCCTTGATTCCCATCTCACCCCTGGTCTCCTGAAGTAAATGCCTGTCTGTTAGATCAGAGAGTAATACAGCACGAATAGACACAAAGTGCTGGAGAAACCTGGGGTCAGGCAGCGTCTCTGGAGAAAAAGGATGCAAGATTAATTTTTCAGACTTCTTCAGACTGATCGGTGGGGAGGGGTTAGAAAGCTGAAAGAGTGAAGTTGTGGCAGGCCAATAGACAATAGACAATAGACAATAGGTGCAGGAGTAGGCAATTCGGCCCTTCGAGCCAGCACTGCCATTCATGGCTGATCATCCCCAATCAGTACCCCATTCCTGCCTTCTCCCCATATCCCATGACTCCGCTATCTTTAAGAGCCCTATCTAGCTCTCTCTTGAAAGTATCCAGAGAACCGGTCTCCACCGCCCTCTGAGGCAGAGAATTCCACAGACTCACAAAGTCTGGCAAGTGATAGGTGGATAAACAAAGAACTGCAGATAGACACAAAACGCTGGAGTAACTCAGCCGGACAGGCAGCATCTCTGTTTAGAAGGAATCCAGAGATGTAGTCTGTCCCGCTGAGTTACTCCAGCATTTTGTGTCTCTCTTCGGTGCAAACGAGCATCTGCAGTTCCTTCCGTAACACAGAGAACTGCAGATGCTGATTTATACCAAAGAAGGGTCCCGACCTGAAATGTCACCCATCCTTGTTCTCCAGAGATGCTGCCTGACCCGCTGAATTACTCCAGCACTTTGTGTGTACAAACCAGCATCTGCAGTACTTTGTTTCTACGATACGGCAAGAAAACAGGTTCTGTGACCTAATTCGTCCGTGCCGAACAAGATATCCATCTAAGATAATCCCATTTATTGACGTTTGACCCATATACCTCTGAAGGGCCTGTCCCATTTGGCGATTTTTTTGGCGATTGCCGGCATAATTGACTGACGTATCAGGTCGCCTATTGTCTATTGTCCAATGTCTAATTTGTTCTGCAGTCTTTCTGGCCTAATGGCATTTCTCCTGTTGCAATGTGACCAAGGTGGAACACAATACTCCAAGTACAGCCTGAACATAGAAACATAGAAACATAGAAATTAGGTGCAGGAGTAGGCCATTCAGCCCTTCGAGCCTGCACCGCCATTCAATATGATCATGGCTGATCATCCAACTCAGTATCCCGTACCTGCCTTCTCTCCATACCCCCTGATCCCCTTAGCCACAAGGGCCACATCTAACTCCCTCTTAAATATAGCCAATGAACTGGCCTCAACTACCCTCTGTGGCAGAGAGTTCCAGAGATTCACCACTTCTTCTCATCTCGGTTTTAAAGGATTTCCCCTTTATCCTTAAGCTGTGACCCCTTGTCCTGGACTTCCCTAACATCGGGAACAATCTTCCTGCATCTAGCCTGTCCAACCCCTTAAGAATTTTGTAAGTTTCTATAAGATCCCCTCTCAATCTTCTAAATTCTAGAGAGTATAAACCAAGTATATCCAGTCTTTCTTCATATGAAAGTCCTGACATCCCAGGAATCAGTCTGGTGAACCTTCTCTGTACTCCCTCTATGGCAAGAATGTCTTTCCTCAGCTTAGGAGACCAAAACTGTACGCAATACTCCAGGTGTGGCCTCACCAAGACCATGTACAACTGCAGTAGAACCTCTCTGCTCCTATACTCAAATCCTTTTGCAATGAAAGCTAACATACCATTCGCTTTCTTTACTGCCTGCTGCACCTGCATGCCTACCTTCAATGACTGGTGTACCATGACACCAGTCGTTGAAGAACAACTGTAACGCAGCTGTAACATTCTGCACTCAATTCCCCAGCTGATGAAGGCCAGCGCGCCAACACCCTTCTTCACCGCCCCGAGCTCCCAGCAACACGGGAGCTTGCAAAAGTGGTGGACACTGCCTGGCCCATCACGGCTACTGACTTCCCCTCCATCGAAGGGATCTACAGGATGTGCTGCCTCATAAAGGCATCATCAGAGAACCTCACCACCCTGGCCACGCTCTCATTTCACTCCTGCCAGAAAGTACAGGAGTCTGAAAGAGGCGCCTTCCAGGTTCTGAAACCGTTTCTTTCCCACAACCTCGAGGTTGAAGGGAACACTACAAACACCAACTAATCTTCGAACTATTTAAGAAGGAACTGCAGCTGCGGGAAAAATCGAAGGTAGACAAAAATGCTGGAGAGACTCAGCGGGTGAGGCAGCATCTATCTTTTTTTATGTTGAAGATGAGGGAATGTCACCTCTACTGTTTTGAGAGCGATTTCCATGCCTGCTGAGGCGTACGCCTATTTACAGGTCTCCAGTCCAAAGTACCAACCTTCCACGTCCACAGTCTACTTCCTACCACAAAGACAATCCCTGTTCAGATTCAGATTCAGATTCAATTTTAATTGTCATTGTCAGTGGGGCAGCGGGGGAGCTACGTGCGGATGCTCTTTGTGGACTACAGCTCTGCTTTTAACACCATCCTTCCCCACAAACTGGTGGACAAACTGGGGGACTTGGGACTTCCACACTCCACCTGTACGTGGATAAATAGCTTCCTGTCGGGTCGCAGCCAGAGAGTCAGAGTGGGCCATCATACATCCACGGCCCTCAGCCTCAGTACCGGCTCTCCACAGGGCTGCGTACTGAGCCCCCTGCTCTACACCATCTACACACATGACTGCACCCCCGCCCACCACAGCAACACCATTGTCAAATTTGCGGATGACACTACGGTGGTGGGACTCATCTCCGGGGGGGACGAGTACGCCTACCGGGATGAGGTGGAGCAGCTGACAGTGTGGTGTGAAGAAAATAACCTGCTCCTCAACACCTTAAAGACAAAGGAAGTAATAATAGATTTCAGGAAGAATAAAACGGACATGGTACCATTGACTATCAGAGGGGACTGTGTAGAGAGGGTGGCGGATTTCCGCTTCCTGGGAATCCATATTGAGGAGGACCTGACGTGGAGCGTGAACACCACTGCGCTGCTGAAAAAGGTCCAGCAGAGACTGCACTTCCTGAGGGTGCTCAGGAAGAATAACATCACTCAGAGACTGCTGCTGTCCTTTTATCGGTGCTCCATTGAGAGCATACTAACATACTGTGTATGCGTGTGGTACACCAGCTGCACAGCGGCTCAGAGGAAAGCGCTCCAGAGGGCCATTGACAACGCCCAGAGGATTGTCGGCTGCCCTCTCCTTACCTTGGAGGACTTACACAGTTCCCGCTGCACCAAAAAATCCCAGAATATCATAAAGGACATTTCCCACCCCGGACACTCCCTGTTTGAACTGTTGCCGTCAGGCAGACAGTACAGATCTACAAGGACAAGGACAAATAGACTAAAAAACAGTTTTTACCCCACTGCTATAAAAGCACTAAATGTAGCCGCCAAGGAACGCAGGGGCGATACAGACTAAGGGACTGTGGTACGCTGTGGAATCGACAGAAGGATGGAGGGTTGGGGGTGTATGCGTGCTTTGTTTGTGATATTTATTTAGTTGTTTATCTTTTAATATTTTACCTTGTATGTATCGTTAGCTTTTAGAAATGTTTGAATGGTGCACTGACTGGCTGACATTTTAAATTTTGTTGTACATGGTTCATGTTACAATGACAATAAAGAAACTATTCTATTCTATTCTATTCAGTGTACAGTACAGAGACAACGGAATGCATTTAGCATCTCCCTTGAAGAGCGACATAGCAAACGATTTGAATAAATAATAATAAGTGTCCGGGGGGGGGGGGGGGTGGTGATTGGCAGTCACCGAGGTACGTTGTTGAGTAGAGTGACAGCCGCCGGAAAGAAGCTGTTCCTCGACCTGCTGGTTCGGCAACGGAGAGACCTGTAGCGCCTCCCGGATGGTAGGAGGGTAAACAGTCCATGGTTGGGGTGAGAGTAGTCCTTGGCGATGCTGAGCGCCCTCCGCAGACAGCGCTTGCTTTGGACAGACTCAATGGAGGGGAGCGAGGAACCGGTGATGCGTTGGGCAATTTTCACCACCCTCTGCAATGCCTTCCGGTCGGAGACAGAGCAGTTGCCATACCATACTGTGATGCAGTTGGTAAGGATGCTCTCGATGGTGCAGCGGTAGAAGTTCACCAGGATCTGCGGAGACAGATGGACCTTCTTCAGTCTCCTCAGGAAGAAGAGACGCTGATGAGCCTTCTTGATCAGAGTAGAGGTATTGTGGGTCCAAGAGAGGTCATCGGAGATGTTGACTCCCAGGAACCTGAAGCTAGAAACACGTTCCACCTCCTGATGGAGCCGGAGAACACTGTTGACTAGTTAGCTTAGCTCTACCTGGATCCCATGCGATCTAAAGCATGAAGCAATTAGTGGTCCACATAAATGCCTTGCACAGTGTGAATTATAGATTAACACCCCATGGATAGTTCACCTTCTCGCTGCATAATTTCACTGGGATCTTGACGCATAAGATATAAATAGGCTTTCAAATTGTCAGTTAATACACAGAATACATAGCTGATGAAACTGGTGATTACATTAACACAGGTAGACAAAAATGCTGGAGAAACTCAGCGGGTGCAGCAGCATCTTTGGAGGGTTTCAGCCCGAAACGTCGCCTATTTCCTTCGCTCCATAGATGCTGCTGCACCCGCTGAGTTCCTCCAGCACTTTTGTCTACCTGCCAGAGGAATTAGGTGAGGCAATTCCTCGCCTGCTCCAACTCTCCCCATAGCTCAGGCTCTCAAGTCCTGTCAATAGGACGGTACGGGGGCCCAGCGGTAGAGTTGCTGTCATACAGCGCTTGCAGTGCCCAGAGACCCGGGTTCGATCCTGACCAAGGGCGCTGTCTGTATGGAGTTTGTACGTTCTCCCCGTGACCACGTAGGCTTTCTCCGAGATATTCGGTTTCCTTCCACACTCCAAAGGCCTACAGGTTTGTAGGTTAATTGGCTTGGTGTAAATGTAAATTGTCCCTAGTGTGTGTAGGATAGTGTTAATGTGCAGGGGATTGTTGGTTGGCGTGGACTCGGTGGGCCGAAGGGATAGTGTAGTGTGGTGTGGTGTCATGTAGTGTAGTGTTGTGCAGTGCAGTGCAGTGTATTGCATTGTATTGTATTGAGTTGGATGATCAGCCATGATCATATTGAATGGCGGTGCAGGCTCGAAGGGCTGAATGGCCTACTCCTGCACCTAATTTCTATGTTTCTATGTATTGTCGTGTAGTGGTATTGTATTGCATTGTAGAAAAGGAGCAATTTCAGAGGAGTAAAGGCAGAGGGAGCTGAAGAGACACAGCAAATGGTGAAAGATGTGGGGCTTGCTGGACAGTTACATTTACAATTGTTTTTCAACTGGAAGGTTGAATTTTGGACTAAGATTTGCTTCATTTCTCACCTGATGTCCACCCTCACCTGCCCGCTAGGAGTGCACACCTGGTCAGGGTTAGGGATCTGTGCCCATCTTTGGCAATGTGTCTGATTTTGGTCACGTGTTGTAGAGGAGATCAGTTTTAGACTTTAGAGAAAGAGATGCAGAAACAGGCCCTTTGCCCATCGAGTCCATGCCGGCCGGCGATCATCCCGTACACTAACCTGCACACACTAGGGGCAATTTTACAACATTGCCAAAGCCAACTAACCTACAGATCTGCACGTCATTGGAGCGTGGGAGGAAACAGGAGCACATAGAAACATGGAAACAGAAAATAGGTGCAGGAGTAGGTCATTTGGCCCTTTGAGCCAGCACCGCCATTCAATATGATCATGGCTGAACATCCAAAATCAGTATTTAAGAAGGATCTGCAGATGTTGGAAAATCGAAGGTACACAAAAAAGCTGGAGAAACTCAGCGGGTGCAGCAGCATCTATGGAGCGAAGGAAATATTATCTAAATGGTGGCCGATTGGGAAAGGAGGAGATGCAGCGAGACCTGGGTGTCATGGTACACCAGTCATTGAAGGTAGGTATGCAGGCAGTAAAGAAAGCGAATGGTATGCTAGCTTTCATTGCAAAAGGATTTGAGTATAAGAGCAGGGAGGTTCTACTGCAGTTGTACAGGGTCTTGGTAAGACCACACACCTGGAGTATTGCGTACAGTTTTGGTCTCCAAATCTGAGGAAGGACATTATTGCCATAGAGGGAGTGCACAGACGGTACACCAGACTGATTTCTGGGTTGACATGACTGTCTTTTGAAGAAAGACTGGATAGAATTGGTTTATACTCTCTAGAATTTTTGGAGATTGAGAGGGGATCTTATAGAAACTTACAAAATTCTTAAGGGGTTGGACAGGCTAGATGCAGGACGATTGTTCCGATGTTAGGGAAGTCCAGGACAAGGGGTCACAGCTTAAGGATAAGGGGGAAATCCTTCAAAACCGAGATGAGAAGAACTTTTTTCACACAGAGAGTGGTGAATCTCTGGAACTCTCTGCCACGGAGGGTAGTTGAGGCCAGTTCATTGGCTATATTTAAGAGGGAGTTAGATGTGGCCCTTGTGGCTAAGGGGATCAGGGGGTATGGAGAGAAGGCAGGTACGGGATACTGAGTTGGATGATCAGCCATGATCATATTGAATGGCGGTGCAGGCTCGAAGGGCCGAATGGATGAACAGCTTTTTTGTGTACCTTCGATTTTCCAGCATCTGCAGTTCCTTCTTAAATACTGATTTTGGATGTTCAGCCATGATCATATTAGAAACATAGAAACATAGAAATTAGGTGCAGGAGTAGGCCATTCGGCCCTTCGAGCCTGCACCGCCATTCAATATGATCATGGCTGATCATCCAACTCAGTATCCCGTACCTGCCTTCTCTCCATACCCCCTGATCCCCTTAGCCACAAGGGCCACATCTAACTCCCTCTTAAATATAGCCAATGAACTGGCCTCAACTACCCTCCGTGGCAGAGAGTTCCAGAGATTCACCACTCTCTGTGTGAAAAAAGTTCTTCTCATCTCGGTTTTGAAGGATTTCCCCCTTATCCTTAAGCTGTGACCCCTTGTCCTGGACTTCCCTAACATCGGGAACAATCTTCCTGCATCTAGCCTGTCCAACCCCTTAAGAATTTTGTAAGTTTCTATAAGATCCCCTCTCAATCTCCTAAATTCTAGAGAGTATAAACCAAGTCTATCCAGTCTTTCTTCAAAAGACAGTCCTGACATCCCAGGAATCAGTCTGGTGAACCTTCTCTGCACTCCCTCTATGGCAATAATGTCCTTCCTCAGATTTGGAGACCAAAACTGTACGCAATACTCCAGGTGTGGTCTCACCAAGACCCTGTACAACTGCAGTAGAATCTCCCTGCTCCTATACTCAAATCCTTTTGCTATGAAAGCTAACATACCATTTGCTTTCTTCACTGCCTGCTGCACCTGCATGCCTACTTTCAATGACTGGTGTACCATGACACCCAGGTCTCGCTGCATCTCCCCTTTTCCTAGCCGGCCACCATTTAGATAATAGTCTACTTTCCCTCAAGGAACATGTCTCTATGGGGACAAACAATGATCACGGCAGCCGACACCACACCACCGATTACCTTTTGGCTCCTGAGGTTGGTTCACCCCTCACAGTCACGTTCCAACCGGGACACAGGCCCTCGGGACATTCGGCTTCAAACTGCCCGCAAACAGGAAGACAAAGGTTAATGACGACACAGGAACCGCAGGTGCCGGTTTACAAAAAATAAAACACAAAGTACTGGAGTAACTCAGCAGGCCAGGCAGCATCTGTGGAAGATACATGTAGGAAGGAACTGCAGATGCTGTTTTACACCGAAGATAGACACAATATGCTGGGACTGTCACACCATTTAAGAAACATTTATTTTTATTTATTTATTTTAAAAATATTTTTATTAGAAGCCAACACATATTATAAACATTTCATGTATATCAGTCGTACATTATTAATATTACCAATTGTGGATTGGTTCTGCTTCTAGTTTTTTTTTTTAAAGATAGAAAGTAAGAGAGAAAGGAAAAAACAAAATACACAAATGTCAAGATTAAAAAAAAGAATGGAATGATTTACTAATAATACATCTTTGGAGATAGGTTTGTGTATTATAAAGTGTAACTTTTCATCTAATCCTGAGTTCAAGCTTCGGTTAGGTTCCTGTGCTGGACTGATCTACCCCTTCGAATAGTCAATGAATGGAGACCATATTCTAACAAAAATTTCTTGTTTGTCCATTAAGCCAAAAGAGGCTGGGACTATCCTAACGTTCAAGAAGCAGTTAGGCAGGTACATGGATAGGACAGGTTTGGAGGGATATGGACCAAATGCATGGGTGGAACTAGTGTGGCTGGGACATTGTTGGCCGGTGTGGGCAAATTGGGCCGAAGGACCTGTTTCCACACTGTATCACCCTATGACTATATCTGGGTCAAGCACAAGCAGGTAGGACTGTCTTAGATGGGACATCTTGGTCGGCATGGATGCGTTAGGCTGAAGAGCCTATTCCCATGTGTAGGAAGGAACTGCAGATGCTGCTTTACACCAAAGTGAGACACAAAATGCTGGAGTAACTCAGCGGGACAGGCAGCATCTCTGGGGAGAAGGAACGGGTGATGGACTGAAGAAGGGTCTCCGCCCAAAACGTCACCCGTTCCTTCTCTCCAGAGATGCTGCCTGCCCCGCTGAGTTACTCCAGCATTTTGTGTCTATCTGTGAGCCTAGTCCCATGTTGTTTGACTCCAATATATTGGACATTTTAGACTGGGAAAGGAGCGTGGATGTGGGAGAATGCGTCTGTGGCTATGCTTAATTTATGTGTATAAGGGCACACTCAATCATCTTGATGGATGTTTGTATTCTATGTATGTCTTACCTGCGGAAAACGACACGGACCATTTACTCTCACCAACAGGTTGTTTTCCATGAAGTGGGCATCATTTTGTTTATTCAGAAGCTATAAATCCACCAACATGTAGCTCTCAAATCAATGTCTAATTTTCACCCTGCTGTTAGATTTTGATATTATTTTACTGAGACACTTGCTGCCTCTGTTGTTTTTACACGGCTGTATAATCAATGATGGCATGCAAACCTTTATATTTTTTATAAGGCAGACAAAAATGCTGGAGAAACTCAGCGGGCGAGGCAGCATCTATGGAGCGAAGGAATAGGTGACGTTTTGGGTCTCGACCCGAAACGTCACCTATTCCTTCGCTCCATAGATGCTGCCTCACCCGCTGAGTTTCTCCAGCATTTTTGTCTCGACCCGAAACGTCACCTATTCCTTCGCTCCATAGATGCTGCCTCACCCGCTGAGTTTCTCCAGCATTTTTGTCTCGACCCGAAACGTCACCTATTCCTTCGCTCCATAGATGCTGCCTCACCCGCCGAGTTTCACCAGCATTTTTGTCTACCTTCGATTTTCTTTCCAGCAGTTCTGCAGTTCTTTCGTAAATATTTTTTATAAGGCAGTCTCTTTTGAGCATCTGCTATTTTCTCCTCGCCCCTTTCACGGCCCCAACTATGCAGTGGACCTTCAAAAACAGGAAGGCAGATTACTATCTAAATGGCGTCAAATTGGGAAAAGGGGATCTGGGGGACCTTGTTCATCGGTCTATGAAAGTAAGCATGCAGGTACAGCAGGCAGTGAAGAAAGCGAATGGCATGTTGGTCTTTATAACAAGAGGAGTCAAGTATAGGAGCAAAGAGGTCCTTCTGCAGATGTACAGGGCCCTAGCGAGACCACACCTGGAGTATTGTGTGCAGTTTTGGTCCCCTAATTTGAGGAAGGACATTCTTGCTATTGAGGGAGTGCAGCGTAGGTTTACAAGGTTAATTCCCGGGATTGTAGGACTGTCATATGCTGAGAGAATGGAGCAGCTGGGCTTGTACACTCTGGAGTTTAGAAGGATGAGGGGGAATCTTATTTAAACATATAGGATTGTTAAGGATTTGGACATTGTAGAGGCAGGAAACATGTTCCCGATGGTGGGGGAGTCCAGAACCAGGGGCCACAGTTTAAGAATAAGAGGTAAACCATTTAGAAGGGAGATGAGAAAACACTTTTTCTCACAGAGAGTTGTGAGTGTGGAATTCTCTGCCTCAGAGGGTGGTGGAGGCCGGTTCTCTGGATACTTTCAAGAGAGAGCTAGATAGAGCTCTTAAAGATCGCGGAGTCAGGGGATATGGGGAGAAGGCAGGAACGGGGTATTGATTGGGGATGATCAGCCATGATCACATTGGATGGCGGTGCTGGCTCGAAGGGCCGAATGGCCTACTCCTGCACCTATTATCTATTGTCTATTCTCCTACCTTCTCCCCATAATCCCTGCCACCCGCACTAATCAAGAATTTATCTATCTCTGCCTTAAAAATATGCAATGACTTGGCCTCCACCGCCTTCTGTGGCGATAGATTCCACAGACTCACCACGCTAAGGCTTGTGAGAGGAAAAGATTGGTATTTTATGTCATTCACCTGTTTGAACTATAATGTTTTATTCTTAATGTTTTAATGTTTTATGTTTTGTTCTTCATTGTTTACTGTATGTCGTGTTGTCACTTGCGAGTGGAGCACCAAGGCAAATTCCTTGTATGTGTACATACTTGGCCAATAAACCTATTCATTCAATCAATCATTCATTCATTCATTCATTCCTATCGTGGAGTACATCTCATGACATTACTCATCGAACAATGCATGCGGAGACAAAAAACGCCGGTGGGACAAAGTAGATTCTTAGTAAGCAATTCATTTGTGGAGCAGAAGATATTAAACACTTCATACTCACCCTTAAGGCCATTGAGTTTGCTACTGTACGTTCTAGCCGTGCACAGGCGTCTCTGGATGAACAACAGTTCCAGCTGGAAAACAGATATACAAAGGGATTGAGACCACGTGAGCCTGGATTAATGGCCGAACAAAGCAGAAGCTAACAAAGCAAAAAAAAGGTCTGAAGAAGGGACTCGACCCGAAACGTCACCCATTCCGTCTCACCGGACATGTTGCTGAGTTGCTCCAGCATTTTGTGTCTACCTTCGATTTATTATTATTTTTTTTTAAATGTTTTATTAGAAGCAAACACATATTATAAACATTTCATGTACAGTATATCAGTCGCACATTGTTAATATTATCAATTATGGATTGGTTCTGCTTCTAGTTTTTTTTTGAAGGATAGAAAGTAGGAGAGAAAGACCTTCGATTTAAACCAGCATCCGCAGTTCTTTCTTACACAAAGCAAATGGGGATATATGCTAAGCACAGGAAAGCTCTCTATCCCATGGCTTTGGTTCAGACACGGCACCCTACCAGTAGAGGGATAGTAGAGAGTGGGTCTCCATTGAAGACCGCTCCTCATACCTATTCCCCCCCCCCCAACAAACAAACAAACAAATAAATATGTGGGATAAGTAAGTAAATAAATAAATAAATAGATAGATAAATGAATAGATAAGCGGTTAAATAAATAAATAAATGAACAAATAAGCGGTTAAATAAATAAATAAATAAATAGACCAGATAGGTAGAAATTAATAAATAAAGTATAAACTATCCCTCTCACTGGGAAGTCTAAGTTCCAAAGTTCTGGGAGCAGAAGTAGACCATTCGGCCCATGTTCTGCAGAGGTACCTCCTGACCAGCTGAGTTACTCCAGCACTTTGGATCTTTTTTTTGTGAAAGACCATCTGCAATTCGTAAGCTCATAAGTTATAGAAGCGGAATTAGTCCACCGAGTCTACTCCACCAATTCAATCATAGCCGATCTATCTTTGCCTCCCAACCCCATTCTCCCCATAACCCCGTACTAATCAGGAATCTATCTATCTCTGGATTTAGAAATGTCCACTGGCTTGGCCTCCACAGCCTTTTCTCCTGCAAGCTCCTTCGAGGTTAAATTTTACAGGTAATAACGCGTGATGGTTGCTTGCTGCCTGTTTAGTTTAGTTTAGTTTAGAGATACTGCATGAAAACAGGCACGTCGGCCCACCGAGTCCATGCTGACCAGCGGTCACCCATACACTAATTCTCTGCTGCACACTAGGGACAATTTAGTGAAGTCAATTTCGTTACAAGCCTGCACGTCTTTGTGGTGTGGGAGGAAACCAGAGCACCCGGAGAAAACCCACGAGGTCACAGAGAGAACGTACAAACTCTGGAAAGACAGCACCCGAGGTCAGGATCGAACCTGGGTCTCTGGTGCTGTGAGGCAGCAACTCTACTGCTGTGCCACTGTGCTGCCCTGCCTGTTCAATTAACGGAATGCACTACATGGCCAGATAGCAAATGTTAACAATTTAAAATGACAAGCGAGTGAGATCTCAGTCCAACCTGATGCTTTCCCGACCTGTAGCCGTGCAATGAATCCATCCATACCTCTAGTTTCTCTCTCGCCTGACTCTCAGTCCAAAGAAGGGTCTCGACCCGAAACATCACCTATTCCTTCGCTCCAGAGATGCTGCCTGACCCGCTGAGTTACTCCAGCATTTAGCGTCTATCTTCCATGCAACGTATTTGTTCCATTCCAGTGGTTGGGAACGGTGACTGGGAATCAATCATACATAGAAACAAAAAAACACAGAAAATAGGTTCAGAAGTAGGCCATTCGGCCCTTCGAACCAGCATCGCCATTCCATATGGTCACAGCTGATCATCCAAAATCAGTACCCCGTTCCTGCTTTTTCCCCATATCCCTTGATTCCGTTAGCCCTAAGAGCTAAATCTAACTCTCTCTTGAAAACATCCAGTAAATTGGCTTCCGCTGCCCACTGTGGCAGAGAATTCCACAGATTCACAACTCTCTGGGTGAAAAAGTTCTTCCTCATCTCAGTCCGAAATGGCCGACCCCTTATTCTTAAAACACTTATATAAACCATTAAACAACCATGTGTTCAAGAAGGAAGTGCAGATGCTGGAAAATCGAAGGTAGACATAAATGCTGGAGGAACTCAGCGGGTGCAGCAGCATCTATGGAGCGAAGGAAATAGGCAACGTTTGAAGGGTTTTGGCCCGAAACGTTGCCTATTTCCTTCGCTCCATAGATGCTGCCGCACCCGCTGAGTTTCTCCAGCATTTTTGTCTACAAACGATTATACAATGCTCATCAGCCATCCCAGAGAGAAATGCCGACTCAGCAGAGCTCTGGGGATTCACGCCAAATCTTCTCAGCTTTCCTTCACTCTGAGCAGTTCAGAGGCAACTGGGCCGTGCAAGGAGTTCAAGAGGGAACTGCAGATGCTGGAAGATCGATGGTACACAAAAATGCTGGAGAAACTCAGCGGGGTCAGCAATATCTATGGAGCGAAGTAAATAGGCGACGTTTCGGGCCGAAACCCTTCTTCAAACTGATGCAAGGAACCTGTCTATGTTTTAAACTAATGCCTTCCTGTGCACGCTAACCATGATAGATTGCAAAGTGATTCTTTGTTCACGAGGGGCAGTGTCGACTATAATTTATTTTGCAGACCACCGCATAGGTGTGAGTGTTGCCCCAAACAGTGCAGCGGATGACTTTAATCACCGCTGCTCTCACGCTGTGCGAGCACTTTGCCTGGCGCGTCGTTGATTTTTCCTTTTTCCCCGTCGGAGATATTTTATTGTCCTTATGTCTGATCATATTTTCCACCCTGCAGCGTTGGCTTTGTTGAGCATCACACACGAGCGCCTCACCATAAAGCCGCAGCTTGTGTACAAATGCTTGCCAAAGCCTGACATTTGTAACAGTGTCACCCGCAAAAAAAAAAATCTCCACACTAGCAGTATTTTTCTTTTTGTGCTGATTTTCCTTCATTCTGAAAGGACATGGCATCATCCAACTTCACATTGTGCTGATGCTCCCGATTGTCTGACTATGTAAGCACTAAAGGGCCTGTCCCACTTACGCAACCTTTACGGGCGACTGCTGGCACCCGCGATCGGTCGCAGAAAGTTTCAACGTGTCGAAAATTCAGCGGCGACCAGAAAGGCGCTACGACTCTTTGGAGACCTCTCACAACCATAGGAGACCTCTCACAACCATAGGAGACCTCTCACAACCATAGGGGACCTCTCACAACCACAGGAGACCTCTCACAACCATACAGGCGACCCCTGGCGACATGTGTTTAAGAAGGAACTGCAGATGCTGCAAAATCGAAGGTGGACAAAAGTGCTGGTGAAATTCAGCGGGTGCAGCAGCATCTATGGAGCCAAACGGGCCAACACCCTTCTTCAGACTCAATGTGTTCAGGTTCAGTCTGAAGAAGGGGTTTGGCCTGAAACGTTGCCTATTTCCTTCGCTCCATAGGTGCTGCTGCACCCGTTGAGTTTCTCCAGCATTTTTGTCCACCTTCGATTTTCCAGCATCTGCAGTTCCTTCTTAAACACGCCACTGTGCCAGTTATTGTGAATGAATAGAATAACATTGAGTGCAAGTTAATGTCCAGTAAAGTCTGATTAAAGATAGTCTAAGGGTCTCTAATGAGGTAGATGGCAGCTCAGGGCCGCTCTCTAGTTTGTGATAGAGAGCAGTCCTGGCCTCCCATATACCTGATTGGTGACCCTCGGACTATCTTCAATCGGACTTTACTGGACTTTATCTTGCACTAAACATTATTCCCTTTATCTTGTATCTGTACACTGTTGACGGCTCGATTGTAAAACATGTATTTGTAGACTGGATAGGAAGTGACAAAAAGCTTTTCACTGTACCTCAGTACACATGACAATAAACTGAACTAAACAAAAAAAAGCTGATCCAGACACCCGGGCTCGATCCTGACCTTTCTGTGTGGAGTTTGCATGTTCTCCCTGTGATTGCATGGGTTTCCTCCAGGTGCTCCGGTTTCCTCCCGCCTTCCAAAGACGTTGCAGGTAAATTGCCCCCAGTGTGTAGGGAGCAGCTGAGAAAGTGGGATAGAATAGAACCAGTAAGAATGGGCGATCGCTGGTCGGCATGGACTCGGTGGGCCGAAGGGCCTGTTTCTGCGTTATGTCTCTAAAGTGTAAAGATCAGTATAACGGGTGACTAGAGAACTATGAAACGTCGGCACAGCTGGGGGACCTGGCACGGCAGCGCCCCCTGAAGCAGGCAAACACATAGGGTGTGAAGGACAGCGTCTGTATGCACGGTGCAGGCAGCCCCCAGCCTGACGAACTCTTGCACTCTGTCCGCCAAGGACTGCTGGATCTCTCGGTTGCTGAAGTGTAATCTGCAAGCGAGCGTCGGATTCCATCGGACATGTCTACAAGTGTCAATGCAGTTCCATGCTTAAGGAACGTGGCCAAGTGTCAGAGGTTATGGGGAGAAGGCAGGAGAATGGGGTTAGGACGGAGAGATAGATCAGCCATGATTGAATGACAGAGTAGACTTGATGGGCCGAATGGCCTAATTCTACTATTCCTTATGACCTTATGACTACAGAGGGATTAAAGCATGAAGTCAGCCATGATCATATTGAATGGCGGTGCAGGCTTGAAGGGCCGAATGGCCTACTCCTGCACCTATTTTCTATGTTTCTATGTTTCTAAGTGCTTGGAGCCGTAAAATGTTGATGCTAGCTGCCTGTTTAGTTTAGTTTAGTTTAGAGATACAGCATGAAACAGGCCCTTCGGCCCACCTAGTTGCACCAAGCCATTTGTTAGTTCTATCCTACACACTAGGGACAAGAGGGACAGAAATGTGACAACACACACCTCCAGATTCAGGGACAGTTTCCTCCCAGCAGCTCCACACTTAAGTGCTCGAAGGGACGAGAACACTTTGTAAGCCTTCTGGGATCAAGCAATGAAGTGATGGATTCTAGCTACCACCAGAGGCTCAGCAAGGAAGATGGAACATAAAACATCGAGCCGTATAGCGCACTACAGTACAGCGCTTGTGCTGAACATAATGCCAAGTAAAACCAATCTCATCTACCTGTCCATGATCTACCAAATCCCTCTATTCCCTGCACTGCCGTGTGCCTTTCCAAAAGCCTTTTAAACACCACTATTGCATCTGCTTCTACCACCACCCATAGCAGTGTGTTCCAGTCCCACCACCCTCTGTATAAAAAGATTTGCTCCACTCAGATCCATTAAACTTTCCCCTTCTCACCTTATAGCTATGCCCTCTAGTGTAGGACATGTCCTGGGGAAAAGGTTCTGACTGTCTACCCTATCTATGCCCCTCATTTTATTTACTAATTTAAGCACACAAATTCAAATATGGATCTCAGCATACAAACTGGATTGGAGTTATTAATAGATTAAAAATGCCAGAATCTGACCCCCTCTTAATATCTTGATTAAAATTGTGGAAAAGCGTGGGGACCTTTTTAAAATGCATTCCAGACTATATAAATGTTTGATCATCAAGCACAGTTTAACAGCTTAACAGTCTACCCATTCATTTATCGTGGATTATTGTTGTGACAATCTGATATTTGCAAATGCTCGCTGGCAGTGACTGGGGAGGGATTATTTTTGGTATCTCATTTTTCTTTTATTGTTGTTTTCCTGTTATATGTTAGCATCAGTTGTGTTTTATTTATTCTTTTCACACACTCTGTCTGTAACAAATAGACAACTTTGCACTTTGCACTTTAGCGGTGCAGGCTCGAAGACAACTTTGCACTTTGTTATGTCCTGAAAACTAAATAAAAAAGATTTTTTTTTTAAATTGTGGAAAATAAGACAGTGAGTCTATATGCTGGCAATGAAGACAAGACAGACTCAATTTAGATGAATTACAATAAGGCATTAAAAAAGATAGATTGGATAATTTTTCAGAATTGGTTTTGATGTTTGATACAATGAGTATAGACAGAGACGTTATTTGTAATGGCTATTCAATCAACATCCCATGTGAGAAATAATTTCTCTCTAATGATATGAAGGCTTTTGGAATAAAGCCCTGACTAGAATATCTTCCCCGACAGGATTAAGTGGGGAGCTGCTAATTCTGGTTCAATTCAATGATAAAGCACAGACTGTTGCATGTGACATCCATTTTACAGCTTGCATGAGGTGACACTCCAGAACGATAGGAGCAAAGGCCTGGTCCTGTACGATACCGGGGAGCACCGCTTCAAGACTCTAACCCAAATCTTTATTTTTGATCTTTTGAGTTTAGAGATGCAGCGCGGACACAGGCCCTTCGGCCCGCCGAGTCCATGCTGACCATCGATCCCCGCACATTAACACTACACGGACATTGTCCCACGCACACTAGGGACAATTTACATTTGTACCAAGCCAAATCTACAAATCTGTATGTCCTCGGAGTGCGGGAGGAAACCCGAAGACCTCGGAGGAAACCCACGCGGGTCAAGGGGAGAACGTACAAACCCCATACCCGTAGTCGGGATTGAACCTGGGACTCTGGTGCTGCAAGCGCTGTAAGGCAGCAACTCCACCACTGCATCACTTAGGTTCTGGATGTTGGGCTTTTAATCTTGGCAGACAAGGACACTTTATTCACATTACTGGAAACAAACAATGATTTCCCTCCAGGACCCACGATAGCCGGTTCGACGGCGCTGTTGGATTTCCTGAAGTCCTTAGAATTCGTAACTCCACTGTCTGTGACAAGAAAGCAGAGAGAATTTCATTTCCCCCAATCAGTAATCACATATTGTCTTTCCGCTGGCCGGTTGGCGCGCAACAAAAGCGTTTCACTTACACGGGACAATAAACTAAACTGAAACTGAAACCTCTCTCCGTTTTCCACAGGGATGCTGCCTGACCCGCTGAGTTACTCCAGCACTTTGCGTCTGTCAATGAAAATGCAAAGCGACTTCTGTCATGTTTGAATTGATTATTGTTGGAAGTATTGAAGTTATGGTTAATTAAAAATTACTCCAGCATTTTGTGACTTTGTTCAAAACTAGTCCTGTGGCTCCAATGGGAAGCGCAGAGATATACACATACAACACAGAAACAGGCCCTTCGGCCCAACTCATCCATGCCGACCAAGATGCCCCATCTAAGCTAGTCCTGTTTAGAGTCATAGAGTGATACAGCATGGAAACAGGCCCTTCAGCTCAACTTGCCCATACCCGCCAATAGACTAAACTGCTACACTAGTCCCACCTGCCTATCAGAGGCCTATCTCCCTCTAACTCTTTCCTACCAATGTACTTGTCCAAGTGTCTTTTAAATGCTGTTCCAGTACTTGCCTCAACTACCTCCTCTGACAGCTCGTTCCATATACCCACCACAAGTTGGAAGCCGCCGACTCCGGTAGGAGGGGGCCGACTCTGGTGTCCACGCCGCTGAGGACGTCCCGCAGCCCAGACGTCGGACTTGTATCACCCCGGCGAGCGGTCCTGGACATCGGGCTGCCCGTAGCTGCAACTGCGGAGGGCTTGGGGAGGCCCTGACCACAAGGAACAGTGGAGGAAGAGACTGACTTTGGTGCCTTCCCACACAGTGGGAAACTTTGATTCTGCTGTGTGGGGATGTTTTATGTCAAATTCTATAGTGTGTTGTGTCCCTTTTTTTATTGTATGGCTGTATGGGAATTTCATTTCACTGTGTCATCTGGCACATGTGACGAATAAATGTATCTTGTATCTTGTATCTTGTAAGTACAAGGTGACAATCCATGTGACTTCTCCGTGGATTGTCACCTTGTCGTGGTGGAGAAGCTCGTGTGGACCTGAGATCCTGAGAGCGATGCCGTCTGGAGCTATGCTCCCGGTAGGGCCACCCATGGCGGTAAGGTCGATGGGGGGAGGTCTCTGACATAGAGCAATTCAACTAAGACCTCAACGGTGGAACAGGCGGAGGACGATGGCTGACCTTAGTGGAGCTAACGTCACAACGGCTGGGAAGGCAGATGAAGGCTGCAGCAGAAAAGGGTCTCCGGTCATCTTGGACTCCATGCCACTGGATCCTGACCCAGATCTGTCAAGGACCGTGTGGTGGCTGTCTGTGCACCAGTCTCCCCACGTTAAACAAAGCCACGCACAGGATTCCTAAAACAGGACAGTCACACTCGTTTCGAGTGACCACCGATGATGACAATATGGGAGTGAAACTCATTTTTGTTGAAATAATATTAAAAATGTGGAGATATTTCTGCAGAATATGATTCCAATTTCACACTGCAATGGCAGGAATTTATTTTCTAGTTTCCAAAAATATCCGTGTTTTTTTTGCTATTTTTGGTGTCCTTGTACAATTTCCCTTTCCTCCCCATCCCTGTGGAATTATCCATTTTCAATAAATGAATAATAATGCAAATGACACAAGTATTTCCATCCATGCCAATCCTGCAAATAGCAAAGGTCACAAATGAAAGAACTTGCACAGGAGAGTTGCAAAACCAACCTTACAAAAAAGAGCACTTTATAAAATGAATGCCCGATGATGTTTCGAAAACAGCATGAAACTCTCTTTTCTGATTATTATAGTCAGAGGCCAGGGAGGAAAATACTGAATTGCAACCTTGCTTGATGCCCCTGTCATAATCCATCTCACCCTCGAGGTTCTGCAAAGCCACTGTTCAGATGGCCCAGGAGACGGAGATATTTTAAACCTGCCCCCTGTTTTCTTTTTTAAACATTTAAGAGGGGCGGTCCGGTGGCGCAGCGGGAGAGTTGCTGCCTCACAGCGCCAGAGATGTGGGTTCGATCCCGACCACGGGTGCTTGTCTGTACGGAGTTTGTACATTCTCCCTGTGACCTGCGTGGGTTTTTCTCCACGTACTCCAGTTTCCTCCCACACTCCAAAGACGTACAGGTTTGTAGGTGTGTAAGTAAGAACTGCAGATGCTGGTTTAAATTGAAGGTAGACACAAATTGCCGGAGTAACTCAGCGGGTGAGGCAGCATCTCTGGAGAGAAGGAATGGGCAACATTTCGGGTCTCGACCCGAACTCGAAGAAGGGTCTCGACCCAAAATGTCGCCCATTCCTTCTCTCCAGAGATGCTGCCTCACCAGCTGAGTTACTGCAACATTTTGTGTCTACCCCAGGTTTGTAGGTTAATTGGCTTCTGTAAGTTGTTCTGAGTGTGTAGGATAATGTTAGTGATCGTTTGCTGTTCGGAGCAGACTCAGTGGACCTGTTACCATGCTGTATCTATAGGGTGATTTCACGAAAAGTCTCTGGAGCGTGTTTTCCCATCCACTAACATGTACCGGATGTCTAGTATGTCCTCCACTTGAGATTTTCAGTCACGTGGGTGCGGATCTACGCTCCAGTGACCTTTCGTGAAATCACCCTATAAATTAAAACTAAAGAAAAAATGTCATGTTTGTAGCGTTGGAATTGCAGGGCAGTGAATGATTGCCACTTGATCAGCTCTTATCCCAACCTGCCGCAAGCTTCTGCAGCTTATGGGGCGGCACAAGAGAACTGCTGCCTTACAGCACAAGAGACCCGGGTGCTGTATATGTGGAGTTTGCACGTTCTCCCCGTGACCTGCGTGGGTTTCCTCTGGGATCTCCAGTTTCCTCCCACACTCCAAAGACGTGCTGGTTTATAATTTTTTTGGTTTCTGTAAATTGCCCCCAGTGTGTGTGTGGGATAGAACTAGCGTATGGTTGATGGCTGGTCGGTGGGCCCAAAGGGCCTGTTTCCAGACGGCGTCTCGAAGCTTGCATTGTCACCCCAAAATTGAACACAATTGCCATAAACCCATTGACCAGAGATAGACCGGATGATCCATCCTTCTTGCCCTGTGCTATCTATCATCCTATATTCCTGCACACTAACACTTATTATGAAAAGTGCAGTCTGGATAACAGCTTTTGTTAACTCCTTGTGTGATCAAATGCATTCTGAAAGCCAAGTATATCACATCTACTGCTGAACCCTAATGTATTTCTTTAGTTGCTAACTCAAAACTCTTAAGAGATTTACCATTCATAAATCTATCTTGAATCCACCAACTCTTACTGCTATTCTCCAAATAACCTGGGACTAATTCTTTAATCATCCTATAATTTGTCTCCAACCGATCTTCGATTGTGGGTCTTCAATTAACATCTATTAATAAATAACACTCTTAGTTTAGTTTTTTAGTTGAGAGATACAACGCGTAAACAGGCCCTTCGGCCCACCGAGACCGTGCCGACCATTGATCCCCGCACACTAACACGACCCAGCACACACCAGGGACAATTTTACATTTTATACCAAGCTAATTAACCTACAAACCTGTACATCTTTGGAGTGTGGGAGTGTGGGCTTGTACACTCTGGAGTTTAGAATGATGAGAGGGTATCTTATTGAAACATATAAGTTTATTAAGGGTTTGGACACGCTGGAGGCAGGAAACTTGTTCCCGAAGTTGGGGGAGTGCAGAACCAGGGGCCACAGTTTAAGAATAAGGGGTAAGCCATTTAGAACGGAGACGAGGAAACACTTTTTCTCACAGAGAGTGGCGCGTCTGTGGAATTCTCTGCCTCAGAGAATGCGGTGGAGGCAGGTTCTCTGGGTGCTTTCAAGAGAGAGCTAGATAGGGCTCTTAATAATATCGGAGTCAGGGGATATGGGGAGAAGGCAGGAACGGGGTACTGCTTGGGGATGATCAGCCATGATCACATTGAATGGCGGTGCTGGCTCGAAGGGCCGAATGGCCTGCTCCTGCACCTATTGTCTATTGAAACCGAAGATCTCGGAGAAAACACGCACAGATTGCGGGGAGAACGTACAAACTCCGTGACATTATGATAGGCTCCGTAAAAACAACAATGAGTTAGTTCGATTGAATTGTTTTGTAACCGAATTTGGTCTCACATTTACCTCTAGCACGAACTAAAACACATCCAATATTATCAAATTACAGTGTGTGCTGTAATCATTTATTGGTGCTGCAGGGAAGGAAACAAATGCAATTAGTCTGAAGCCAACATCACAAAATAAGATTCATTTTGCATTATTGTCAACCTACACCTAAATACACAAAAATGCCCAACTAAATTAATTAATATATATTGTTTTGTATAGTGCTGCATGCAAGTTGTGAATTAATTTTCAATTTGTATCTAGTTTAGTTTAGTTTAGTTTAGTTTAGAGAAACAGAATGGAAACAGTCCCATCGGCCCATCGAGTCTGTGCCGACCATCGATCACCCGTCTACACTAGTTCAATGTTACCTTCCTTTCTCATCCACTCCCTGCACATTAGGGGCAATGTTAACAGAGGCTGATAAACCTACCAACCTGCACGTCTTTGGGATGTGGGAGGAAACCAGGGCACCTGGAGGAAACCCACGTGGTCACAGGGAAAA
The DNA here is from genome assembly GCF_028641065.1 of Leucoraja erinaceus. NCBI lineage: Eukaryota > Metazoa > Chordata > Chondrichthyes > Rajiformes > Rajidae > Leucoraja > Leucoraja erinaceus. The sequence continues at coordinate 7,379,407 of NC_073396.1, forward strand.
CGTGCACACTCCACACAGACAGGTCAGGATCGAAGCTGGGTCTCAGGCAGCTGCTCAGTCAACTAATTTATCCAGGGAAGTTTGGAGAATCAGTCTGGTGAAGGGTAACTCGACTCGAAATGTCACCCATTCCTTCTATGTTTCTCTCCAGAGATGCTGCCTGTCCCCCTGAGTTACTCCAGCTTTTTGTGTCTATCTTTGGTTTAAACCAGCATCTGCAGTTCCTTCCTACACTAATTCTTCCAACTGGCTTCCCTACGCTTGTGGATTCAGACAACACGGAGTGCGACCTAACACTAACAGCCAGACTTTCCAACAGCCCATTCTGCACAGGGTAGCAGTGTTCAGTTTAGTTTAGAGGTACAGCGCGGAAACAGGCCCTTCAGCCCACCGGGTCTGCCCCGACCAGCGATCCCCGCACATTAACACTACCCCACACACACTAAGGGTAATTTACACTTGTACCAAGTATACAAACCCAAGTCAATTAACCTACAAACCTGTACGTCTTTGGAGTGTGGGAGGAAACCGAAGGTCTCGGAGAAAACCCACGCAGTCACGTGGAGAGAGTACAAACACCGTACAGGCAGCACCCGTAGTCGGGATCGAACCCGGGTCTCCGGCACTGCAAGCGCTGTAAGGTGGCAACTCTACCGCTGCGCCACCGTGTGGCCCGTGGAGGAAGGGAAACACACGAGAACCATGAATAATGGGACTGGGCAAACATTACCTATGATAGGGCGGGGCCAGGTGAGTGCCAGAGGTCGGTCGAGGATGAGCCGAACAAAGAGGAACTCGGTATGGGGTGGTCACTCAGGGAACAAAGAGGGGCTGTCGGGTCTACATTGAACATGTTGTAACTTTGTCGACACTCTATACATGGCGATTCTTTGCGAACCTTGTGTGTGGCATGCAGAACAAAGATTAAAGTGTCATTTTATTCATACAGAGGGTGGTGGGTGTATGGAACAAGCTGCCAGAGGAGATCGTTGAGGCTGGGACTATCCCATCGTTAAAGAAACAGTTGGACAGGTACATGGATAGGATAGGTTTGGAGGGTTATGGACCAAGCGCAGGCAAGTGGGACTAGGGTAGATGGGACATTGTTGGCCGGTGTGGGCAAGTTGGGCCAAAGGGCCTGTTTCCACACTGTATCACTCTATGACTCTTCATTCATGCATTCATTCATTCAATGGATGGGATCGGGTACTGCCCAATTCTCCTGCACCTCCATTATGGACATTGGACTTTGTCTCTGGAAGTAATGCACTACAAAGTACCTTTCGGTAGGAGACGAGGGGCAGTTTCTGTAGTCAGAGGGTGGTGAATCTGTGGACTTCATCGCCACGGACGGCTGTGGAGGCCAAGCCATTGGGTATTTTTAAGGCAGAGATTGCCAAACTCTTGATTAGTAAGGGAGGCAGGGATTGTGGGGAGAAGGCAAGAGAATAGACAATAGACAATAGACAATAGGTACAGGAGTAGCCCATAGGTTACAGGGAGAAGGCATGAGGATGGGGTTAGGAGGGAAAGATAGATCAGCCACGACTGAATGACTGAGTAGACTCGATGGACCGAATGGCCTAATTCTGTTCCTGTGATTTATGAACATAAACAATGCTGAGAACTGTATTGGGTGCTCGGAATCTTTCCCTTTGTTCCATTCTACCCGAGTTGGAAGCATTTATGTATTGTATTATCTATGATTACCATATCCATATATATATATATAATATACACTGAACTATAAACACACACTCACACACACACACACACACACACACACAATCACACACACACATGCATACGTTCACACACACACTCACACACTCACACACACACACACACACACACACACTCACACACACACACACACACTCACACACACACACACACACACACACACACACTCACACACACACACATCACACACACACACACACACACACACACACACACACACACACACACACACACACACACACACACACACACACACACACACACACACACACACACACACACACACACACACACACACACACACACACACACACACACAGACACACACACACACACACACACACACACACACACACACACACACACACACACACACACACACACACACACACACACACACACACACACACACACACACACACACACACACACACACACACACACACACACACACACACACACACACACACACACACACACACACACACGATTCCAGCTTCAGTTCTTTGTGTCTATAAGTCTGCAGAGATATCTCTCAATAATTTTGCCAACCAATCGGCAGAAACCCAGCAGAGTTTACAGGTCAGGATAATATGAGAGATTTAATTATATTTGTCAAGTCAAACTCCCACCTTCGGCACCAGGGGGCACCACTCAACAGGAAATGTTTCTCCTCTCAGTAATAAACGGTGGCAGATTGTCATTGTCAACTTTGTCTGCTCCCGGCATCTCCCTCCTTCTTTAAAGTATTTCTTCCACCTATCCACAGACCTTACCCTGGGCTCATGCCAAATGTTACCCGGCAATACTCTTTAGTTTTACAAATACAGCGTGGAAACAGGCCCTTCGGCCCGGCGAGTCCGTGCCGACCAGTGGTCACCCGCACTCTCGTTCTATCCCACACACTAAGAGCAATTTACGGAAGCCAACTGGCCTATAAACCCGCACGTCTCTGGGATGTGGGAGGGAAACCCACGCAGCTGCCGGGAGAACGTACAGGGAGCACCCGTAGTCTGGATCGAATCTGTCCCTGGAGGTGTAAGGCAGTAACTCTACCGCTGCACCACTGTGTCGCCCCTTACTCTTGCTAAATCGTCGTGACGCGTGGGGTGCGCATGCGTTGCGCATGGTGAGGCGTGGGATCGCATGTGGTGGCGCGCGGTATGGCGCGGCGCTCCAGGATTTCGTAGAGTAACGAAATCTTCGTGCGCTACCTGCGTGACGCATCGCGTACGCATGCTGACAGATTGGCGTCGCACGCTGGCGTCCCGACGTCTCACGTGTATCGCGTGGTGATGCATGGTTACATCGCCGCGCCGCGCAGGGTATGCTAACGACGGCACGCGCAACAGACGGCGTGATGACGCGTGATTTGCACACGACATCGCGCGTAACGACGCGTCGACCTATTTTACATATGGCGCGTAATAGAGGCGCTAATGACGGCCAAGTGGGACAGACCCTTTAGTCTCTGGATCTAGTGCGCTGCGACGCTGCGTTCCTATATTGTGTAGGAAAGAACTGCAGTTGCTGCCGTAAATCGAAGGAGAAACAAAATGCTGGAATAACTCAGCGGGACAGGCAGCATCTCTGGGGAGAAGTGGGTGACGTTTCGAGTCCAGACCCTTCTTCACTCATATGGCCTTCAGACGGATCAGTCTGACGAAGGGTCTCAACCCAAAATGTCACCCATTCCTTCTCTCCAGAGATGCTGCCTGCCCCGCTGAGTTACTCCATCATTTTTAATCTACCTGAGAACTATATTCTTCACTGTGTATCTTCCCCGTCGCTCTTCTTCTGAAGGAGAAGGGTCCCGGCCCGTGTCCTTGTCTATCCATGTCCTTAACGTGGCTGCTGGAAATGGGAATAAACAATGTGGGCTGGTGGGACGAGTACCCAGTGCGTTCCACGTACCTGCCGTCTCCTTTGTAACAGGCGGTGCGGAACAGACGGACCTTGGGTCTTCCTCTGAGCACAATGAAGGAGACTGAAGGTCTCTGGACACGGGGGTGTCTAAGGGGCTGGGGAGTGAGATGCCTTGAGGATCGAGAGTGATCCCAAGATGGCACAAAAGAACCAAAAGAATGCCGAGCCATCTTTCAAAGTGAAGCTGAATGGCTTTGGTTGTCCCATTGTGGTTCATGTCTGTGAGTTGTTCAAGGCTGTTGCCACTTTGACCGCTACGTTTTGGGATTTATCGTTGGTTAAACAGTCGCCCATTGGATTCGAACGCCCGTGACATTTGTCAGAGTGGGGCAGCAGGCTTCATCATTATAAGAAGAGTTGAGGCCTGTTTAAAGCTGGTTGCCATGGTGATGACCTGGGCCCAGCACAATCAAGGGTCAAGGCTATTCACTCGGAACATAATGAGACAAAAGTTAGATCCATAATTATTCTAAAAACCCAATGCGCCAGCAAAACTACATCTTTTAACCTTAGTTTAACAAAAATAAATACATCTTAAACAGTGCTGAGCCGTTGCCAGGGCAGGAGGGTCTGAGCTATAGGGAGAGGTTGAGCAGTCTGGGACTCTATTCCTTGGAGCGCAGGAAGATGAGGGTGATCTTATAGAGGTGTACAGAATCATGAGAGGAATAGATCGGGTAGACGCTCAGAGTCTCTTGCCCAGAGTCAGGGAACCAGAGGGCATCGGTTTCAGGTGAGGAGGGGAAAGATTTAATAGGAATCTGCGGGGTAACTTTTTTCACACATGAGGTGGAACAAGCTGCCAGAGGAGGTAGTTGAGGCGGGAGCTATTGCAAGAAACAATTTAAGAAACAAGGTACATGGATAGGACAGGTTTAGAGGGATATGGGTCAAACGCAGGCAGGTGGGACTAGTGTAGATGGGACGTGTTGGTCGATGTGGGGCTAAGTGCTTGTTTCTAAGACTCTATGTTATGATGTGGTTTTGCAGATACAACAGTATAATTTCATCGATCAGTTCAAGTTGCACCTCGACACATTGGAACCATAGGAACATGTATTTGTTGGCAAGGTATGGCCATATGTCCAAAGGCCGTCAGTCCTGTGTAATCGTGGCCCAATGTACACATCACATCGGGTTAGTTGAAAGCTGAGACCCGCCTCACAATGTTTCACTGGCTGTGGTAAATGGTGGTCATTGTGATGAGGACAAGTCCCCCAAATACTTTGGGTAGTTTTATCATCCAGACCGCTACTGTAAACTACAGTCGGTGGGACACGGTGGCGCAGTGGTTGCGTTGCTGTCTTACAGCGCCAGAAACACGGGTTCGATCCTGACTGCGGGTGCTGCCTGAACCGACCCCTGTGACCTGCGTGGGTTTTCTCCGGGCGCTCCGGTTTCCTCGCACGTTTCAAAGACGTACAGGCTTGCGGGTTAATTGACTTCTGTAAATTGCCCCGAGTGTGTAGGAAAGAACTAGCGTACGGGCGATCGCTGGTCGTCATGGACACGGTGGGCCAAAGGACCTGTTTCCGCACTCTATCTATAAACTAAACTAAACTAAAGATTAAACAGCCATACCGTTTATGGGCAGTGAAAAATTCTGCTGCATTTAGTTTAGTGATGCAGCCCAGAAACAGGCCCTTCAGCCCACTGAGTCCACGCTGGCCAGCGGTCCCCGCGCATTAACACTACCCTACACACACTAGGGACAATATTTTACATTTAAACAATTTATACCAAGCCGATTAACCTCTTCAGCGTGTTGGAGGAAACAGAAGATCTTGGAGAAAACCCACGCGTGTCACGGGGAGAACGTGCAAACTCCGTAAAGACAAGCACCCGTTGTCAGGGTCAAACCCGGGTCTGCGCCACCGTGCATTCTCAGATGCCATTTCCATGTACACAGCAAACTTACGAGCAGTTTTCAACGCGAGGTTTTGTGTGATCAGAGGTTTTGACTGAATTCATTCATATCCCATTCTATACACAAAGAATTCGCATAAGGCTTGGCGCCAAACCTGCCACACAAGGAGAAGTTCCTGGATGAAATTGTATACTTTACTAATTGTCTCGCTCTGCTTTTGAATGCTTATCTCAAGCACACAGCGTTCAGCTGTTTATAATGGTCTCGGATCAAAGTGGTCTTCCCATTCCCCGTACAACATTGTTAAAGCAAAACATCTCTAGTCTTGCTTGGCAAGTGTGGATGTGTCCCCATGTTATCTGAATCTGACTCACTCCTGCCAAGGAGATGTGCTTCTTTCACTTGTACAGCACATCAGAATGACAAGACTGTCTTCTCATTCATCTGTGTAGGAAGGACCTGCAGATGCTGGTTTAAACTGAAGATACTGTGGATACGGATAGCTGGAGTAACTTACCTAGACAGGCAGCATCTCTGGAGAGAAGGAACGGGTGAATAAACGTTATTACATAGATACATAGACTATAGGTGCAGGAGTAGGCCACTCGGTAAAAAATGAATGTCTGAGATAATTCTACATTGCTGCTGGTCATGTTGGCCGGTGTGGGCAGGATGGGCTGAAGGGCCTGTTTTCACGCTGTAAGACTCTCTGACTCTAAATGCTTCCCCTCTCCATTTTCAATCGAAGTATGAACGCACACGTGGATAGGGAGGGAATAAAATAAGTTTATATGTCATAGGAGCAGAATTAGGCCATTCGTCCCATCAAGTCTACTCCACCATTCTATCTTTCCCTCTCAACCTCATTCTCCTGCCTTCTCCCCATAACCCCTGACATCCTTACTAATCAGGAGTCTCCACCTTAAAAAAATCCATTGACGGCCTCCATAGCCGTCTGTGGCAATGAATTCCACAGTTTCACCAGCCTCTGATTAAATAAATTCCTCCTTATCGCCTTCCCAAAGGTACGTACTTTAAACATGTTATTATCATCTTCATAAGTTAATGGGAGCAGATTTAGGCCATTCGGCCCATCCGTTTTACTCCGCCATTCAGTCATGGCTGATCTATCTGTCCCTCTCAACCCCATTCTCCTGCCTTCCCCCCCATAACCTCTGACACCCGTACTAATCAAGAATGTGTCATCTTTACCTTAAGAACATCAATTTCGTAGCCTCCATAGCATTCTGTGGCAATGAATTCCACCGATTCACCACCCTCTGACAAAATAAATTCCTCCTGAACTACTTCAAAAAGGTACGACGTCCTTTTAACATGTTAGTAACTTGTTCCACACGCAAAGGTACAGAATATAAATGTTCATATCTCCTTTTTGATTTTTCCAACACTCAAGGATGAAGTAAGTGTTGGCCACAGAGGCTGGGGATATTGGAAGTCAGTTGTGTGAGGAGTGGCTTAACTTAGGAGCACAGTTATAACTAGTCTGTTGCTTTAAACATGTCCTGTTCTGTACAGTTCAATGTTGTTTATTTTCCCGTGTACAAATGCTAACCAGTCAGCGAAAGACAAAACACGATTACAATTGGGCAATTTACATTGTACAGAAACATGATAGGGGAATGACGTCTAGTGCAAGGTAAAGCCAGCCAGCATAGTCCGATCAAGGATAGTCCAAGGGTCACCAATGAGGTAGATAGACAGTAGTTCAACACTGCTCTCTGGTTGTGGTAGGATGGTTCAGTTGCCTGATAACAGCTGGGAAGAAACTGTCCCTGAATCTGGAGGTGTGCGTTTGTTTTCACACTTCTGTACCTATTGCCTGATGGGAGAGGGGAGAGGAGGGAGTGGCCAGGGTGCGGCCCGTCCTTGATTATGCTGCTGGCCTTGCCGAGGCAGCGTGAGGTGGAGATGGTTTTTGAATAAGGACATGAATATGCAGAGAACGGAGAGTTATGGGTTACACAAAAAAAGCTGGAGAAACTCAGCGGGTGCAGCAGCATCTATGGAGCGAAGGAAATAGGCAACGTTTCGGGCCGAAACCCTTCTTCAGACTTCCGTTTGAAGAAGGGTTTCGGCCCGAAACGTTGCCTATTTCCATCGCTCCATAGATGCTGCTGCACCCGCTGAGTTTCTCCAGCTTTTTTGTGTAACCTTCGATTCTCCAGCATCTGCAGTTCCCTCTTAAAAACGGAGAGTTATGGGTTATGTGCTGGTAGATAAGTGATGGTCTCAGCATCATGTTCGGCACAGACATTGTGGGCCGAAGGGCCTGTTCTTGCACAGTACCGTTCTATATTCTCGTGGTAGGATGGTCCAGTTGCCTGACAACAGCTGGGAAGTCCTGCCATCTGTAGATCAGTGAAATCGACGTGTAATTATTACCGCTTAACATCAAACCCTGTGGAATTTCTTGGCCTGGGCTCTGGAAACAACCCACTTGCGGATCAGGGCTTTTGAAATGTAATGGTTAACTATAATCTACACATGGCAGGCAACACCCCTGTAGTCTTGTCCACTGCAGTGATTGAGCAGACTCCTAGCGTGTGTCAAGGCTGATAAGACTTGAATGCCTGTGAGTCACAGCAGTGTTTGTGGGGCGTGTTACCAACCCTATCTCACTTGACTGAGCTTTGATTAAACTGTGTGCCGCCGCCATTGGAACCAGATAGCCCGATTATTGCCTCACAACTGCCAGCTCCGATTACACATCAGACCCAACCAAGCATCTCCGACCTTCTGTATCAAACCGCTGAGATAACAGCCAGCGGCAACCGGCCAAAGCATCGATAAGACCCAGGCACCTGCAGCAGATTATACAACGTGTTGTTAAATGTACAATAGCATTTTATTACCCCTGGCTGGCTTGCGGCAGGGCGACAAAGATTAGATGAATATGTTGAAATGGAATTTTTGATTCGAAACAACATTGGTTTTCATTCACCGTTCATTCATGGATATCGCTGGCAAGGCGATTTCATTCATTATAGTTTAGAGATACAGCATGGAAACAGGCCCTTCTTCCCACAGAGTCCACATCGAACCCCTCCACACCTGTTCTATGTTATCCCACTTTCTCATTCGCACGCAAGGGGCAATTTAGTCAAGAGCCAAGACTGTTTTATTATCATATTTGAGTTTAGGAGCAAGAAGGTCCAACTGCAGTTGTACAGGGCCCTGGTGAGACCGCACCTGGAGTATTGGTCTCCTGATTTGAGGAAGGACGTTATTGCTATTGAGGAAGTGCAACTTAGGTTCACCAGGTTAATTTCCGGGATGGCGGGACTGACATGTGATGAAAGAATGGGTCGACTGGGCTTGTATTCACTGGAATTTAGAAGGATGAGAGGGTATCGTATCGAAACATATAAGATCCTTAAAGGGTTGGACAGGCTAGATGCAGGAAAAATATTCCCGATGTTTGGGGAGTCCAGAACAAGGGGTCGCAGTTTAAGAACAAGGGGTACGGCATTTAGGACTGAGATGAGGAAAAACCTCTTCTCCCAGAGAGTTGTGAATCTGTGGAATTCTCTGCCACAGAAGGCAGTGGAGGCCAATTCACTGGACGTTTTGAAGAGAGATTTAGCTCTTACGGCTAAAGGAATCAAGGGATATGGGGAAAAAGCAGGAACGGGGTATGATCAGTCAGCCATGATCATATTGAATGGCGGTGCTGGCTCAAAAGGCCGAATGGCCTACTCCTGCACCTTTTTTTCTATGTTTCTAATTATATTGGAGAAAAGGAACAGGTGACATTTCCGGTCGAGACCCTTCTTCAGACTTTGATCGGCCAAGCATCTCCAACCTGTTGTGTCAAACTGCTAAGGTAACACACAGCGGCAGCGAGCCAAAGCATTGATCAGGCCAATGAGGTTGTCTCGACCCGAAACATCACCGATTTCATTTCTCTGCCGGGCCCCCTGAGTTACACCAACAATTTGTGTCTGTCTTCGGTGTAAACCAGCATCTGCAGTTCCTTCCTACACATTGAACAGGTTTAAGAAGGAACTGCAGATGCTGGAAAAACCGAAGGTAGACAAAAATGCTGGAGAAACTCAGCGGGTGAAGGAAGCATCTATGGAGCGAAGGAATAGGTGACGTTTCGGGTCGAGACCCTTCTTCAGACTGTTCATTGAATCTATTGAAACCTATTCATTGATCACTTTAAACGACTGATGCAGACTATGGGAAATTATCTCACAACCTTCTATCACATAACATTCTACAGGTTTGCACACCCCCCCCCTCACCCACCAACTTAGGCCAGAAGAATTGCTGGTACACAATTGTTATTTTTACAGACTTCAGAAGAACAAGGGTGAGATTTTTTCAAAGACTGTTTTGGGTATGCGCAGACTCTCTGTTAATTAGCAGTTTCTGTTACCACATGGTTTGAGGAATAATATTGGGGATGAGAAGTCTGGCACAACTTCAGATATATTGAACTGTGTTGTGCCCGAGATTAGTCTGTGTGAAGCCACTTCCGTATAATTACAGAAGACGGGATGGGTGTGTCTGTCTGGGTTTGGAAAAGTGTGTGGTTTGTAGACTTTGAGCTCACCTTACAAATTGTAGACAAACACTACGCTGGAAGGCAGTGTAATTCTGAGCAAAATGGACACCGTTAATTAAATGCAAACGTGGATTCCCCGGTATGTAGGTGCCACCCACTCGGATAGTTCCCCGTTTAGAAAAAGAGCATTTTCTGCCTTTAGACTTTAGAGATACAGCACGAAAACAGGCCCTTCGGCCCATCCGAGTCCGAGCCAACCGGCGATCACCCCGTGCACTAGTGCTACCCCCGACACACTAGGGGCAGTGGACCTTTTTATTTCCAAAGCCAGTCAACCTACAAATCTGTACATCGTTGGGATGTGGGGGGAAACCGGAACACCCGGAGAAAACCCACGTGGTCACGGGGAGAACGTACAAACTCTGTCTGCACCCTTTGTCAGGATCGGGCCCAGGTCTCTGGCGCTGTAAGGCAGCACCTCTACCGTTAGAGTTCTTCTCTACTCTATTGCTTAAAAAAGTGCTGAAGCTTTGTCCCAGTGTAAGGCAAACATCACTCCCACCCCCCCCCCCCCCCCCCCCCCCCCCCCAAGCAAAACTACTGCAATGGAATACACAAGTATAAAAGGACGTTCCTTTAGGAAGGAGATGAGGAAAATTTTATTTTGTCAGAGGATGATGAATCTGTGGAATTCTGTAGAAAAACAAAAAATTGGATAGGCATATGGATGAGAAGGGAATGGAGGGTTATGGTATGAGTGCAGGCAGGTGGGACTAAGGGAAAAAAAAGTTGTTCGGCACGGACTTGTAGGGCCGAGATGGCCTCTTTCCGTGCTGTAATTGTTATATGGTTATATGTTATATGGTTAATGTACATAGTATGTTTAAGGCATAGATAGATAGATTCTTGATTAGTACAGGTGTCAGGGGTTATGGAAGAAGGCAGGAGAATAGGGTTGAGAGGGAAAGATAGATCAGCCACGATTGAATGGCGGAGTAGACTCGATGGGCCGATTGGCCTAATTCTGCTCCTATCACATATGAACTTATGAACATGAATCAGAACTTGTGTCCATTATCACCGTCATGGTGGTGTGACCTTCTGTGAACCGGCTTGCATCGTGGCGACCTACATATCTTGGATGGGGCTTTGGGATGTTCTGAGCTTGTGATAGATATTATGAAAAAGCAAATACTTCACACTCTCCATTTTCCTTCACCCCCCAAAATTGCTTTAACTATGACAGGGTGAGGTAACGTTTCCTGCGTGTGCACACACAATTAATTCACTATGGAATGGGCCAAAAGGCTTGATCAATCTGTGCTGAATTGTTTGAAATAGGCCTGTGATGTAACTAGTTAGTGATGAACATTTTGATTCTGTGCCTTTCCATTTATTTTTCAAATTTAGGGTGAACAGCGTGTAATAGTTTAGTTTAGAGATACAGCGCGGAAACAGGCCCTTCGGCCCATTGAGCCCCCGCCGACCAGCGATCGCCCCGTGCACGAACACTATCCTACACACACTAGGGAACAATTTACAATTTTACCGAAGACAACTAACCCTACATACCCGCACGTCTTTGGAGTGCGGGAGGAAACCGGAGCACCCGGAGAAAACCCACGCAGGTCACGGTGGAGAATGTGCAAACTTCGTACAGACGGCACCCGTAGTCGGGATCGAACTCGGGTCTCGGGCGCTGTAAAGCAGCAACTCTACCGCTGCGCCACCATGCCGCTCGGTATATATATATATATATATATATATATATATATATATATATATATATATATATATATATATATATTTTTAAATGTTACTAGACCAAGTGCAGACCCGTTGGGTCTGCTCCCCCAATGGTGTGATTCCCCCAACCCAATATTCCACCATGCACCCGTCTCCTCCAATGGAACTGAAGCCGTTGCCAAATGTAAGTTTCCAGCACTCCCCTGCCTCCCTCAATTGCACCTCCGCTGCCTGCTGCAGCAGTGAAAAGTTCAGTGTTCCTGTCTTGCAACTTTGTTTCGAAGTGTGTTGGAAGCTGACAGGAAGGAGCAGCGAATCAAAAGGAAGAAAGGCAGCTGGCAGCCGGACGGCAGGCGCCAGCCACAGACTTTTATATATATATAGATTAGAAGTAAGTACAATAATGTGGTACCTTGTAGATACCTAATATATATTGACATGTTACATTTTACGTACAACTTCTTTTTTTTTTTTTTTTCCGCAGAAAGTGGAAGAAAAGAAAGAGAATAGTGGAAAAATATCGAACAGTGAGGTGAAGGAAAGAAGAAAAGAGAGAAAATAGAGAGAGAAAAAGAGGAGAGAAAACAGGGGACTGAAGGAGAAATAGCTATTGACCACCCTTCACCCGATCCTGAAACAGTTAATTTCTACGGTTCTGTTGCACCATATGCTTGTAAGTACAATTGATATCGTCTCGTATATACAATTGATATCGTATATACGATAGAACTCTATTTATCCCAGGAGGAAAAGTTGGTCTCCGCTATATTTTGTCAAACTCAAAACGTAATTGCTTTTCAAGACACAGCCCTAGTAAAGTCAGACTGAACTTTGGGTCAATCAACAACTTTGTTGGAACTGCTGCCCGAACTTAATAGGATTTTCCAGAAGAGAGGAAAAATTGTAATTTCAGCTGGGTTGCGGGAAAGGTTAGAGGGCGATGATTTTGTATTGTGTCTTCAGGCCAATATTTGAGATATTACATTTGTCTCACTTCATTCTCCAAAGAATGTGACCATCTATTCCTCCCATTAAAAGGCAAGCTGGGACTAGTCAAAAGCCAGGCTCTAATTCTAAAGGCTTGGCAGAGGCAGGAAGGATTAATTCTAAATAAAATAAGCCGTAGAATTAATATCTGTGGAATGTATCAAGATCTAAGTGGAGGTGTTTCATCACAAGGTAGTCTGAAGAAGGGGTTCGGCCCAAAACGTTGCCTATTTCCTTTGTTCCATAGATGCTGCCGTTCCCAGCTGAGTTTCTCCAGCAATTTTGTCTACCTTCGATTTTCCAGCATCTGCAGTTCCTTCTTGAACATTGTGTTTCATCACTTTAGAAGGATGAGGGGGGGGAGATCTCATTGAAACCTAGCGAATGATGAAGAGCCTAGAGATTGAGTGGGTGTGGGGAGGATGTTTCCACTAGTGGGAGAGACTAGGAAAAATGTCGTGAACAACTTCAACCTTTGTACATGGCATTCATCGACCTCACTAAGGCCTTCGACTCGGTATCAAGGGAACTCTTATGGGACGTCCTATCCACCTTTGGGTGTCCTGAAAAGTACATTTGAATCCTGAGACCCCTCCACGATGACATGCTTGCCAAAGACATGGCCAACAACAGCAACTGGGAGCCGTTTCAAGTCAGATCCGGAGTGATACGGGGATGTGCGATTGCCCCAACACTGTTCACCATCGTCATTGCGACAATCATCCAGGAATGGAAATTGTCTACAGAACAGATGGCAGACTTTTCAATCTTGCCCATCTCAAGTCCAAAACAAAGACATCTGCGAGCTCCCACATCGAGTTCCAATACGCAGACGACAACTGTGTTGCAGCTCTCTCAGAAAATCATCTGCAACAGATCCCGACTGCCTTCAACATTGCATACACGAAACTTGGACTTACCATCAACTCCAAGAAGACTCAGGTTATCTCCCAATCATCACCAACTGAGACAAATCGGAAAGAACCGTCAATTCAACTTGGTGAAACAACCCTGGAAAATGTGGATCACTTTCCGTACCTTGGAAGTCACCTCTCCTCCGATGTTGACCTTGATGATACGGCCCAACATCATCTTAAGTGTGCTGGAACAGCTTTTGGACGTCTTCGAACGAGAGTTTTTCAAGAATCGTGACACCCGAACAGACACCAAAATGTTAGTGTACAAGGCAGTGGTGATTCCAACGCTCCCGTATGCATCAGAAATCTGGACGCCATACCGGCACCATCTGAAAACACTTGAGAAGGTCCATCAACGATGTCTTAGAAGCAGCTTAAATATCAGCTGGGAAGACAGAAGAACCAACGTCAACGTGCTGACTGAAGTGAAAACATTTAGCATCGAAGTCTTCGTCATCAAGAACCAACTAAGATGGGTTGGTCATGTTGTTCGGATGGAGGACGAGCGTCTACTAAAGCAAACCTTTAACTCCCAGCTTAAAGAAGGCAGATGGAAAAGAAGAGATTCAAAGACGCCTTAAAAGCCAACATGAAGAAATGTGCAAATTGACATCGACAATTGGGAAACCAATGCACAAGGACAGGAAACTCTGGCGAACCATCATCCAAGAAGGAACAGTGACCTTCGAAACCAAGAGATACGCAGAATTAGAAGAAAAGAGAAGAAAACGGAAGGAGAGGCAGCAACAACCAAAACCCGATCTGCCGTCTAGAATTACCTGTCCTGAATGCCGAAGAACTTTCAAAGCCAGGATTGGACTCATAAGCCACCTGAGAGTCCATAAAAACAACAGAGCATAGACCATCATCCTCGACCTCAAGGGAGAGCCACCACGACAACGAGGACCAGAGGGCAGAGCCTCAGAATAAAAGGACATACTGTACCTTTAGAATGGAGATGCAGGGGAATGTCTTTAGCCAGGCAGTGGCGAATCTGTGGAATTTATTGCCATAGGTGGCTTTGGAGGCCGTCATTGGGTATTTTCAAAGCGGAGATTGATAGTTCTTGATTAGTAAGGGCGTCAAAGGTTGTGGGGAGGGCAGGATTGAGAGGGGAAAATGTTCAGCCGAATGGTCTATTCCTGCCTATTTCTTCTGACCTTATGATATATGTAACTAATCTTTGGTCATCCATTCGAACACTTTCCTTTTTGGCTCGGTCATGTTAGATGTGATGTTTCTCAGGTAAACATTTTAAGTGCTATATAATGCAGGTTTATAGGGCAATGGTGGAGTTGCTGCCTTACAGCGCCAGAGGCCTGGGTTCAATCCTGACCACGGGTGCTGTGTGTACGGAGTTTGCACGTTCTCCCCGTGACCTGCGTGGGTTTCCTCTGGGTGCTCCGGTTTCCTCCCACACTCCAAAGACGTACAGGTTTTTTTGTAGGTAAATTGGCTTCGGTAAAAATTGTAAATTGTCCTGAGTGTGTGTGTAGGATAGTGTTAGTGTACAGGGTGATCACTGGTTGGTGCGGACTCGCTGGGCCGAAGGGCCTGTTTCCAGGCTGTATATCTTAACTAAACTAAAAATTAAAATAAGACGTGGAGAAGGGTTAATGGTATGAAAGTTCCATTTGTAATTCTCGAGCCATTTCTAAAAGCATGAAGGTACAGTGGAACAATTAATAAATTCTTGGCACTAAGATTAATTGCTGTTGTTTTAATGCTGGGCATAGTTCCCTTATCTGTGGATTAGTATATCAGCTCGGTGATAGTCTAGGTATTCCATTCAGAGTCACCACAGTAGGACTGCTAAAGTCAACAGAGGGGGGTTTGTGCTAATGGATCCTAGCCTTACCACAGGACTCTTAGCTGTTTGTCCCAGGGAATTTTATTGCATTATTTCACTCGCCATCTGCTCAGGCAATAAAGAGTACAGATTACAAGGCTTTGTTTGCTTTCTGTGTGTGTGTGTGTGTGTGTGTGTGTGTGTGTGTGTGTTTGTTCAGCAAGAATTGATGTCTTAAAGGTAAAGGTTCTGCACAAGCATGACCTTATATTGCCTCAAAGAACGGTGTAATAGTAGCAGAAGCTAACAATCACCTGCACTATTAGACAATTTTTCACCAAAGCCAATTAACCTGCAAACATGTACGCCTTTGGAGTGTGGGAGGAAACCAGAGCACCCGGGGGAAACCCGCACAGGTCATAGAAACATAGAAAATAGGTGCAGGAGTAGGCCATTCGGCCCTTCGAGCCTGCACCGCCATTCAATATGATCATGGCTGATCATCCAACTCAGTATCCCATCCCTGCCTTCTCTCCATACCCCCTGATCCCTTTAGCCACAAGGGCCACATCTAACTCCCTCTTAAATATAGCCAATGAACTGTGGCCTCAACTACCTTCTGTGGCAGAGAATTCCACAGATTCACCACTCTCTGTGTGAAAAATGTTTTTCTCATCTCGGTCCTAAAGGATTTCCCCCTTATCCTTAAACTGTGACCCCTTGTTCTGGACTTCCCCAACATTGGGAACAATCTTCCTGCATCTAGCCTGTCCAACCCCATAAGAATTTTGTACGTTTCTATAAGATCCCCCCTCAATCTTCTAAACGGGGAGAGCTTACAAACTCCGCACAGGCAGCAGCCAGATCAGGATTGGACCCGGGTCTCTGGCGCTGCGAGGCAGCAACTCTACAACTGCGCCACCGTGCTGCCCCCCCCCCCCCCCCACCCCCCCCCCCCCCCCCCGTTCATCAACAAGGTGCCCAAACGTCAGGAGTGAGAGACAGAAGATGAACCAAAGCATGTTTTAACATTGATTGAGTCTGTTTCATCTCTCTATGACCATGGATCCTGCTTTATCTCTGTGTTATTGCGGAGAATAATGAGAGTGATGTGCGTGTGAATGGGGAGAGAGGTTGCATTCTTAGTTGGCACATCTTTCGGCCAATAAATAGATATTTAATTGTCCCCAGCCTGAGAAAGACCAGAGACCCTCTCAAGTTTGGATGAGTATCAAAGTGTACTTGTGCAGGAGGGAACTGCAGATGCTGGTTTAAACCGAAGATAGACACAAAAATCTGGAGTAACTCAGTGGGACAGGCAGCATCTCGGGGGAGAGGGAATGGGTGACGTTTCCGGTCGAGACCCTTTTTCAGACTGATACCTATTTCTCTTTGGCAGAGATGCTTTAGTCAGAGGGTGGTGAATCTGTGGAATTCATTGCCACAGATGGCTGTGGAGGCCAAGTCAATGGATATTTGTAAGGAGGCGAATTACAGATTCTTGACTAGTACGGGTGATAGGGGTTATGGGGAGATGATAGGAGAATGGGGTTGAGAGGCAAAAATAGATCAGCCATGATTGAATGGAGGAGTAGACCTGATGGGCCGAATGGCCTAATTCTGCTCCTTGATCAATAGAACACGGTGCCTGGCCCGCTGATTCCTTATTCCAGCATTTGGTGTCTGTCTTCGGGGTTTACCAGCGACTGTAGTTCCTCCGACAGCTTTTATAGTGATCTGCTTGCAGAGTGAGAACAATGTGAAACAGGGTCGGGATAATGCACTGAATTATCAGGGATAATGTCTTGTAAAGTCATCTTAAATATAAGAAAAATAAAATCTGCAGGCGACAATTAGTTAATTAGTGACAATAGACAATAGGCAATAGGTGCAGGAGTAGGCCATTCGGCCCTTCGAGCCAGCACCGCCATTCAATGTGATCATGGCTGATCATCCCCAATCAGTACCCCGTTCCTGCCTTCTCCCCATATCCTCTGACACTGCTATCTTTAAGAGCCCTATCTAGCTCTCTCTTGAAAGCATCCAGAGAACCTGCCTCCACCACGCTCTGAGGCAGAGAATTTCACAGGCCCACCACTCTCCGTGAGAAAAAGTGTTTCCTCGTCTCCATTCTAAATGGCTTACTCCTTATTCTTAAACTGTCCCACTTAGGAAACCTGAACGGAAACCTCTGGAGACTTTGCGCCCCACCCAAGGTTTCCGTGCAGTTCCCGGAGGTTTTTGTCAGTCTCCCTACCTGCCTCCACTACCTGCAACCTCCGGCAACCACCTGCAACCTCCGGGAACCGCACGGAAACCACGGGTGGGGCCCAAAGTCTCCAGAGTTTTCCGTTCAGGTTTCCTAAGTGGGACGGGGGCATATTAAGCAGTTACATGGGGATAGCAAAGGTTTAGAGTGATATGGGCCAAACGCGGACAGGTGGGGACGAGTGTGGATGGGGCATCTTGGTCAGTGTGAGCAAGTTGGGCCGAAGGGCCTGTTTCCATCAGTATAAACCCATAACTCCCCGAGTAATGAATCAATTATTATTCGGGATAACTCTTTCCCAGGTGCCGACTTCATTACTTTTGCAAATTAAATTAGCAGCGTTTTATTTCGATCACAATGCGTGCGTCTATCGCGACAAGTCACATCACGGAGGCTCTGCCATCTGCTATATTACTTCTGTTTCTGAGTTGCCTGTGTTTGTTTGCTCAAGGCTATTCAAACAGAACTCAGGGTCTCTCCGCGGTGACCGATGGGCGGGGAGTGCCGGGGCAATTAAAGGTTTGCCGGGACGGTGCAGTCCGAGGCCGTGTCTCCGGAGACCCTGCAAAAACGTTCCCAAAAAACAAGCCACATAATTGACTCTGCCTGCAGTCAATGACAGCGTGATAATCTGAAACCCATTGCAAGCCTTTCAAGAAGGGCAAGGGGCACATTTCAGGCATAGTTTTGTCGTAGCTAAGAAGGACACACAGAGGGGCAGTTTATATACCTGCCGTTGACAGTGGCAGTCTTCTTACTTTATACAGTCAAACTGAATATTCTCCCTGTAAATCTATTTGGTCCTTAAGTGTGAATCCCACTAAACACATAAACCTTGACACCTTCCTTCAGAGGAGAGGGACTCCTGTAAAATGCAGCTATAATCGGTTGCCTCTGTATGCACCTTTAGTTCCCTGAACCATAAGGTCATAAGTGATGGGAGCAGAATTAGGCCATTCGGCCCATCAAGTCTACTCCGCCATTCAATCTTGTCCGATCTATCTCTCCCTCCTAACCCCATGCTCCTACCTTCTCCCCATGACCTCTGACACCCCGTACTATTCAAGAATCTATCTATCTCTGCCTGAAATATATCCACTGACTTGGCCTCCACAGCCTTCTGTGGCAAAGAATCCCACAGACTTTTGTTAAATGCATTCCAGACTTTATAAATGCTTGATCATCAAGCACAGTTTAACACCTTAACAGTCTACCCATTCATTTATCGTGGATTATTGTTGCGACAGTCTGATATTTGCATATGCTCGCTGGCAGTGACTGGGCAGGGATTATTTTTGGTATCTCATTTTTCTTTTATTGTTGTTGTCTTGTTATACGTTAGCAAAAGTTGTTTTATTATTTATTCTTTTCGTACAGTTTCGTACACTCTGTCTGTAACAAATAGACAACTTTACACTTTGTTATGTCCTGAAAACTAAATTAAAAAGATTTTGATTTAAAAAAAAGAATCCCACAGATTCACCACCCTCGGACGAAAGATGAACTTGCAGCCAACCAATGGAGGACACAAAGTGCTGGATACTCAACGGGTCGGGCAGCGTCTCCAGGGAGCATGGGCAGGTGACATTTTGGGTTGGGAGCCTTCTTCAGACTGATTGTGGGGGAGGAGGTGTGGGGGGGGTGGGGGTGGGGGGGGGGGGGGTTGGGAAAGAAAGTTAGAAGAGAAGGCCAAGACAAGATGGTTTGTCCTGCCCCTCTCTCCTCTAGCTTCTTCACCCCTTCCTACAATTAGTGAAGAACGGTGTGTCCTCGACTCCATGGAGGATGTTGAACTTTGTCTATGGAACTGGTGCACTACAATGCTGACAACTATATTCTCTGTGTCTCCCTCTTCACTCCATCTATTGTACTTGAGTTTGACTTGATTATATTTATGTGTGGTACATCTGATGTGTTTGGCTAGCATGCAAAACAAAACTCTTAAAGGGCCTGTCCCACTAACGTGACTTTTCAGCGACTGTATTCCACCTTCAAGCTCGAGGGCACTCGCCTGAAAAACCTCGAGCTGGATCGACCGTCAGCGATGACACGAGCACACCGTCTACACACACACACACACGCGCGCACACACACACACACACGCGCGCACACACACACACACACACACACACACACACACACGCGCGCACACACACACGCACACACACACACACACACACACACACACACACACACACATACACACGCACATACACACACACACACACACACCACACACACACACACACACACACACACACACACACACACACACACACACACACACACACACACACACACACACACACACACACACACACACACACACACACACACGCACACACACACACACACACACACACACGCACACACACACACACACACACACACACACACACACACACACACACACACACACACACACACACACACACACACACACACACACACCACACACACACACGCACACACACACACGCGCGCACACGCACACACACACACACGCACATACACACACACACACACACACGCACACACACACGCACACACACACATATACACACAGACACGCACACACACACACATGCGCACACACACACACACACACACACACACACACACACACACACACACACACACACACACACACACACACACACACACACACACATCGCAAAGGCGGGTGCCAAGGAAAGTGGGGGAGCGCTGTCTGAAATTCACGCCCGCGATGAACAGGAAGGTAAAAGACGTCTGGCACAGTTACGGTAAGCCCTTTAGAGAGCGCGGAAAATGCGATGATAAAAATTGATGGGGCAAATTACAATAACAAAGACTCACAGAGACTCCTACAGCATGGAAGCAGGCCCTTCGGCCCAACTTGTCCATACCGTCCAAGATGCCCCATCCATACAAGTCCCACCTGGTCGTGTTTTGCCCATTTTCCTCTAAACCTCTCCTTTTCATGTGACAAGACCATAAGACACAGGGGCAGGATTAGGCCATTCGACCCATCGAGTCCACACCACCATTCACTCATGGCTGATCTATCTTTCCTTCTCCACCCCATTCTCCGGCCTTCTCCCCATAACCTTTGACGCCCTTACAGTGCAGTGCCCATGTCTTACACTGGGTACATTGAATGTACTTGTCCTTTGTTTAGCTTAGCTTAGTTTAGAGATGCAGCGTGGAAACAGACCCTTCGGCCCACCGAGTCCGCACCCACCACCGATTCCCGAACACTGTCCTACACACACACTAGGGACAATTTTACATTCACACCAAGCCAATTAATCTACTTGGAGTGTGGGAGTAAACTGAAGATCTTGGAGAAAACCCACGTGGTCACGGGGAGAATGTACAAACTCCGTACAGACAGAAGTAGGGATCGAACTGGGGTCTCTGGCGCTGTAAGAGCTCTAAGGCAGCAACTCTACCGCTGCGCCACCGTGCCGGAGGTATGTTGGTGCAGTATCTTAACCTGTTGTACTCTGTATGGCTTGATTGTACTCATGTACAGTATGATTTTCACTGGAGATTACACAAGCAAAGTTTCCCGATGTATCTTAGTGCAAGCGACAATAATAATCCCGACAAAAACTGCACAGTTAGAACGGGGCACAGCCGAACGTAATGAATAGCTTTTGTTCAAAGTTAGCTATTAAAGTGGAGACGGATTGAATGGTGGCAGACATAGCAAACCAAACATCTTCAAAGAAGCATGCAGGAAAGCAAGTTTGGAATCATAAACTTTGCATCCGACCATCACTTTGAAGATTTCTCCACTCCCATTTGAGGAAGTTGGGTTGATTTTTATATATGTTTTATAATCGGCTGATTGCTTTTGCCACATTAATTGCCAGAAGATCTATTTTATTTTAAATGGAAATCTTCTAATCCCCCGACCACACCCCATTGGTACTCTGAAACAATATCATGTTTAAATTTAGAAAAAAACATTAGGAGTGACATTGTTGAACCCTCGGTTACATTCGATAGGAATTGGGGAAGATTTATTCAACATTTTCATATGACATAAACTGTCCACTCTCCAACTGTTATAATCATTTTTTTTATACTGTTATACGGTGGAACGGACTTGACGACAAACAGGGACTTAAATTGTTGAAGGTACGCAAAAAAGATGGAGAAACTCAGCGGGTGCAGCAGCATCTATGGAGCGAAGGAAATAGGCAACGTTTCGGGACGAAACGTTGCCTATTTCCTTCGCTCCATAGATGCTGCTGCACCCGCTGAGTTTCTCCAGCTTTTTTGCGTACCTTCAACAATTTAAGTCCCTGTTTGTACCTTCGATTTTCGATACCTTCGATGCTCGATTTTCCAGCATCTGCAGTTCCTTCTTAAACACTTAAATTGTTGAAACTCTTTGCTGCCCAGATTCTTTTTTTTCCCTTTAGTTTGGGGGGGGTTTTGATTTTTCGTTTTTTTTTTTTTTTTTTTTTTTTTTTCTTTTTTTTTTTTTTTTTTCTTTTTATCTTTTTGTTTTTATACATACAAGTTCTCTTGTAAACACTTAACTATATTTACATAGAGACCGGGAGGTCTATATTCAATGTGTAGTTTGACACTGGTCTCATATTTAGGTTATACCTGCCATTAATGTAACCCTGATCCCTATGTGTCACTATCACTGTAATGTTTATCATTTCTCCTTTGATTTGTTTTTGCTTTTGAAAAAAACGAATAAAAATATTTTAAAAGAAAGGAAGATTTTATATATAATGAAAATAAAGGCAACCTGGTTAAAATTCCTTCAAACACTATGAAACGCAGAGATGGAATGCCAAAGGGCAGCTGGCAGTCACGCAGTGAGAGACTATAAGGGTCGGGTCAGGTCACAAACACACTGATCAGATTCTCCACGGAATTGTTCCCGCCTGGATCTCTGCTTCGAATGATAAGGTTGATCAGTGAGTGACGGCAGAACAGTGTTTGATGTGGAATTAGTCGTGGGTTGTCCTGCGTGCAGTCTGTGCTCACTCGAATGTGTGCATGGTTGCACACGCACGTACACACAAATGCACACACGCACGCACACGACACACACAACACACACACACACGCACACACACACTCACGCTCACACTCTCACACACTCACACTCATGCATGCACACACAACACACACAGACACACACACACACACACACACACACACACACACACACACACACTCACACTCACACTCACACACAAAACAGTCACACACACACACACACACACACACACACACACACAGTCACACACACTCACTCACACACACACACTCACACACACACACTCACACACATACACTCACACACAAAACAGTCACACACACACACACACTCACGAGCACACTCACACACACTCATGCACGCACACAAACAAACATACACACAAACATAACACACACACGCACAAAACACTCATGCACACCGAAACATACACACGCACGCAGATACACAAACATACACATGCACATACACACGTGCATACACACACACAGACATACTTGGACAGGTGGAACTAGTGTACATGGGGCATCTTGGTAGGCATGGGCAAGTTGGGTCGAAGGGCCTGTTTCCGTGCTGTTCCCGTCACTCTATGACTCTCATCCAAGATGGTGGCCAATAAGCAGATATATTGTGCATAGACACAAAATGTCTGAAGAAGGGTCTCGACCCGAAACGTCACCCATTCCTTCTCTCCAGAGACGCTGCCTGTCCGGCAGAGTCACACCAGAACTTTTCTTTGGTTTAAACCAGCATCTGCAGTTCCTTCTTACACATAGCTGATCATACCTACACCTGACCCGTGGGGCAAGTAATCATTGCATTCCCTCTCTATCTGCCCCTCCTCCATCCTAGTTGTCCTGCTAGTTCCAGTCATCGCATCTATACGTCCCTTTGTTGTCACCTCTTCCACAGCCAACAATGGACCATTGTGGGCTCCACCTTTCCTTGGTCATCGGTGCCAGCTCAGCTTTGTTCTGAACCTTTTCATGTCCTTAAGTGATAGGAGCAGAATGAGGCGATTCGGCCCATCAAGTCTACTCCGCCATTCAATCATGGCTGATCTATCTTTCCCGCACAACCCCATTCTCCTGCCTTCGTCCCATAACCCCTGACATCCGTACTAATCAAGAATTTGTTTCATACCTCTAGTTTCCCTCTCCCCTGACTGTCAGTCTGAAGAATGAATGATGAATGAATGAATACGTTTATTGGCCAAGTATTCACATACAAGGAATTTGCTTTGGTGCTCCACCCGCAAGAGACAACATGACATACAGTGATAGTTAGGAATGACACATGAAACGTCACCTATTCCTTTCTTTTCCAGAGATATTGACTGACCCATAAGATTGTTAAGGGCTTGGACACACCAGAGGCAGGAAACATGTTCCTGATGTTGGGGGAGTCCAGAACCAGGGGCCACACTTTAAGAATAAGGAGTAAGCCATTTAGAATGGAGACGAGGAAACACTTTTTCTCACAGAGAATGGTGAGTCTGTGGAATTCTCTGCCTCAGGGGGCGGTGGAGGCAGGTTCTCTGGATACTTTCAAGAGAGAGCTAGATAGGGCTCTTAAAGATAGCAGAGTGAGGGGATATGGGGAGAAGGCAGGAACGGGGTACGGATTGGGGATGATCAGCCATGATCACATTGAATGGCGGTGCTGGCTCGAAGGGCCGAATGGCCTACTCCTGCACCTATTGTCTATTGTCTATTGACCATATAACCATATAACCATGATAACAATTACCATGAACAGGCACATTGAATGCCGAACAATTTTTTTTTTTCCCCGTCCCACCTGCCTGGCTCCATATGAATGATACCAATGGCCTCCACCACTTCCATGGGAGCTCATTCCTCTCTGCGTAAAGAAGTTCCCCCTCATATTACCCCTAAACTTCTGTCCCTTAATTCTTTAAACCCGCTGAGTTGCTCCAGCATTTTGTGCCTGACAGCTGTAATCCATTTAAAGTGTATCTGTGGACTGGGATCACAGCTGATATCCCGGGCTGTGCTGATGAGGTGGTGGGAGAATTCCTTGATGCTTTAGCAACCTTGAATATCACTCAACAATTGGTCTTAGTTTGGCTGTAGGTGTCCTTGTTGTATGTCATAGATCTGCCTCCACTCCCCTTGGGCATTCCTACCCAACACGTAGACAGCCGAGAATGATATTCATGCAGGAACAGGTTGGCACAACGAGAACTTGATATTGTGCTTTGGGCCTCAGTTCAATGAGATTCTCCAGCTGTAGATCATTCCCTGGACGACTGATAATGTGTCGTGCATTTTGCTTGTAAGTGGGGAGAGGGATGGACAAATCACTGGCTATTTGAGTGTTTAGTTTAGTTTAGCTTAGCTTGGAGATACAGCGGGGAGACAGGCCCTTCGGCCCATCGAGTCCGCGCCGACCAGCGATCCCCGCACACCAGTTCTATCCTGAACACTAGGGACAATTTACCATTTTTACCGAAGGCGATTAACCTACAAACCTGTACGCCTTTGGAGTGCGGGAGGAAACTGGAGCACCCGGGGAAAACCAATGAAGGTCACGGGGAGAATGTACAAACTCCGTACAGACAGCACCCGTGGTCAGGATCGAACCCGGATCTCTGGCGCTGTAAGGCTGTAGCTCTACTGTTTCTTGTTGGCAAATGTTCTGATAGATTGTCTTGCTGTCTCTCTCTCTCTCTCCCCCACTTTCACTGTCTCTCCATCTCTGCCTCTGTCCATGTCTCTCTCTGTCTCTGTCTCTCTCTCTCTTCCTCTGTCTCTGTGCAAAGTAATTTTCTTTTGCAAATATCAATGACCTCCACAGCTGGGCGACGTGATGTTGATGTGATTTGACGGCAAGTTAATGATGCCTACCTGGATCGCCGTTTGGAGCTCCGGTGCGTTGGGCCCGCCGCTCCAACATCGAGGAGCTGTGGTTCGTGGAGCTCCCAACGCGGGCGGCGCTGACCGACATTGCGGAGTCCTGGGGCCCTTTGCCGAGGGCCGCCAGCGTGAATCTCCGCCCGGCGCGGCCTTAGGACGTCGGGAGCCGCGGACCCCGGTAGGAAACGGCCGATTCGGAGGTCCAAGCCGCTGAGGTTGATTTCCAGTCCCGACTTCGGAGTTCCAACGGGCCTGAGCGGCGGGCTGCCCGTAGCGGCGACTGCGGACGGCTCCGGAGGCCCCGACTACGGGTGAACATCAGAGGAAGGTGCCTTCCCTCACAGTGGGAAACTTTTGATTCTGCTGTGTGGGGATGTTTCATGTTGAACTCTATCGTGTGTTGAGTTCTTCATTTTATTGTATGGCTGTATGGCGACCACACATTTCACTGTGCCAACTGGTACATGTGACAAATAAATGTATCTTGTATCTTGTATCTTGATCAGGAATGAAAATCAAACCAAAATTGAAAGATGACCTTTAAGGCCAAGTTATGACTCAACATTGTTGAGGACTTTGAATCTTGAAGGGTACAAGATGGTGCCACAAATGTGACAACTCTTGTGTACTGTCTCACTGTTCTTACACTCTTTTACTTGGGTATTTCTTCAGTCAGAGGGTGGTGAATCTGTGGGATTCTTTGCCACAGAAGGCTGTGGAGGGAGGCCAAGTCAGTGGATTTTTTAAGGCAGAGACAGATAGATTCTTGATTAGTACGTGTGTCAGAGGTTATGGCGAGATGGCAGGAGAATGGGGTTAGGAGGGAGAGATAGATCAGCCACGATTGAATGGTGGAGTAGACTTGATGGGCCGAATGGTCTCATTCTAATCCTATCACTTATGACATGACCTTATGAATGTACTTGTGTATAGTAGAATTTTACTGAATGGTATGCATATAAAATAACGTCACTGTATCTAGGTACATGTGGCAATAAAGAGCCAGTTGAGATGCCTTGTGTTCAAACTGGAATATTTCCTGGATGATCTGTATCTTATTAAAATAAATTGATTGCAGTTTTGTTCCTGACATTGTCATATCATTCATCTGAATTCTGAGTCAGTTGGACGCAGAACAAAGCATCCCATTTTAAAGGGAAATTATTTCTGATAGATAGCTCTATGAATGACAGTGAAGACGATGAACCATTATGGACTATTTATTCTCACAGCACGAACTCAAAATGCACCCATTCTATTCTATTGCAAATCTATTGGTGAGACCACACCTGGAGGATTGCGTACAGTTTTGGTCTCCAAATCTGAGGAAAGACGTTCTTGCCATAGAGGGAGTACAGAGAAGGTTCACCGGACTGATTCCTGGAATGTCAGGACTTTCATATGAAGAAAGAGTGGATAGACTTGGCTTGTACTCGCTAGAATTTAGAAGATTGAGGGGGGGATCTTATAGAAACTTACAAAATTCTTAAGGGGTTGGACAGGCTAGATGCAGGAAGATTGTTCCCGATGTTGGGGAAGTCCAGGAAGTGAAGGGGTCACAGTTTAAGGATAAAGGGGAAATCTTTTAGGACCGAGATGAGAAAAACATTTTTCACACAGAGAGTGGTGAATCTCTGGAATTCTCTGCCACAGAAGGTAGTTGAGGCCAGTTCATTGGCTATATTTACGAGGGAGTTAGATGTGGCCCTTGTGGCTAAAGGGATCAGGGGGTATGGAGAGAAGGCAGGTACAGGATACTGAGTTGGATGATCAGCCATGATCATATTGGATGGCGGTGCAGGCTCGAAGGGCCGAATGGCCTACTCCTGCACCTATTTTCTATGTCTCTATGTTTCTAAACCAGCATCTGCAGTTCCTTCCAACACACATCATATGGACAGACATAATCAAGGACCATTTTCATTCTGGTCATTCCCCCTTCTCCCATCTCCCACCAGACAGAAGTTACAAAAGTTTGAAAGTCCGTACCATCAGATTCAGGAACAGTTTCAGGTCACTGAACAGTACTACTGGACGTTAGGTATTGTCCCATTCACCTCTGCCCTATTGCAGATACAGACTTTGTCTACAGACTTTGTCTGTACACTACAAGATGGAGAATGATATTCTGCACTCGGTATCAATTCCCTTTGCTCTACCTACTACACTTGAGTTTGATTTGATTATATTTATGTGTAGTTTTATCTAATTTGATTGGATATCATGCAAAGCAAAACTTTTGCTGTACCTCGGTACAAGTGACAATAATAAACTTAAAACTAAACCTCAACCTAAACCTATTGAACAATCCTTCCCATAAGCTAGGGAGTAGTCCCGATCTTCCAACCTACCTCACTGCAGACCTTTGGTAGATAAAAATGCTGGAGAAACTCAGCGGGTGAGGCAGCATCTATGGAGCGAAGGGACAGGTGACGTTTCGGGTAGGTTGTTAAACTGTCTTCGGAGAGAGGAGGAGAACAAAGTAGGCATGCCTGGAGGAGATTTCACAGTGGAGTAGACAAAATGTTTAAGAAGGAACTGCAGGTGCTGAAAAAATCGAAAGTAGATTTTCCAATCTTCGATCTTCCAACCTACCTCACTGCAGACCTTGCAATTTTTCTCTGTAACTGTCATGGAAAATGAGTGTATTCTGCACTCTGGTATTTTTCTCTCTCTCACTTGTGTATGTGGCTTGAATGTGTTCATGTACAGGGTGATTTGACTGAGAACCGCACGAACAAAGCTTTTCACTGTGTCTCGGTTCCACAACAATAATAAATCAATTCCAATACCAAGTGATATCAAATGTGTCACACAATCTTATCCTGCACTAAACGTTATTCCCTTTACCTTGTATCCGTGCACTGTGGACGGCCTGATAGTAATCATGTATAGTCTTTCCTCTGACTGGGTAGCACACAACAAAAAAGCTTTTCAACAGCACCTTGCTACTCGTGACAATAAACTAAACTAAACTAAACTTAAACTAAACCAAACTAAACTTAAATGTTCTATGATATGTACAGTTTTGGTCTCCTAAATTGAGGAAGGACGTCCTTGTGATTGAGGCAGTGCAGCGTAGGTTCACGAGATTGATCCCTGGGATGGCGGGACTGTCATATGTGGAAAAATTGAAAAGACTAGGGTTGTTTTCGCTAGAGTTTAGAAGGATGAGGGGGCATCTTATAGAAACATATAAAATTGTAAAAGGACTGGACAAGCTAGATGCAGGAAAAATGGTCCCAATGTTGGGCGAGTCCGGAACCTGGGGCCACAGTCTTAGAATAAAGGGGAGGTCATTTAAGACGGAGGTGAGAAAAAACCTTTTCACCCAGAGAGTTGTGAATTTATGGAATTCCCTGCCACAGAGGGCAGTGGAGGCCAAGTCACTGGATGGATTTAAGAGAGAGTTAGATAGAGCTCTAGGGGCTAGTGGAGTCAAGGGATATGGGGAGAAGGCAGGCACGGGTTATTGATAGGGGACGATCAGCCATGATCATAATGAATGGCGGTGCTGGCTCGAAGGGCCGAATGGCCTCCTCCTGCACCTAGTTTCTATGATATTACTGATTTTCAGCCAATATAATAATTTGGATTTGTTTAATAAGTTATAGTTTGTGTGGTGTAATGAAGCTACTTCATTGTTTAGCACCATTGTTATTTTGTTTTATATATGTTTTATTCTTTACTTAACTCGGTTTTTTGTTATTTTCCTTTCTGCTAATCCACTAAAGCCCATCCATGTGTAGTGTGTGATCCCTGGCACTGTAGGGCAGTATGTTTTTCCCATCTATCCCAGATTAAAGGGGGCTGTCATCTAGCGGGACTTTCAACACAAAGGCCGCGCGAGGAGCGGCCCTGAACAGCATGAACCTTGTGAAGTGATCGCGCTTCACGGTCGATCTGAACAAGATACAGTCGGATAATGTGAAACATCTCCCTCTGCCTCGGCATGCCCGTGTCAAACAGCTTTAGATGCGGAAAGCAAACTTAAAACAATAGTTAGTCATGATCAAGGGAGATTAGCATTCTGCTGAAGCCTCGGGGAGATGGCTGGCAAATTAAGCACCTTTGGAATGTCATCAGTGTTGTAATTGAGGTGAAGATGATAAATGTCGTCTTCTTGGAGAGGAACCACTTCAGAAGTTGATCTTGAAAACTGGGGAAAAAGTAGCCTGGTGTTTCAGGGTGCAGCGGTAGAGTTGCCTCCTCACAGCGATCAGCAAGAGACCCGGGTTCAATCCTGACCACGGGTCCTGTCTGTGCAGAGTTTGGCCATTCTCCCCGTGACCTGCGTGGGTTTTTCTCCGGGCGCTCCGGTTTCCTACCGCACTCCAAAGGCGCACGGGTTTGCACCCCTTAGTGTAGGCGGGTGGAAAATAATCAAATTGCCAAGGCACGAGAGATAATACTGTAAATTGTAGGTAAACAAGGCAATCAGACTAAGAGGAGCTGGATGAATGTGATTGCTCTATTCAGACCTGGTTTGGGTTTAATGGCTTTCTAACGTGTTGGATTCTGTTTGTTTGGATGTTGCAGCTTAACATCGTGGTGCACATTGTAAATCGGTAACCATGTCACAGTGAGGCCAAACCCAAATTGGAGGGACAGCACCTCATATTTCTCTTGGGCAGGTTACACGCCAACTGTATGAACATTGATTTCCCGAACTTCAAGTGCCCCTTGCATCCCCACTCGCTCCGCCCCTCCCCCATCCTAGTCGTTACCGTCCCGGTGAGTTTCATTGTCTGTGACTCGTTTTCACCTAGCCCACATCGCCTGTTTCCTCTATCATCGTTACCTTTGTGCATCTCTTTCATTTCATTTGTTCTACACCTCCTTAGATCACCGTCTGTGTATCTCTCGTTTCGCTTTCCCCTGACTCTCAGTCTGAAGAAGGCTCTCTCCATCCACAACAAACATCACCTTTCCCTTCTCTCCAGAGATGCTGTCTGACCCGCTGAGTCACCGCAGCATTTTGTGCCTATTGTTCAAGTTGGACTCTTTCAAAGTTTGAATGCAATTCGGAAAGTTTTATCAACAGCTGAAGGAAGTTGCTGGTAAATTACCTGATCTCTGTCAGGCAGCCCCTGATCAAATATCCCAATAGTATTTGATGTGACCTTTACAGTGTGTTTTATTTTCTGAAAGGGTTACTGAGAACTAGGTCGGGTCCCTGAACGCATGTATCCCGGTCCCAGTAAGCAGTGGAGTACGGCCAGTTCACGCTCCAAATGGGAATGACAATGGGGTGAAACACTAACCAAGAACCTGACCCTTGAGGCATGTACTGGAGCAGATGGCAAAAGTGGCCTCAGGCAAATGGAACCCTACACCCTGGGATCGCGTTGGGATAATACTTGCCCTAGCTATCAGCTCACAGAGCCAAGTCATTCATTTGACTCTGTTAGGTTGGGGGGGGGGGGGGGGGGGGGGGGGGGGGGGGGGGACAGAGCAATCTAACCGCACATACACCCATCCCATTCTAATTCCGTCACAAACTACATCAAAGTCATCAAACTCCATCTTTGATCCCGAAACCCTACGAAACAGAAAAGTCTGGGAAATTACTTGTAATACGAGAAGTGTCGAATTTTGTACACCTTGTAAAAATAAAGGCACACATATGGTTACCCCATTACTCATGCACACATGGAACAAACATCAAGGTGCAACAGAGCTACAAGAGAAGGTCCTTATTCAATTTGAGCCTTTATCACTTAGCTAGCAATTCTAACCGGCAAGAGCAAATGATGGTTTTACGAACACTAACAAACTCAACGCTAACTAATGTATGTATAGCTGCTAAGATTGTCGGAGGCGTTTTTGCACCGTTCTTGCTCTGCATATAATTTTTTATTTTGTTTCGTTCAGCACGGAAACAGGCCCTTCGGCCCACCGAGTCCACGCCGACCAGTGATCCCCGCACACTAACACTATCCCACACACGCTAGAGGCAATTTACATATTACACCAAGCCAATTAATTTACAAACCTGCACGTCTTTGAAGTGTGGGAGGAAACCGAAGATCCTGGAGAAAACCCACGCGAGTCGCTGGGAGAACGTACAAACTCCGTGCAGACAAGCACCCGTAGTCAGGATCGAACCCGGGTCTCTGACGCTGTGAGGCAGCAACTCTACCGCTGCACCACCGTCATGCTCAATGCAGAAATCAACACTCAAAAGACCTATTTACTGATAGAAATGCAGTTTACTTCTTTGAAACAAAAATGCTGAAAGATTTACAATATTGAGGGGTTCACGCTTATGTACTTGAAATCATTTTGGAAATACGAGAGTGAGTATACCATTACTTCAGGTGCAATTGTAAAATACGTACAATACATTGTTCTCCTGGGATATGGGTCAAATGCAGATAGATGGGGCGAGTTTAGATGGAGCATTTTGGTCAGCACGGGCAAAGCGGGCCAAAGGGCCTGTGTCTGTGCTGTTGGTCCATGACATTATTCTCCCAATTTTATGCCGATAAAATTATCCCCAAATTATCCCAGTGGATCGCATCTTAAAGTAGAAACTGCAGCCAGGACTAAGGCATCTATCCAGTCTCTATGTTTAAGAGGGAACTGCAGATGCTGGAGAATCGAAGGTTACACAAAAAGCTGGAGAAACTCAGCGGGTGCAGCAGCATCTATGGAGCGAAGGAAATAGGCAACGTTTCGGGCCGAAACGTTGCCTATTTCCTTCGCTCCATAGATGCTGCTGCACCCGCTGAGTTTCTCCAGCTTTTTTGTGTATCCAGTCTCTATGTTTGTTGTCATTTGCATGGGGAAGTACAACGCTTTTAGCATCAGCATCATCGACCCTTCACTCTCTGTGGACAGAACTGCTGCCTTGGGGGCTACTAAGAATAATCAGAGCTTCACATCATAGTCTTGCAGTTCAGTTCAGTCTAGTTTATTGTCACATGTACCGAGGTACAGTGAAAAGCTTTTGTTACCCGATGCTATCCGATCAGCGGAAAGACAACACATGATTACAATCGAGTCACCCACAGAGTACAGATACATGACAAGGGAACATTAGTGCAAGGTAAAGTCATCAAAGTCCGATCATATATAGTCCGAGGGTCACCAATGAGGTAGGCGGTAGTTCAGGACTGCTCTCAAGTTGTGTTCGGTTGATTCAGTTGCCTGACAACAACCCGCACTGATTCCCCCTCCCACTCTCCAATCCTCTCGCCCACCCTGACCATCAGCCTCAATGGCCACACAAATCATGGTGGCTAGGGAACCGGCAGCTGATTCACCATCCACCGCCTTTTACTAAGCCAGAAGGATCTTCCCTTTTCAGATTAATTTCACAGAGCATTAAAGGGCAAAAGCAGGCTTTGTACGTGCATATGCTCGCTTTCAGTGGGCATGGGCCTTGTTAGCAATCTCTAGTCACTTGGAATTGATGTCACACTGAATCCAGTGGGTTGAATTACATGCTAATCCCGGAGATGAGCGCTTCAAATAGCACCTCGGTAACTTACAGAAAGCTGCTCGACTTCTCAGAAGGGCATCATTTACACAAAGGCCGTGTTTCCCACCAAACCCTTCCTTGTCTGACCACATAATGATCTAGGAGGTGTCACCACCTCCACAGATCAACTTGCTTGTGATATCGTTGAACATAACATTCCACTTAACTCCAGCCCAAACACTAGTGTCTTCGACGAAAGCCGCATCTTTTGCACAAACTTGATGCTTTTTTAGTTTCTAAAGGCAATTTTTTAAGGAGATTGTACAATTAATAATCGCTTTAGCGATTATTAATTGTACAATCTCCTTAAAAAATATCTACAGTTACAGATACCGATGAAGTGACTCGACCCAAAGCCTCGCCTGTTCCTTTTCTCCAAAGGTGCTGCCTGACCCGCTGAGTTACTCTAGCTCTTTCGGCCTGCAGAGTTAAGAGTGGAAACAGGCCCTTCGGCCCACTGAGTCCGCGCCGATCACCCCATACACTACCACTATCCTGCACACTAGGGACAATTTTTTTTATCGCCAGAAACCTGGGTTCAATCCTGCTGTCTGTACGGAGTTTGTACGTTCTCCCCGCAACTGCGTGGGTTTTCTCCGGGTGCTCCGATTTCCTCCACACTCCGAAGATGTACTGGTCTGTAGGTTAATTGGCTTGGTATCGTGTTAGTGTGCGGGGATCGATGGTCAGCGCAGACTCGGTGGGCCGAAGAGCCTGTTTCCGCGCTGTATCTCTGATCTAAACTAAACTAAACTAAAAGAGGCAACAACACTTTCTCTTCAGAACCTAACAAGAATGCATATTGACTATTACATACAAGTCAAGACAAGAAAACAAAGACAACAGATACATTGTCCATATTAACTCGTTATAACCTACCCCACAGCCAACAACGGACCATTGTGGGCTCCACATTTCCCTGATTATCGTTGCTTTCTGCATATTTTCCATTCATTTGTCCTAAGTACCATCCACATTTCCGTTCCCCTTTCATAAGTGATACGTTCATAAGTGATAGGAGCGGAATTAGGCCATTCGGCCCATCAAGTCTACTGCGCCATCCAATCATGGCTGATCTATCGTTCCCTCTTAGCCCCATTAGGCCTTCTCCCCGTAACCCCTCAACCCTCACAACCCCTCTCAGTCCGAAGAAGGGACTTGACCCAAAATATCACCTGTTCCTTTTCTCCAGAGATGCTGCCTGTCCCGCTGAGTTACTCCAGCATTCTTCAGTTTAAACCAGCATCTGCAGTTCCTCCCTAAACAAAAAAAATAGGTCTTCTCTCTTCCTTTTCCCCCCCCCTCCCCATTTCCCCTCCCTCTCCCTCTCCCTCACCCTCTTCCTCTCCCTTCCCTCTACCCCTCCCCCTTCTCCCCACCGCTCCTCCCCCTCTGTCCCCCTCTCCCCCTCTCTCCGTGACACAGTATAACCTTCCACAAAATGACCACATAGTCAGTTCAACATCTGTGAGGCATATTGCCAGTCACAGTAGATGATGGGGATATATTGGGTGAAACATACCAAGCAGGCGACAGCCCTTCCCTGAAAGCTTGCATGAGCCATGCACCTCCCACACAAACCACAGCACTTCCCAAGGACATTAACAGGAAGCCACAAATTAACAGCCCAGCCCAGTGCACCAAGAAGGCCAAAACACCCACCTCCACAATCCCCAGAACTATTTGTATAAAGGCTGTAACAACACATGTCCAGCCCACCCCCTGGGACTATTATTAAAACGATCCCAGTCCTCAATTAAGTTTCAAAATTTCTCCTTTCAATTCTTGTTTGTTTACTCAAAATCATTCAATTGTCCCTTTATGGGTGCCATATGGTGACTTTACAAATTAGATGTGTTGTTAATGAAATAGGAGGAACAGGAATGAGTCTTAAGGGGTTGGACAGGCTAGATGCAGGAAGATTGCTCCCGATGTTGGGGAAGTCCAGGACAAGGGGTCACAGCTTAAGGATAAGGGGGAAATCCTTTAAAACCGAGATGAGAAGAACTTTTTTCACACAGAGAGTGGTGAGTCTCTGGAACTCTCTGCCGCAGAGGGTAGGCGAGGCCAGTTCATTGGCTATAGTTAAGAGGGGGTTAGATGTGGCCCTTGTGGCTAAGGGGATCAGGGGGTATGAAGAGAAGGCAGGTACGGGATACTGAGTTGGATGATCAGCCATGATCATATTGAATGGCGGTGCAGGCTCGGAGGGCCGAATGGCCTACTCCTGCACCTAATTTCTATGTTTCTATGTTTCTATGAGTCCGCATGGCTGCTGTGAATTGTTTGCATGTTTAAGGAGGGCACAGTGGTGCAGCGGTAGAGTTGCTGCCTCACAACGCCAGAGACCAGGGTTCGATCCTGACTACGGGTGCTGTCTGTACAGTGTTTGTACGTTCTTCCCTGTGACCTGCGTGGGTTTTCTCAGAGATCTTCCGTTTCCTCCCACACTGCAAGGACGTATGGGTTTGTAGGTTAATTGACTTCTTTAAATTGTAAATTGGCCCTAGTTTAGAGATACAACGTGGAAACAGGCCCTTCGGCCCACCGAGTCCATGCCGACCCGTGATCATCCCGTACACTAACACTATCCTACACACTAGTGTATAATCTATCTATCTATCTATCTATCTATCTATCTATCTATCTATCTATCTATCTATCTATCTATCTATCTATCTATCTATCTATCTATCTATCTATCTATCTATCTATCTATCTGCCTATCTGCCTATCTGCCTATCTGCCTATCTGCCTATCTGCCTATCTGCCTATCTATCTGCCTATCTGCCTATCTGCCTATCTGCCTATCTGCCTATCTGCCTATCTGCCTATCTGCCTATCTGCCTATCTATCTATCTATCTATCTATCTATCTATCTATCTACCCATCTACTCATCCATCCATCCATCTATCTATCTTCTTCAGAGATGCTGCCTGACCCGCGAAGTTACTCCAGCACTTTGTGTCTTTTTGTGTAAACCAGCAACTGCAGTTCCTTGTTTCTAACCTTTTATGCTTACTTCACAATGGTGAGTCTCTGTTAGAATGATGTTTGCCATGAGAAGGGGATGGAATCATTGTTTGCTGTAGATGTCGTTGATTCTCACACGCACCATCATAGTGGCCACAGGGATGAGTCACTAAATGGTGACGAGCGCCATGCGAGTTCCCAGCGTTCCTGAGCTTTACAGTAAAATGGCAGTCGGAGTTCAATAGCCCACCCCCACAGCATCCCCATCCCATCTCCTATCTTCCAAACCTTCCCCCCTAATCGGGGGGGGGGGGGGGGGGGGGGCACAGTGGCACAGCAGTCGAGTTGCTGCCTTACAGATCCATAGACCCGGGTTCAATTCTGATTATGGGTGCTGTCTGAACGGAGTTTGCACGTTCTCACCCGTGACCTGCTTGGGATTTCCCCGGGTTGCTCCGGTTTCCTCCCACATCCCAAAGACGTACAGGTTTGTAGGTTAATTGGCTTCTGTAAAATGTAAATTGTCCCTAGAGCGTGCGTAGGGTGGCGCTAGTGTACGGGGAGATGGCTGGGCGGCACGGACTCGGTGGACCGAAGGTCCTGTTTCCACGCTGTATCTCTAATGTCTAAAGAAAGGAAAGTCAAACTGGATGTAAAGCACATCACCAAATCAGAGTTCTGCAATTTGCTGTGTGGCCTTTTAATCACAAGGTTCAGGAAAAGATGAAAAGGGAAATAATGATTAAAAATAATAAACAAAGAAGCAAAAAGTTCACAAAGACCATGGTGTAAATGAAAGAGGAAACCAACAGGATATTAATTTTGAAAGAAGTAGTAATGAATTACATTTATTTTTTCTTCTTGAGTTGGCTGCATTTAGTGTAGACTACT
This sequence comes from Leucoraja erinaceus, assembly GCF_028641065.1. Lineage (NCBI taxonomy): Eukaryota > Metazoa > Chordata > Chondrichthyes > Rajiformes > Rajidae > Leucoraja > Leucoraja erinaceus. The sequence continues at coordinate 7,416,426 of NC_073396.1, forward strand.
AAAGCTGTTCAAGACTGCCTCTATGATTGAAGAAGGGTCCCTGCCCAAAATGTCACCCATCCTTTTTCTCCAGAGATGCTGCCTGACCCGCTGAGTTACTCCAGCACTTTTGTGTCTACCTTCGTTGTAAACAGGCATCTGCAGTTCCTTCCCACACACATCATGCAGACGGAACACTCCCCTTCCATGGATTCCATCTACACTTCATGCTGCCTCGGTAAAACAGCAGCCAACATAATCGAGGGCCATTTTCCATTCTGGCCATTCCCTCTTCTCCCCTCTCCCATCACAAAAGTCTGTGGAATTCTCTGCCTCAGAGGGTGGTGGAGGCAGGTTCTCTGGATGCTTTCAACAGAGAGCTAGATAGGGCTCTTAAAAATAGCAGGGTCAGGGGATATGAGGAGAAGGCAGGAACGGGGTACTGATTGGGGATGATCAGCCATGATCACATTGAATGGCGGTGCTGGCTCGAAGGGCCGAATGGCCTACTCCTGTACCTATTGTCTATTGTCTATTGTCTAAAAGCTTGAAAGCCCATACCATCAGATTCAGGAACTGTTTCTCGCCCTCTGTAATCATCAGGTCACTGGACAGTCCTACTGTAAGTTAAGGTATTGTCTCACTCACCTTCACCCCATTGCCAATAGTGGACGTTGCCTCCATGTATGAAGAAGGGTCGCAGAACAAACTGTCATCCATCCTCCAGCCCTTTGTGTAACTATTGTCTATGTTTTCATGCGTATCTACAACTGTAAACCATAAACACAAAGGATAATTGTCCTGAAAAAGAATATTCATTTATTTAACTGCAATGTTTAGAAAAATTGATCTGTGTGTAGAAATTGCCTGGATATCAGGTGGCACAGCGGTAGAGTTGCTGCCTTGCAGAGCCGCAGACCCGGGTTCGATCCTGACCTCAGGTGCTGTGTATAGGGAGATTGCACATTCTCCCTGTGACCAGGTGGGTTTTCTCCGGGTGCTCTGGTCTCCCCCCACACTTCAGAGACATGCAGGTTTGTAGGCTTTGGTAAAATTGTAAATTGTGCATTGGAAAACGCTAGTGTTAGGATCAGCTGGTCGGCGTGTATTCAGTTGGCCAATGGGCTTGTTTCTGCACTGTATCTCCAAAGTCTAAAGAAAATGAATTATGAATGGTAGCAAGCGGCAAAACACGTGTTTGCTAAAATAAAATATAAAATTTGACCCTGACTTTACAAAGGGTCTTTGTAAATATACACTTTACAAATATACACGAGATATAGTCACCCTGCCCTTTGCCTCTCACCTCTCTCCTTGCATCTTGGTTCATGCTACAGATATCCATGAAGCACGTATATTGGGCTGTGAAATGGAATATCCCCCCAGCTTTGCAGCGCTGTTGACTTGCACACATTTGTGTAACTGGAGAAACCCGGGTAGTTTTTGTCTTTCGAGGCCGTACTTGGTACGAGGTAACTTTCAGCTTTGAAGTCGTTAGTTTTTAATGAGTGTAAAAGCTCACCGAACCTTTCTGGACAATCTGATATCTGGCAATTAGTCGCACTTCTGTTTGATGGCCACGCATCGCGCCCGTATATCCTGGCGACGTTCAGGAACAGTATTACGGCACATTAACGCATTCTTTGCTAATCACCTTTCATGGGTATCTTTTCCACGATCTGCTCTTACACACGGCAGTGTTTCTTGATCCCAAACACAACTATGACAACACATTGCAATACAAGAATAGTCTCATCCAGTCACACAGACAATGACTAAATCCTTCATTTAATATAAATGAACATTTAGCAACTGCAGAATATCACTTGGGCCAATAGTCAATAAAGCAGTAAAGACCCAATACGTTTCAGATAACATCGCAACTGGAAAGGGCAACGTTCACAAAACATTCAGATGGTGCTTCTTCTTGCGAATGAAACATCAACCAAAGGAATAGTTAGATCACAAGCCGGGTGTTGGGCAGCCAGGTTGTTGCCTCTGTTGGCGTCAATGTCTGCCAGGCCCTTAGCTCCATTTGGAAGGTACACAAAAAAGCTGGAGAAACTCAGCGGGTGCAGCAGCATCTATGGAGCGAAGGAAATAGTACCTTCGATTCTCCAGCATCTGCAGTTCCTTCTTAAACCCTGAGCTCCATTTGGTGGGTGGTAGAGGGGGCACCCAGAGATGACATGGTTGGCTGTCTGTTGTTCTGCTCCACATTCTCAGGCTGGGCTCTGGCGGAGGGAGCCCCCACCTCCACACGCTGGCATTGAAACGCCCAACTCCAGGACCAAGCCTGTTGGGCTTCACCCACGCTCCTCTGGTGAGGTCAGACCCTGGACAGCTTTTATCTGGTGAGGAGATGTTGCTAAATGAGTGATAGATTGTGCTAAAGGGATTACACATGCAGTGGAAAGGACTGCAATGGAGTCAGTTTTAATCCAGTTAAGTTTGGTTTAGAGATGCAGTGTGGAAACAGGTCCTTCGGTCCATCGGGCCATGAGTCATACGAGCTGAGTTAGGCCATTCGGCCCGTCGTCTACTCCGCCATTCAATCATGGCTGATCTATCTCTTCTTCCCAACCCCATTCTCCTGCCTTCTCCCCATAACCCCTGACACCACATACTAAGGAAGAATCTATCTATCTCTGCTGTAAAAAAATATCCATTGACGGCCTTCTGTGGCAATGAAATCCACAGATTCACCACCCTCTGACTCAAGAAATTCCTCCTCATCTCCTTCCTAAAGGAAGATCCTTTAATTCTGAGGCTGTGACCTCTAGTCCTGGACTCTCCCGTTAGTGGAAACATCCTCTCCGCGTCCACTCTATCCAGGCCTTTCACTAGTCCACGCCGACCGGCATTCTTCCTACACTAGCATCAGGCCGGTCACGGTGGCGCAGCGGTAGAGTTGCTGCCTCACAGCAAATGCAGCGCCCGAGACCCGGGTTCGATCCTGACTACGGGTGCTGTCTGTACGGAGTTTGTACGTTCTCCCCGTGACCTGCGTTGGTTTTCTCCGAGATCTTTGGTTTCATCTCACACTCCAAAGACGTGCAGGTTTATAGGTTAATTGGTTTGGTAAATGTAAAAATTGGCTCTGGTGGGTGTTGGATGGTTTTAATGTATGGGGATCGCTGGTCGGCGCGGACCTGGTGTTTCCGCGCTGTATCTCTGAACTAAACTATCTTACACACACTAGTGATAATTTACAATTTAACCAAGCCAATTAACTGAGGAGAGGGACGTCAGATCGCGGGACCATGGAACTGGAGGCGATGGCAGCAACGAGCCATTGTGGGCTCATTGGGCTGTTCTGTGCATACTGTACCGACTGAGGTGATTGTGCTTATGTACAGGGATAGTCTTGCTGAGCTGTGTGCAAAGACACGTTTTTCACTGTCACATGTATGATACATGACAATAAAGAAACATTGACCCATTGCACCTTTTCTGCCTGAAGAAGGGTCTCGACCCAAAACGTCGCCCATTCCTTCTCTCCAGAGATGCTGCCTGTGCCGCCGAGACTGAGTTACTGCAGCATGTTTGTGTCTATCTTCAGTTTAAACCAGCATCTGCAGTTGCTTCCAACCTATTTACCCTTTAATGGCACAAGTGCTAAGGAGGTGTGAGTCTGTGTTATCAGTGGCAGCTCCGGGTGGTAATTAAGACTCCACGACACCTCACGTGTGTGAGTTCACAGTTTCCTGCAAGCGGGTTGACACCGTTCACCCCTTGACAGTGATATATGGCAGGGAATCTGTTTGTGTGAATGCTGTAGATGTGACTCATCTGCACAAGGGCGACACGGTGGCGCAGCGGTAGAGTTGCTGCCTTACAGCGCCAGTGACATGGGTTCGATCCCGACTACGGGTGCTGTCTGTACGGAGTTTGCACGTTCTCCCCGTGACCATGTGCATCTTCTCCGAGATGTCCGGTTTCCTCCCACCCCCCCACCCCCCCCCCCCCCCCCCCGACCCCCCCCCCGCCAACCCCCCCCCCCCCCCATCCCCCATCAGTCTGAAGAAGGGTTTCGGCCCGAAATGTTGCCTATTCCCTTCGCTCCATAGATGCTGCTGCACCCGCTGAGTTTCTCCAGCATTTTTGTCTACCTTCGATTTTCCAGCATCTACAGTTCCTTCTTAAACACAAAAACATACAGGTTTGGAGGTTAATTGGCTTGGTATAATTGTAAATTGTACCTAATGTGTGTAGGACGGTGTTAATGTGTGGGGATCGCTGGGCGGTGCGGACTCAGTGGGCTGAAGGGCTTGTTTCCGAGCTGTTTTTCTAAACTAAACTAATAATGAGGGTATTTACTTAAGAAGATTAGGCTAGAAAAAGTGTGCTATGAGCTCCTGGATTGTGTAAACAACAATCATCGGTCTTTACTAAGGAAGATAGATACAAAGTGCTGGAGTAACTCTTCAGGACAGGCAGCATCTCTGGATGGAAGGAATGGGTGACGTTTTGGGTTGAGCCCTTTTTCGGTGTAAACCATCATCTGCAGTTCCTTCCCACACAGTCCTCACAAAGGATGTTGGTTTCATTCTGTCTGTAGTTCAGTTTAGTTTAATTTAGACGTACAGCACGGACTCAGGCCCTTTGGCCCACCGACCAGCGATCCCCGCTCACTAACACTATCCCACACCCACTAGGGACAATTTACAATTTCACCAAGCTAATTAGCCTACAGATTTGTACGTCTCTGAAGTGTGGGAGGAAACCGGAGCACCCGGAGTAAACCCACGCGGTCACGGGGAGAATGTACAAGCTGTGTACAAACAGCACCCGCGGTTAGCATCGAACCTGGGTCTCTGGCACTGTAAGGCAGCAATTCTACCGCTGCACCACCGTGCCGCCCAATGCTGCTTGTTTCTGCAAAATAAGACAGAAATCTGAATGCGTATAAATTTCAGTTTTAGTTTAATGCCACGTGTACCGAGGATCAGCGAAATGCCATTGACATGTGCTAACCAGTCAGTGGAAAGGCAATACACGATTACAACCGAGACATTCACAGTGTACAGATACATGATAAGGGAATAAGTTTAGTGTTAGTACGAGCAAGTGTCTCCAAAGAGGTGGATAGTAGTTCAGGGCTGCTCTCTAGTTGTGGTAGGATGATTACTTATATAAGACTGAAGGCTTTCAAATCCCATCCTTTCAAAACACTGGCCTGTAACATCTTAAATGTCTCCCCTGTAAGATCCACCCCTAAAACACAATCTACATTTGTGATATTTCAGTACTTCAATAAATACTGCTCAATCTTGTTAGCCAGCCACTGTAGCATTAAACACTGTCGGGCTTTCAGTTTTAATTGAGTGGTCTGCCTTCATGTTCCTCCTTGGTACTAAATTCCACAGATATTAGTCAACGCGCCTACCCCTGATGTAACTTGTGCTTTCCCTGTGACACATCGTGCTTTTAATTTGCAAGTCAGTGAGACGGCCCGGCTGGTCGGAGATTAAACCATTAAACAATTCTGTGTGATAATTCATGTGAGCCTTCTATCTCATCAGTCATCGCCGATGAGTCAAATTTAATATCATTCAGTGAAGGAGTTTGTTAGCCTCATTTCCTGTCAGTCTTCCTGATCATCTTCACTGCTCACCGGGGTAGTTTGGGTCGACTTCCAATCTCAAGAGTCAAGAGTGTTTTATTGTCATGTGTCCCAGATAGAAAAATGACATTCTTACTTGCAGCAGCACAACAGAATATGTAAACATAGTACACTGTAAACAATATAATAAATGAGAGGAAAACTGTTCAGTGTGTGTACAATCTCCTGACCCAGATCTGCCAAGGACCATCTGTGCACCAGTCTCCCCATGTTAAACAAAATCACGCACAGGGGTCCTCCATATAGGGAATAGCGCCCAGGAGACCTATGGTCAGCTGAGACCGAAGGGGACCTTAGAATATATATATATATATGTGTTTTTAAAACATATATATTCGGCCCATTGAGTCTACTCTGCCAATGTTAGTGGATAAGTTAGTTGAGATATCATGTTGTATCACAATGGGGAACATTATATTCGACTTTCCTCCCATACAGTGTTTTTTTTAATTTTCCCTTTAAATGCATGAGTGAAAATTTCCCTCAGCTGATTCACTCAACAATGCATCTTCCATATTCAAAGCATTCCCACTGCTAATTATACTGATGAATTAGGTGTATCCATCCGGAAAGCCAACGCGATTATATCTAACCTTGAACGTCTCGTCAAATCAGTAACAACTTGCCAGTCGTTCCGATTTACGAGCTTCTTTTTATCAAAGGTACTTTGAAACGATTATGGATGCTTCATCGGCACTTGGCATTAGCTTTAATCCATTTATTTAACTCAATGTGTGCACAAACGAATTGCAGATATTGGTTTATACCAAAGATAGACACAAGGTGCTGGGGTAACACAGCGGGTCAGGCAGCGTCTATGGGGAAAAAGGATGGGTGACTTTTCTGGATGGGTCGGAAGAAGGGTTCCGAACCGAATGAAGGGTCACCCATCCTTTTTCTCCAGAGATACTGCCTGACCGGCTAAGTTACTCCAGCACTCTGTGTCCATTCAGCTCAATTATTATCTCAATTTGAATCTTTGTTGCTGTCCTTAAGGGCCGGTCCCACGACCATGCGACTGCATGTGGCGAGCGCGACCTAACGTGGTCGCTTGAGCCGTACGGCCTCGCGGGGCCGGTCCCACTTCGATCGCTGGAGCCGTATGGAGTTGAGCGGGGCTGGTCCCGACATCGCGCGGGGCTACGAAAAACTGACCGTGTTTAAAAATTCCGCGCGGCAACGGCCTGCCGGCCCGCAGCCGCATCAAAGCCGTACGCAGCGCTTCGACGGGCGTACGCAGCGTCTCGGCACCGTACGCAGCATCTTGACGGTGTACACCTAGCGCGTGGCGTTGCACGATGACATCACCACCTGGCGTGTCGTTGCACGATGACGTAACCGCCCGGCGCCGTGCGACGTCCAAATTCAGTCGTCCCGCCTCCTGCCCAGCTGATTGGTGAGTATGATGTCGGTACCAGCCCCGCACAACTCCAGACGGCTCCGCGGTTGGAAGTGGGACCGGCCCCGCGAGGCCGTACGCCTCAAGCCACCACGTTTGGTCGCGCTAGACACATGCAATCGCATGCTGATGGGACAGGCCCTTTAGTTAGAAGCCTGTTGTTTGTTTGTGGATGCTTGAGCTCAGAAACCACCCAGACCTAGTGTAATGCTCTTAGAATATCAAAATACTTAGTTTTGTTCTGTTTAGAGATACAGTGTGGAACCGAGGCCATGCTGACCAACAATCACCCCGACACTAGTTCTATCCTACACTCTAGGGGGCAATGTTACCTACAAACCTGCACGTCTTTGTAATGTGGAAGGAAACCGGAGCACCTGGAGAAAACCCACGTGGTCACAGGGAGAACGTGCAAACTCCGTGCAGACAGCACCCGTAGTCAGGATCGAACCTGGGTCTCTGGCGCTGTAAGACAACGACTCTACCGCTGCGCCACAGTGCTGCCCTAGGCATCAAGGGCATTAAAGAAAACTTGAAAGTTGAAACTAAATAAATGATGGATGTAATCTCAGATTGATAGTGGGGAGGCGTGGAATAAAATAGGCCATGTACTGGGATGAATCAGGAATGCCAAAAGAGCACATGATGCAAATCAAAGGAGCTAATGTTTTGGTTCCAAAGGACTAAATTTGATTAAGAGGCCTTTTTAGCAACAAATTGTTGGATGGATGCCATCTTTTCCAATATATCCAGGCCACAAACTTGGTACACTGATGGAAAAAAACATGTTTCCTGCACAAGGAATCAGGCCATTCAGCCCATCCAGTCCATGCCGACCATCGATCGGCCATTCCCACTGGTTCTATGTTATCCCACTTTCGCATCCCCCCCCGTACACACCAGGGCAATTTACAGAGGGCAGATTAACCTGCAAATCCACACGCCCCTGGGATGTGGGAGGAAACCGGAGCACCCGGAGGATTCCCACGCAGCGGTTGCAGGGAGAACGTGCAAACTCTGCACAGACAGCACCCGAGGTCAGGATCGAACCCGGGTCTATGCCGCTGTGGGGCAGCAGGTCTACCAGCCTGATTAATCTAATTTTATACACCTCAGTTGTATTGATGAATGCAGCTTAATTTTTCATTCTCATGAGTACTTGCACCTTTCAGTGTACAAGGAAACCCCTGCTCACAGCTGCAAGCTCCCAGTTGTGACCACAACTTTACGGATCGCCTTTGCATCTTTTCCAGTGATCTCATGCCTTTTCTGTAATGTGGTGATCAAAGTTTTATCCAGTATTCCTGCTGAGATCTAAACTAGCCTGAAGAAGGGTTTCGGCCCCGAAACGTTGCCTTTTTCCTTCGCTCCATAGATGCTGCTGCACCCGCTGAGTTTCTCCAGCTTTTTTGTGTACCTTCGATTTTCCAGCATCTGCAGTTCCTTCTTAAACACTAACTACTTTTATAGTTTGTTTTTAGTTCCAGAGATACAGCACCGAAACAGGCCCTTCGGCCCACCGAGTCAGCCATGATCATATTGAATGGCGGTGCAGGCTCGAAGGGCCGAATGGCCTACTCCTGCACCTTATTTCTATGTTTCTATGAGTCCGCACCGACCAGCGATTCCTGCACATCAACACTATCCCACACTCACACACACTAGGGACATTTTACATTTACACATTTTATACCCAGCCAATTAGCCTACAAACCTGTACGTCTTTGGAGTGTGGGAGGAAACCGAGGATCCTGGGGCAAACGTGCAAACTCCGTAGGGGCAGCACCCGTAGTCAGGATCGAACCCGTGTCTCCGGCGCTGTAAGGCAGCAGCTCTACCGCCGCGCCACCGTGCAGCCCAGTAGTGTTTTACCTGAAATAAAAAGCTCGTCACTGCCACACTTCAGCTCAACAGCAGGCTGCGGACATGCTGAATAAAAGCTGATGGCAAGATGTGTGGACAGGAACTGTGCTCCGTCACCTGCTCTGAACCATAGCTAAATAAAAGTTTCATTCCACATTCCCCATCGGCTATACAGGAAATCTGTATCTTGTGACTTTAAATGATTCGTGTCACACCAGACACTGCGGATGCTGGAACCTGGAGCAAGTTGTTGGGGCAACTCAGCACGGCAAAAGCAGTTGACGTTTCGGGTCGAGACACTGCATCAGGACTAATGTCTATTACATTTATGCCTCCACAGATGCTGCCTGACCCGCTGGGTTTAGTTTAGTTTAGTTTTTTACTGTCACAGTGAAAAGCTTTTTCATCGCCTGCCATCCAGTCGGCGAAAAGACTACACATGATTACAATCCAGCCGTGCACAGTGTATGGATACGGGATAAACGGTGTAACGTTTAACAGGTAGAGAAGGGAGAGGGGCGGGGAGAACAAAGGGACTGTCTGATGTAAGGAAGTAGTTGAGGCAGGTACTATCACAATGTTCAAGAAACATTTCGACAGGTGCATGAATAGGACAGGTTTAGACGGACAGGTGGGGCTAGAGTAGATGGAGCATGTTGGCTGGCGTGAGCAAGTTGGGTCGGTGGGGCTGTTTCCACACTGTATCACTCTATGAGTCTCTGACTTTAAGTAATGTTTTGGGTTGGGACCCTTCTTATCACTTTCATGCTTTATTTTTGGTTTGGTTGCATCAGGCTGACGGTCAGCTCCAGCGACCTCCATTGTCGGCAGCTATTTCTCCGGGCAGTTTAAACTGATAGGGTGAATATCTCCTCCATTGTATACAGCAATTAGCTCATCTGGAAAGGAAAGGAAGCAAAAGAGGTCGGCTTGTGTTGTTCGGGGGGTTGTCACATGGAAGTCCTATTGACAAAGCCTCCGCTATCAGTGCTTACACAGGGCTCTACAGTCTTCCTAGTTTTATCTCAACGAGGGGCAGGTACTACAGGTCAAACCCAGGGCTTAGAATTTCTGACCTCAGGCTAAAGAAAGCATTTTCCACCCACATAGCCATTTGTCGGCAAGAAGATAAATGTGTCTTTTGGACTCTGCATTGACAGTCATTTTCTTCATCGGAAAGCCTACAGGAAATGGCAATCTAATTTTTTTTTTGGCAGCCAGTTTGCGGAATAGTGAGGGGGTTTGTGTAGGCTCAGTGGCGCCGCGGTAGAGTTGCTGCCTTACTACGTGGCCAGGGACTCGGCAGGTGGTTGTAGGTGCAGAATTAGGCCATTCGGCCCCATCAAGTTTGCTGTTCAATAATGACTGATCTATTTTTTCCCTCTCAACCCCATTCTCCTGCCTTCTCCTCGTAACCCCTGACCCCTGACCCCCTTATGGCCCTGTCCCACGGTGCGAGTTCATTCCAAGAGCTCTCCCGAGTTTAAAAAAAAAATCAAACTCGTGGTAAGCACGGAGAATGAATGTAGCGGGTACGTCGGAGCTCGGGGACGTCTCTTAGCGGCTCGTAACGCTAACGGCAGGAGCTCGGGAAGACTCGCTAACGGCAGGTAAGCACGGGAAGACTCGCGAAGATTTTTCAACACATTGATAAATGTCCACGAGAGCCCCGAGTACCGACGTAAATCTCCGAGTTGGAATCAGGGCAAACTCGGGAGGGCTCTTGGAATTAACTTGCACTGTGGGACAGGGCTATTACTAATCAAGTTAATCTCGACCTTTGAAATATCCATTGGCCTCCACAGTCATCTGTGGCAATGAATTCCACAGATTCACCATCCACTGACTGAAGAAATTTCTCCTCGTCTCTTTTCTAAATGTACATCCTTTTATTCTGAGGCTGTGCCCTCTGATTCTCCCATGATTGTGGAAACATCCTCTCCGTACCATTCAATCCAGGCCTTTCGCTGTTTGGTAAGTTTCACTGAGGTTCCCCCCCCCCCCCCCTCGTCCTTCTAAACTCCAGCGGCCAGCGGCTCAGCGTTAACCCAATCATTGCTGGCATCATTCTCGCAAACCTCCCCTGCACCCTCTCTAATGCCAGCACATCCATCCTCAGAAATGGGGCCCAAAACTGAGGTCTGACCATTGCCTTATAAACCCTCAGCATTACCATCCCCTACGGATGGAGTTAGACAAAAGGATGGAAGAGCTGCGAATTGTGAAGCCAGAGGAAGGAATGTAGACGGCTTTCCATTCCCTTCATCAGCCTAAAAATACCAGCTCCTTTCAGTATACGTTTGAAAAACCACACTTAAATTATAATTCTCTAAAATCGAACAGTTAGTATAGTTGTACAGGGTCTTGGTGAGACCACACCTGGAGTATTGCGTACAGTTTTGGTCTCCTAATCTGTGGAAAGACATAGAGGGAGTACAGAGAAGGTTCACCAGACTGATTCCTGGGATGTCAGGAAAATGGATAGACTCGGCTTGTACACGCTAGATTTTAGAAGATTGAGGGGGGATCTTATAAAAACTTACAAAATTCTTAAGGGGTTGGACAGGCTAGATGCAGGAAGATTGTTCCCGATGTTGGGTTAGTCCAGAACAAGGGGTCACAGTTTAAGGATAAGGGGAAAATCTTTTAGGACCGAGATGAGAAAATCATTTTTTTACACAGAGAGTGGTGAATCTGTGGAATTCTCTGCCACAGAAGGTAGTTGAGGCCATAGTTCATTGTCTATATTTAAGAGGGAGTTAAATGTGGCCCTTGTGGCTAAAGGGATCAGGGGGTATGGAGAGAAGGCAGGTACAGGATACTGAGTTGGATGATCAGCCATGATCATATTGAATGGCGGTGCAGGCTCGAAGGGCCGAATGGCCTACTCCTGCACCTATTTTCTATGTTTCTATAGGCTGGATTCTATTGGCATTGTTGATAAGATATTTAAAAACTATGATTTAATTTTCCATCCACAACATAATTCTTTAATATTTTCAGGGACTGTTATCTGCCCTCCTTGACTTGTGTAGAACACAGAGTTGGGGATAAAAGCTGTTAAAACAGTGAGTGGGTAACTGTAAATTAAGTACCAAACTTCCAGCATCAAAGGGAACATGCATTTGATTATGTCTGACAAGCAATATCAGCAGTACAATGCACAGCGGTGTCGTGTACAGATGCCAGCCGCTGCAACCAGATTTAATTCACTATAAAGAGCGGGAGCACCACTGTAACATATTTTGTTGGGCCACGATTGCAGAGTGAAATGGAATTTATTGTGGTCTGTGTAGAATCTTGGCACAATACCGGGGGAATGTAGCCTTCCAAGCAACAGTATCAGCCTTGTGTTCGATGCATGGAGATACAATAAAGGAGCAGAGACCCACTGCCTGCCTCTAATAAGCAAACATCTGCTTCCTGCTCTGTTATATTTACACCATTATACATTGTTAGTGCATGACAGATCACCATGGAATAAGCTGCTATCAGTATCAATGCCTCCCCTTATGAAGCATTTCGCTCCATTTGGTTCTAAATTAACCTCCTTTCATTTCTCAATTTGGCAATAACGCTTCTCTGGTTGTAGACTTCATACTTTAGAGACACTGCATGCAAGCAGGCCCTAGTTGTTCTTCTTTTGTGTGGCGTGCTCAGCCTAACATTGTTGGGCAACTTGTTCTATTTGATCTTCCGTTTGTGCACGTCGAGTTGATTGCATTAGTCGAGACAGGGCGGGCCACGTGAAGGTGGCAATCTTCCACCCCACACTGGTTGTTGAAGGAAGAACTGCAGACGCTGGAAAAATCGAAGGTAGACAGAAATGCTGGAGGAACTCAGCGGGTGAGGCAGCATCGACGGAGAGAAGAATTAGGCGTAGTTTCGGGTCGAGACCCTTCTTCAGACTGAAGGTGGTTCTCAACCCAAAACGTCGCATATTTCTTTTCTCCGTAGATGCTGCCTACCCGCTGAGTTCCTCCACATTTTTGTCTACCATTTTCCTACACACAACCCAAAATGGGTTTGTGTAGGCTTGACAACGAGGCATCTGGTGTAGACGGGGCCTGCATGTTGGTCGGGATGTGCAAGTCGGGCCTAAGGGCCTGTTTCCACGCTGTATGACTATGGCAGCATTTAAGATCCAAACACATTAGGCTGAGTGGGGAGACATTTGTAGCCATATCTACTTCCCCTAAAGGTCACTAAAGAACGAGAAGGGGTTTTAAAACCACCCAGCCACCAAAGCCAAGACTTCTTAGTATTCCCATCACTGCGTTAGTTCCTGATTATTACCAGAATTTATTTCCATAGCTGCCTTGGCGGGATTTGAACCGAGATTATTTTGGATTGTTAATCCAGGTCTGGTCATTTAGCTTGGTACCCTGGGTGCTGGACAAATACGTCATCTCTGCATCTTTCGAATAAGTCATCGAATCACAGCGGTTTTGGGTAGTACGTGTACAGTTATTTCACATTTATTTTAGTTTAGTTTAGTTTAGTTTAAAGATACAGCGCAGAGGCAGGCCCTTCGGCCCAACGAGTCCTCCGTGACTAGTGAGCACCCCGGTACTATCCTACACACACTAGGGACAATTTTTACCAAGCCAATTGACCTACAAACCTGCATGTCTTTGGAGTGTGGGAGGAAACCGGAGCATCCATAGAGCACTATGGGAACTTCATTTGCCCCCCTGCAGGAACTATACATCAGGAGGTGCAACTCCAGAGCCAACAATATCATGAGAGACCCCTTCCACCCCTGCAATGGACTGTTCCAGCTGCTACGGTCAGGCAAACGCCTCCGTTGCCATGTGGTGAGAACGGAGAGGTTGAGAAGGAGTTTCTTCCCAGAGGCCATTCGGACTGTAAACGCCTATCTCACCAGGGACTAACTCTACTGAACGTTTTTCCTTCCATTATTTATTATGTAAAAGAATATGTGTGTTATGATTGTGTTTATAGTTTGTTTGGTTGTTTTGTTGTTTGTCTTTTGCACAAAAGTCCGCGAGCATTGCCACTTTCATTTCACTGCACATCTCGTATGTGTATGTGACAAATAAACTTGACTTGACTTGACTTGACTTGACACCCGGAGAAAACCCACGCAGGTGTACGTGAATTTTGCCAGAGACCCGGGTTCGATCACGACTGCGGGTACTGTCTGTATGGAGTTTGCACCCTCTCCCTATGACCCGTGTGGGTTTCCCCCGGGATCTTTAGTTTCCTCCCACACTCCAAAGACGTACAGGTTTGTCGGTTAATTGCCATGGTATTAAGTGTAAATTGTCCCCAGTGTTAATATGCAGGGATCGCTGGTCGGCACGGACTCGGTGGGCCGAAGGGCCTGGTTCTGGTTAGGGTATCTCTAAACAAGGGGTCACAGCGCAGGTAGGGGGAAATCCTTTAAAACCGGGAGAGAAGTGTTTTTTCACGGACAGAGAGTGGTGAATCTCTGGAACTCTCTGCCACAGAGGGTGTTTGGCCAGTTCATTGGCTATATTTTAGATGAGTTAGATGTGGCCCTTGTGGCTAAGGGGATCAGGGGGTATGGAGAGAAGGAACTGTGGTACTGGTTTAAATTGAGTTGGATGAAAAGCCATGAGTATTGAATGGGCGGTGCAGCACCTCGAAGAGAATGGCCTACTCCTGCACCTAATTTCTATGTTTCTATGTTTCTATGTTTCTCTCCAGAGACGCTGCCTCTCCCGCCGAGTTACTCCAGCATTTTGTGTCTAACAACTAAAATTCCTGTCAAGCACCCGGTATGTCTCCGAACTGCAGCCAATCTCATGCCAACTTGGGTGGGACAAGTCCCGGAGGTCTAGGAAAATGATTGCAATTAACCCGACCAACAGGGATTGGCCATTTTTTCCACTGTGCTACAATGGTTGAACTTTCACTGGCGGGATTTGGAAAATCTTGCGAGGAGATTGTTTTTCTTTCCCTGATTAAAGGCGCTTAAGGCACTGATAACATTTTTACAGGGAGAGTCCTGCCTTTGGCCTTGACTCTTTCAGGAACCATCACGGGCAGTTCATCTCCGAAATGAGTCAAAGAACCGCAGCGAGAATATAAATATCATTTGACAGATCTGCAGATGACTTCCTGAAATCGGACCGGCTACAGGTTTACACATCCAGACATGGTCTAAAAGTTTTTCTATTTATTTATAATTTGAGTTGTCATTCAGTGAAACGAGTAGAACAATAAATAATATAGTAGAAACCTATTAAAAACAGCTAGATGATATCGGCCATGAATAGTATCCCGACATTTATAGGGGAATATTTGAATAGATGTATTTTAAGTCTCTGGTTCTGAAACAGGCTCTGTCGCCCGGATACAATTCAGGGGGGCACAGTGGCGCAGCGGTAGAGTTGCCGCCTCACAGCGCCGGAGACCCAGGTTCGATCCTGACTACGGGTGCTGCCTGTACGGAGTTTGCACGTTCTCCCTGTGACTGCGTGGGTTTTCTCCGGGTGCTGCGGTTTCCTCCCACACTCCAAAGACGTGCAGGTTTGTTGGTTAATTGGCTTCAGTAAAATTGTAAATTGTCCCTAGTGTGTAGGAGGATAGTGCCAGGGTGTGGGGCGATCGTTGGTCAGCGCGGACTCGGTGGGCCAAAGTGCTTCCCTGATGTACCTCTAAAGTTTAACGTTGAAAGTAAAGCTATTTCTGGTGGATTCAACACAAACCGAAGAGGAGAGGGGGGCACGGTGGTACAGTGGGAGGGCCGCTGCCTCGTAGCACCAGTGACCTGGGTTCGATCCTGACAATGGGTGTTCTCTGTTCAGAGTTTCCACATTTTCATCGTGACCGTGTGGGTTTTCTCCTGGTGCTCTGGTTTCCCCCCCACCCCACACCTGTAGGTTGGTGGGTTAATTTTCTTCTGTAAAATTGTCCCTAGTGTGTGTAGGATTCAGTACACGGGTGGCTGTTGGTCGGCGCGGAATCGGTGGGCTGAAGGACCTGCTTCCATGCTGTATCTTCCAGGACAAGGGGTCACAGTTTAAGGATAAGGGGGAAATCCTTTAAAACCGAGATGAGAAGAACTTTTTTCACACAGAGAGTGGGGAATCTCTGGAACTCTCTGCCACAGAGGGTAGTCGAGGCCAGTTCATTGGCTATATTTAAGAGGGAGTTAGATGTGGCCCTTGTGGCTAAGGGGATCAGAGGGTATGGAGAGAAGGCAGGTACGGGATACTGAGTTGGATACTCGAAGGGCCGAATGGCCTAGTCCTGCACTTATTTTCTATGTTTCTATGTTTCTAACCAGCCTCCACTGTCCTCTGAGGCAGAGAATTCCACACTCACAACTCTCTGTGAGAAAAAGTGTTTTGAACATTTTAATAGATTAAAATACTGCTGATTTACAATGCCATGAATGTATGTGACCCTTGTGTTTCACATTGCAGCCTAGATTTTATGATTGTGTCCTTTCAGGGTCAGTGTCATTTTCATAACCCTTAGTGGGCCACCAGTATGGAAAATGGCTGTAATTAGGAACTTGTTGCTGCTGCTGCTGCTGCTGTGTGTGGGAATGTAGAGACCACTCTCAGCTTTTGTGCAAACATGTCTGTAAATTTAGTTTTGTGTGACTTAGAGATACTTCGTGGAGACAGGCCCTTCGGCCCACCGCACCGACCATGCTACCTCGGGGACAACAAAACTAAAGTTGGAAGCAATTTTCCAATCCAGAACATTTAAATAGATGTCCCTTGTCAGCGTTAGACCTCAGACTTTGGAGATACAGCGCGGAACCAGGCCCTTCGGCACACCGAGTCCACGCTGACCAACGATTAGCCGTACACCACCACCATCCTACACACGAGGGACAATTTGCAAATTTACCGAAGCCAATTAACCTACAAACCTGTACATCTTTGGAGTGTTGGAGGGGGAAACCGGAGCAATTCGGAAAAAACCAAAGTGGTCGCGGGGAGAACGTGCAAACTCTGTACAGACAGCACCCGTGGTCAGGATCGAACCCGGGTCTCTGGTGCTGTAAGGCAGGCAGTAAGTCAGCAACTCTACCGCTGCGCCGTTGTACTGCCCCCTACAACGTGAGGCTCCTGCTCCATTGTAAGCTACGACCCTTCAGGTATTCATTGACTTCTTTAACTGTCGTGAGGGATAATGCCTTCACCGCTCTTTGAGCGAAAAAATATTTTCCTTGATTCCATTTTGATCCTGAACTTCCCCCGGCTTGTTGACCTCTCAAACAAGGAGAATGGGGTGATGAATGGGGGGGGGGGGATCTCCCTTCTCCTTTCCTACTCATGTGCAGACGTTGTTAACTCTTGTTGATGTTGGTAGAATTTGGGCGGTCACGGTGGCGCAGCGGTAGAGTTGCTGCCTTACGGCGAATGCATCGCCGCAGACCCGGGGTTCGATCCCGACTACGGGTGCTGTCTTTACGCAGTCTCCCCGTGATGTGCGTGGGTTGTCTCCCGAAATCTTCGGTTTCCTCCCACACTCCAAAGACGTACAGGTTTGCAGGTTAATTGGCCTGGTGTAAATGTAAAAATTGTCCCTAGTGTGTGTGTGTAGGATAGCGTTAATGTGCGGGGTTCACTGGTCAGCGCGGACCCGGTGGGCCGAACGGCCTGTTTCCGCGCTGTATCTCTAAACTAAACTAAAAAGTTCCACATGCATTAGCCTCCACCCAGCACCTCATCCAAATGGTCACTCTAACTATGAGCATTGACAGACTCTGTAGCCAAAGTAATTTGGCCTTGAGTGTTCATTCTGGGCAGCGCTTAATGTGATTTTTGTAGACAATTGGCCATGAAGATCTGGCATTCCCTATGGCAAGAATTCTAGTTTTTCCAATTGATGTCACCTATCCTTTGCATGACCCTCCGAGTTACGCCAACACTTTGTGTCTATCTTCGGTAGAAACCAGCACCTGCAGTTTCTACTGAACTCCAACAATGCATAAAACCATGAGAGGAATAGATCGGGTAGACGCATAGTCTCTTGCCCATAGTATGGGAATCAAGAACCAGAGGACTGATGCTCAAGGTGAGGGGGGGGAAAGATTTAATAGGGATCTGAGTGGCAACCTTTTCACACAAAGGGTGGTGGTGGGTGTATGGAACGAGCTGCCAGAGGAGGTAGTTGAGGCAGGTCGACAGGTAGACGTGGATGGGAAAGATTTGGGGGGATACGGGCCAAACGCACACAGGTGGGACTAGTGTAGATGGGACATGTTGGCCGGTGTGGGGATGTTGGGCTGAAGGGCCTGTTTCCATGCTGTAAGACTCTATGACTCTAATGTCTGATTTCCTCATTTAATTGTGATTTAATTTAACTTTGGCGAGTGCTGATGGATTGGCCATCAATATAATTGTATAATTCAACCCATTAATTCAGGCCTGATCCGGTCCACACCTAGACTCTGCAGACACACATTTCCTTGTGAGAACAATCGGGGGAGGAACCTTGATTAGTTTCCTCGCCCTCTACTCCTCCTGTATGTCCCAAGTGACCCATCGCTGATATCCTTTCCTGACAGAATCACAGATAATTGCTGGATTGCCAGATTCACATCATCTGCTGAAGACATCTACGATTTTCAACCCAGTGGTATGAATATTAATTTGTCTAACTCCAATCCTTGCATCCCCTCTCTCCCCGTCCCTCCCCCACCCGTCGTTGTACCCTCGTTTCAAAGTTGTCCTGTTGAGTCTCATTGTCGGCAACTGGTTTTCACCTAGCACCACAAAAGCGTGTTTCCATTATCATTATTACTTTTTTGTTCCCATGCCTTTCATTCGTTGGTCCTTTCTCTCTCTGTATCACCATCTATATCTCTCGTTTCCCTTCCCCCTGACTCTCGGACTGAAGAAGGGTCTCGACCCGAAACGTCACCCCTTTGGCATTCCCTTTCTCCAGAGACGTGGCCTTACCCGCTGAGTTACTCCGGCATTTTGCTTCAGAATGCCTTCGGTTTAAACCCAGCGCCTGCAGTCCTTCCTACAGCTTTACGAGCTGTGTTTCTGGGCAGCCTCGGCATGTGGCTCAAAGGAGTTGGCACAGGGCCATATTTGGGAGCGACCCAGTGAAATCTCTAATGTTTACACAGAGCTGTCTTAAAAAAGTCGAACACAATCATCGGCAACAGTAAAATCCAAATCCGGCTTTCAATTAAGACAAATATACAACCACAGCATGTTGTAAAGTTGGGCCAAGACAGATGAAAGAGCAAGGGTTTAATTTGATAACTGTGTACGGAGGAACTGCAGATGCTGGTTTAAACCAACGACACGAAGCTGGGGGGGGGCAGTGTTAGCTGTGAGGAGGATGTTAAGAGGCTGCAAGGTGACTTGGATAGGCTGGGTGAGTGGGCAAATGCATGGCATATGCAGTATAATGTGGATAAATGTGAGGTTATCAACTTTGGTGGCAAAAACAGGAAAGTAGACTATTATCCAAATGGTGGCCGATTAGGAAAAGGGGAGATGCAACGAGAGCTGGGCGTCATGGTACACCAGTCATTGAAAGTAGGCATGCAGGTGCAGCAGGCAGTGAAGAAAGCGAATGGTATGTTAGCATTCATATCAAAAGGATGTGAGTATAGGAGCAGGGAGATTCTACTACAGTTGTACAGGGTCTTGGTGAGACCACACCTGGAGTATTGCGTACAGTTTTGGTCTCCAAATCTGAGGAAAGACATTCTTGCCAGAGAGGGAGTGCAGAGACGGTTCACCAGACTGATTCCTGGGATGTCAGGACTTTCATATGAAGAAAGACTGGATAGACTCGGCTTGTCCTCACTAGAATTTAGAAGATTGAGGGGGGATCTTATAGAAACTTACAAAATTCTTAAAGGGTTGGACAGGCTAGATGCAGGAAGATTGTTCCCGATGTTGGGGAAGTCCAGGACAAGGGGTCACAGCTTAAGGATAGAGGGGAAATCCTTTAGGACCGAGATGAGAAAAACATTTTTCACACAGAGAGTGGTGAATCTCTGGAACTCTCTGCCACCGAGGGTAGTTGAGGCCAGTTCATTGGCTATATTTAAGAGGGAGTTAGATGTGACCCTTGTGGCTAAAGGGATCAGGGGGTATGGAGAGAAGGCAGGTACGGGATACTGAGTTGGATGATCAGCCATGATCGTATTGAATGGCGGTGCAGGCTCGAAGGGCCGAATGGCCTACTCCTGCACCTATCTTCTATGTTTCGACAGGCACAAAACGCTGGAGTAAACCTTCTCTCCAGAGACATAAGGGCAGGCAATGTCTCTGGAGAGAAGGTTTACAGTAAGAGGCGTTTCGGGTCGAGACCCTTCTTCAGACACTGAAGAAGGGTCTCGACCCCTTCACATCGCCTATTCCTTTTCTCCAGAGATGCTGGCTGACCCGCTGAGTTGCTCCGGATTTTTGTGTCTGTCTTTGCTTTGATAACTGTCCAAACGTCTGATTATTGGGCAAACAGGTACATATTTTTAAAAAAGATATTTGATCAAGTCTTCTGTGCGAGCAACACATGGAAATATGCTGTTTCCCCTCGAGCTGCACGATAATAGATTTTACGTGACATGGCACATCTTACAAAGAGACATGGGAGACATGGATGTGGAGAGGATGTTTCCACTAGTGGGAGAGTCTAGGACTAGAGGTCACAGCCTCAGAATTAAAGGATGTTCCCTTAGGAAGGAGATGAGGAGAAATTTCTTTAGTCAGAGGGTGGTGAATCTGTGGAATCCCTTGCCACAGAAGGCTGTGGAGGCCAAGTCAGTGGATATTTTTGAGGCCGAGATCGACAGATTCTTGATTAGTACGGATGTCAGGTGTTATGGGGAGAAGGCAGGAGAATGGGGTTAGGAGGGAGAGATAGATCAGTCATGATTGTATGGCAGAGTAGACCTGATGGGCCGAATGGTCTAATTCTACTCCTATCAATTATGACCTTAACCTTATGACCTCAACATTACATCCCTGCTTTTGTATATAAGCCCTTTGGAAATAAATGCTAGCATTGAGTTTGCTTTCTTTACTATCGATTCAAGTTGCAGGTTAACTGTTTGGGAATCCTGCACCAGTGCTCCCAAGTCCCTTTGCACCTCCGATTTCTGGATTCTCACCCCATTTAGAAAATAGTCTACGTCTTCATTCCTTATGACTTCATGAGACTTGTAGATGATGGTGGAGACGGCGTCTTGGCAATGCGGTTTCATCAGAGGGTCACAGAAGGTTAGGCCACCCTACAGCCCTTGAGCTCAGCCAATTTGTCCATTAACTTTTGGCAGCAAATAACTTGCTCAACTTTTGTGTTTCCGAAAACAATTTTGTTATTCTTTCTGAGCCTTTTGTAAACGGCAATACACATTGAGGTATGCTGGCCAAGTCTGATTTGCCCCCCCCCCCCAAGATTAGACTTTAAGATACAGGGCAGGAACAGGCCCCCCCAGCCCACTGAGTCCGCACCGACTAGCGATCACCCCAGCATGCACAAGCACTGTCCTACATACACTAGGGATAATTTACAATTTTTACCGAAGCCAATTAGCCTACAAACTTGTACGTCATTGGAGTGCGGGAGGAAACCGGAGCACCCGGAGAAAACCCACACGGTCACGGGGAGAACGTACAAACTCCGCACAGACAGCACCCGTAGTCGGGATCAAATTCGGCTCTCTGGCGCTGTAGCTACTCTACCGCTGCGCCACTGTGACACTCTAACCTGCCCTGACCCGCCCTTATCCTACACAAGATGTGTTCACTTTGAGAAATAGACTGCTGCTATGAAGTTCACCCATTAGTCATTGAACAAGTACTGGAGTCAAAGTCAGGAAATGTCCCCTTCATGCATGGAGGGAAATACATTAAGTCAAAATGAATCAACTTACAGCTGACAGTTCTGTAGCAAATCACCAGCTGTCAGATGTCAGGTCTTGGACTTAGTTTGGTTTAATTTAGTTTAGTTCAATTCAGTTAGAGTAGCTTAGTTTAATTTAGTATAGAAATGCAGCATGGGAATAGGCCCACTAACCCACCATGTCCACCCTGACCATCGATCACCCGTTCACACTAGGGTGGACAAGGAGGAGGTTTGTTGGAAGGCTGAACTTTGTTGCCTTCCAGCACAGTGAAGAATGCTGTGGTGGATGTCTGCGGTAAATTTTATTGTGTATTGTGTGTTTTTTTTTAGAGTGTATCGCTGCTGGCAGTGGTGGTGCAGCGCCGGAGACCTCGGTTCAATCCCGACTATGGGTGCTGTCTGTACGGAGTTTGTACATTCCCCCCGTGACCTGCGTGGGTTTTCTCAGAGATCTTCGGTTTCCTCCCACACTCCAAAGACGTACAGGTTTGTAGGTTAATTGGCTTGGTGTATGTGTAAATTGTCCCTAGTGTGTGTGTGTAGAGAATAGCGTTAATGTGCGTGGATCGCTGGTCGGCGCGGACCCGGTGGGCCGAAGTGCCTGTTTCCGCGCTGTATCTCTAAACTAAACCGAGCTGAACTAGACTAAATGATTGAACATGTGACTGTTAAAAGTCTGCCTTAAGTTAATTTGCCAAAATCAAAGGCTTTCACCTCTGAACCCACAGTCTGAGGGCAGTCGAACTAAAGCAGGCAATTAACCAGATCCCTGCCTCTGTGACTTGAATAACAGCGGAACTGATCGGGGGGCAAATGAAATGAGAACAGCTCTCTTTCTTTCTCACAGTCTGGGTTCAGTGAATACCAAATATGATTATTACTGCCCTAATTCGTAGATTTACAGAGCCATCTCTTCAAGACAAAACAGCTTTGCAACTGTTCAATTACTGAGGGAAATGAAAAACTGCTCGTAATTAAATCCCAAACTCGAGATGTCCCACTTAAAGAGAATTAAGGACTTCTGCTCCAACATCACCCATTCCTTCTCTCCAGAGATGCTGCCTGACCCGCTGAGTTACTCCAGCATTTTGTGTCTATGATCGGGTGATAGAGGGTCAGTGTGGACTCGTTGGGCCTGTTCCCATGCTGTATCTCTAAGCTAAATTAAACTGAATTATCTCCTTGCTCCCATCAATGTTTCTTACAGTGTCATTGAACAGTGTCAGCAGCAAACAGAGATTCGCCCTCTCTCCATTTCTTCATTGCATTGATGTAAAAATCAGGCTATTTACCTGTAATGAGGGACCCGGCCTTTCTTCTTCCTCTTGTTTCGCTGCTCATTTGCTCTCGGCCAAGTCTGCTGGATCTCCCGGTTGCCAGCCATTTCAACTCCCCTTCCCATTCCTACATTGACCTTTCTGTCCTGGGCCTCCTCCATTGCCAGGGTGAAGCCACACTCAAATTGGAGGAACATCACCTCATATTCCACTTTGGTGGTTTACAACCAAGCAGCATCAACGTTGACTTCTCTAATTTTAGGTAAATCCTACAAACACTCCTCCCCCCCCCCCCCCCCCTCCCCACCCCCTCACCTCTCTCCCCCCCCCCCCCCCCCCCCCTCACTCTCTCCCCCCCCCCCCCCCCCCTCACTCCTCCTCCTCCACTAACTGTGGGTTAACCAGTTCCACAGTTCACAACAATGCATCCATCTTGGGATCACGCTATCTCAAGCTAACAATTAGCCTATCAGAGAACCTCCCCGCCTGAGGTCATCTGTTGCCGCCCCTGGTTTTTTCTTCCAGTTCTCCCCCCCCCCCCCCCCCCATACAACCAGTCTGAACTGTCCCGACCCGAAACCTCACCTATCCATTTTCTTCAGAGTTGCTGCCTGACCCGCTGAGTTACTCCAGCGTTTCATGTCTATTTTTCGGCATAAACCAGCATCTGCAGTTCCTTTTTATGACTCTTCCTCTTATGCCTCGACAACCCAGCTGTACAAGATAGACACAAAGTGCGGGAGTAACACGGCGGGTCAGGCAGCATCTCCGGAGAAAAAGGACGGGTGACGTTTCGGGGAACGTGACACCTTCCCTACAGCCAACAATGGACCATTGTGGGCTCCACCTTTCCTTGGCGATTGTTGCGGGCTCTGATTTGCGCTGCACCTTTTCACTATCTCTCGTTTCCCCTCTCCCCTGACTCTCAGTCTGAAGAAGGTTTCTCAATGCGAAAATAGACACAAAAAGCTGGGGTAACTCAGCGGGCCAGGCAGCATCTGTGGAGAGACCAGTGGGGAACCTTTTCATGTTCGAATGCTGCATTAAGTTAGCTGTAATCCAATAAGGCCGCATCCAAGAAACTTCAATTACATACACTTCAAAATGTACATTATTTTGTTAAAATAGCCCTCGTGACTTACTAATGTTTTAATTGTGGCTGTCAGTCGGGGAGGATTATTTTGTTGAATCTTCTTTCACTCTTTGGTATTTTAAATACGTTCATTTTAAGATTAAAATTTAAATAATAAAAGACGAACAAAAACATATTAATGAAAATGAAAGGATTTGTTCTTCAAAATTTGGATTCATTCAAAAGGCCGCACTTAATGGCCTAGAAGGCGGCATGCAGCCTTAAGGAGGCAGGTTCCCCACCCCTGGGGTCGAGACCACATCACATATCCCTTTTCTCCAGAGATGCTGCCTGAACTGTTGAGTTACTCCAGCTCTTTGTGTCCTCTCTACATAACCCAGATATAAAGACCGATTAACTTTATGGGGAAAATGAATCATAGACCCACGCACAATGCAAACGTGAGTGTCATTAGTTCCGACAACTGACCAGGGAATTCATAGATTCATTTGTAATCCAACGTTGCCTGAATGGCTGGAAGCAAAATCTTGTTGCAATAATTTATTTATGGGCATTCGAAGACCTCAATCATATTTTGCGACCTTTCCTCAGAGCAGTGAGTCTTGTTCGGGTGAATTGTCCCAGATGTCCATATATTTGAGCCATAAATGTAATCTGGAAGTTCCTGTTATCAGTCATTTCAAAAACCTCTCTAGATTGTTTTTGGAGGGAAGTAAGAAATCAGGACAATAATGTGCTGGCATCAGCCTTTGACAAATGGCCTTCCTGTGGAGACGTTTGTGTGGAGCCTGTACTACTGGAGCGCTGAACAAACATCGTCAGATCTATGAAACCGCACCCAGACTGTGTTTCCAATACATACAGTGTACCTGCGCTCATGAGGTCAGTGCTTCCACCCAACACTAAGCCAAGCCCAAACCCTCCACCCTGCGCTGTGACCTCAGCACTCCGCAAATCAACTGCTCAAAACCGGGCAAAAACTTCATAACTCCTTTGTTATTTCCACTTTTTTTTTAATTTAACGAGGGTATTACCATTTTGTTTTGAGAGATACGATACTATAGGATAGAACTTTATTTATCCCAGGGTAAATTGGTCTGCCAACAGTCATACAAAACGCAAAATACATGGAACGTGAAATAGAAATGACCAGCGGAAAGGATTAAGG
Organism: Leucoraja erinaceus; assembly: GCF_028641065.1. Lineage (NCBI taxonomy): Eukaryota > Metazoa > Chordata > Chondrichthyes > Rajiformes > Rajidae > Leucoraja > Leucoraja erinaceus. The sequence continues at coordinate 7,441,659 of NC_073396.1, forward strand.
GATTTAGGGGTGTGCAAAGATTGGGGATGGGGGAGGAGGGGAAGGGAGGGGGGGGAGGGGGGGGGAGGGGGGGAGGAGGGGGTGGGAGGGGGGGAGAAGGGGGAGGGAGGGGGGGAGTCAGTCTACCCCACGACAGAATGGAGAAGAGTTGAACAGGTTGATAGCCACAGGGAAGAAGGATCTCCTGTGGCGTTCTCTCCAGCATCTTGCCACCTACAGCGTGGAAACAGGCCCTTCAGCCCTCCGAGACAATGCCAACCAACAATCAATTGTACACTAGATCTATCCTACCCATGAGTTGCCTACCCAAGATAGACACAGAATGAGTAACTCAGCGGGACAGGCAGCATCTCCGGAGAGAAGGAACGGGTGATGTTTCGGGTCGAGACCCTTCTCCCGACTGAGAGTCAGGGGAGAGGGAGTCTTGAGAAAATGGAAGGGTAAGGATTGGAAATGAGTTATGTTGTTGAGTGACGTTTAGAAACGTTGCCTATTTCCTTTGCTCCATAGATGCTGCTGCACCCGCTGAGTTTCTCCAGCATTTTTGTCTACCTTTAACTTACAAACCTCTAGGTCTTTGGAATGTGGGTGGAAACCGGAGCGCCCGTGGGAAAACCCCCCGCGCGGTCACGGGTGGAACGTACAAACTGCGTACAGACAGCGCCCGTAGTCAGGATGGAACCCGGGTCTCCGGCGCTGTAAGGCAGCAACTCTACCGCTGTGACACCGTGCCACCCTGGTTGCAGCTTGGAAGACGCCCAATATGTCACGGTTAAGGGTTGGGTTGGGGACCGTTGGCATTGTCTGGCGCTGGGTAGTTATTTGACCACTGTTTCAGCTCACTGCACAAAAGGTGGGAACTAAACCTGGTGCTTTCTCACTGAGGCCAAGAGTACACAAGCAAGGAAGTTTTGCTAATCATTTATACACCGTTAGTTACGATCCAAATGGAAGCCTGTGTTCTGTGTTCTGTTCTTGGCAACTTATATTAGGAAGGATATTGAAGCCTTAGACAGAGCACAAAGGAAACGTACCAAAATAATCCCAGAGATGAGGATCATCAGTAATTTATAGAGAACTAGTGATTTATAGACAATAGACAATAGGTGCAGGAGTAGGCCATTCGGCCCTTCGAGCCAGCACCGCCATTGACTGTGATCATGGCTGATCATCCCCAATCAGTACCCCGTTCCTGCCTTCTCCCCCTATCCCCTGACTCCGCTATCTTTAAGAGCCCAATCTAGCTCTCTCTTGAAAGTATCCAGAGAACCGGCCTCCACCGCCCTCTGAGGCAGAGAATTCCACAGACCTCTCTGTGAGAAAAAGTGTTTCCTCGTCTCCGTTCTAAATGGCTTACCCCTTATTCTTAAATCCCTTGTTTTACCCCTCCATGGAGGGTTTTATAGAGGTGTCCAAAATGTTGACACCTCTTCACTGAGTAGGTAGGGAGAGAAAGCAGATAGTTTACTTTAGTGTAGAGATTAGAGATCTCTAAAACCTTAGTTTATTTTGGAGATACGGCTCGGAAACAGGTCCTTCGGCCCATCGAGTCCGTGCCGACCAGCGATCCCCGCACATTAACACCACCCTACACACGCTAGTGACAATTTTACATTTACATCAAGCCAATTAACCTACAAACGGGGTAAGAAGATTGCAACCTTCACGCGGTCCGCCCTGTTTCGACGAATGCAATCAACCTGGCGTGCACAATCATATAAGATCGAATAGAACAAGTTGTCCTTCAACTTTAGGCTGTGCACGCCATACGCAAGAGGAAGAACCTACAAACCTGTATGTCTTTGGAGTGTGGGAGGAAACCGGAGCACCCGGAGAAAACCCACGCAGGTCACAGGGAGAACGTGCGAACTCCGTACAGGCAGCACCCGTAGTCGGGATCGAACACGGGTCTCTGGCGCCGTAAGGCAGTTGCTCTACCGCTGCGCCACCGTGCTGCCCACAATTATGCCGCAATTATCTAAACTCATGGATTTAAGATGATTAGCAACGCAATCAGGGGAGCAATGAGAAGAGATTTTTTTCGCATTGTGAGTTGCTATGATTTGGAATGTATTTACTGTCAATGGGAGTCACAGAGTCTATGTGGGAAAACAAATGTCCCCGTCTATATAGTACAGAGCTTATTTGGAGGTTGCAGTGTTTAATAGCCTGATGTCTGTAGAGAAGAAGCCGTTCCTGAACCTGGACATTACATTTTTCAGGCTCCTCCGTCTTCTTGCCAATGGCAGGGGTGAAATGAGCGTGTGGCCAGGTGGTGTGGGTCTCTGATGATGCTGGCTGGCAAGTGATAGGTGGATAGACGCAAAAATGCCGGAGTAACTCAGCGGGACAGGCAGCATCTCTGGATAGAAGGCCCTTGTATGTCGGGAGTGCATGAGAGAGTGCAATAACATTGAATTAGTGCGAACGGGCGATCGATAGTTAGTGTGGACTCAGTGGGCTGAAGGGCCTGTTCCCATACTGTATCTCCAAACATAACCAAAGAGAAATAATTGATTGCTCCAACTTCATGTTACCCTTGCTTTCCCTCACTCTCTGCCCCTCCCCCACCCTAGTCATCCTACTAGTTTCACTGTCACCCAGCTTAGTTTCATTATTTCGCTCATTATTAGTTTCATTCATTATCACCTTCTCCACAGCCAACAATTGACCATTGTGGGCTCCAACTTTCCTTGATCATCGTTGCTGGCTTTGATTTGGCCTTTTGCATTCCTTTCATTCATTTGTACTTTGACCCTCTTCATCTTCATAGCTCTAGATTCCCTCTCCCCTGAGTCTCAGTCTGAAGAACGGTCTCGACCCGAAACAGTCGCCTATTCCTTCTCTCCAGTGATGCTGCCTGACCCGCTGTGTTACTCCAGCATCTTGAGCCTATCCAAAGAGATATTGTTGAATGCCTTACAAACTTCAGAAATGCAGCGGCACGGTGGCTCAGCGGTAGAGTTGTTACCTCACAGCTCCAGAGAGCCGAGTTCGATCCTGTCCTCCTCCCCGTGACCTGCGTGGGTTTCCCCCGGGTGCTCCGGTTGCCTCCCACACTCCAAAGGCCTGCGGGTTTGTAGGCGAATTGTATATTTGTAAATTGTCCTTGGCGCGTGTAGGATAGCGTTAGTGTGCGGGATATCGCTGGCGGGCGCGGACTCGGTGGATCAAAGGGCCTGTTTCTGCGCTGTAACTCCAAACTAAATGCTCACATCTAATATTTTCCACACATTACCTTTACGACTGCAAACAGTAATGAAAAAATAGTGTTAACTTTCTTTCCTTTTTAAGATCTTTACCCAGGAGTATCTGGTGACATGGGATTTCCTGAATGCAGTGGGTCCCTGTGATAGTGTAGTGTGGTTATTAAATAATTCAGTAGTCAAAACACTACGTAATGCCTCAAACCTCTCTGCCTAAGGCTACGCATTCTAGAAAAAGCCAGTGGAACTAGACCAAGCTGAAAAATAATACAATTTACGAACTGTTTGAAGTTGATAAATTTGGATCAGATGCATTGTTTCCTGGTTTTTTTTTCCTGCTTTCAATGAATGCAAGAATGAGGTCAATACGAAATGTGCCCTTTTTAGGTGTTTCTTGCTTGCTACTAGAGTCTTAGAGTGATACAGCGTTGAAACAGGCCCTTCGGCCCAACTTGCCCACACCTGCCAATATGTCCCAGCTACACTAGTCCCACCTGCCTGCATTTGGTCCATATCCCTCCAAACCTGTCCTATCAATGTACCCATTTAGCGGTGGCAAACTAGAAGGCCATCCACTGTGCAAGAGTCTGGCCGAACATTTGACACATAGATGATGGACGCAAAAAGAAGAATGTGCCTGTCTAACTGTTTCTTAAACACTGGGATAGCCCCTGCCTCAACTACCTGCTCTGGCAGCTTGTTCCATGCACCCACCACCCTTTGTGAAAAGAACATACCCCTCAGATTCCTATTAAATCTTTTCCCCTTCGCCTTAAACCTTTTGGGTGGGTTCTGATGAGCGACTCTATGCTAACTGCGTGCGCGTTTCCCATTCAGATTCAGATTCAGATTCAATTTTAATTGTCATTGTCAGTGTACAGTACAGAGACAACGAAATGCATTTAGCATCTCCTTTGAAGAGCGACATAGCAAACGATTTTGAATAAAAAAAAATAATAATAAGTGTCCGGGGGGGGGGGGGGGGGGGGTTTGGCAGTCACCGAGGTACGTTTGTTGAGTAGAGTGACAGCGGCCGGAGAGAAGCTGTTCCTCGACCTGCTGGTTCGGCAACGGAGAGACCTGTAGCGCCTCCCGGATGGTAGGAGGGTAAACAGTCCATGGTTGGGGTGAGAGCAGTCCTTGGCGATGCTGAGCGCCCTCCGCAGACAGCGCTTGCTTTGGACAGACTCAATGGAGGGGAGCTTGGAACCGGTGATGCGTTGGGCAATTTTCACCACCCTCTGCAATGCCTTCCGGTCGGAGACAGAGCAGTTGCCATACCATACTGTGATGCAGTTGGTAAGGATGCTCTCGATGGTGCAGCGGTAGAAGTTCACCAGGATCTGAGGATTCTAATGTGTGTCTCCCCCAGAGAGCATTGGTTTTCAACCACATCCCAAAGACATGTGGGTGGATAGACTAACTGCTGCTTCCAATCACTTCCAGTGTAACTGGGTGGGGAGTTATTGAGTCATACTGCACGGAAACAGGCCCTTCGGCCCAACTCACCCATGCCGGCCCAGGTCCCCCAAGATTATGTAGAAAGGATCTGCAGATGCTGGTTTACACCGAAGATAGACACAAAATGCTAGAGTAATTCTGCGGGTTAGGCAACATCTCTGGAGAGAAGGAACTGGTGAAGTTTCAGGCTAATACCCTTCGAGTCAGAAGAAGGGTCTCGACCCTAAATGTCACCCATTCCTTCTCTCCAGAGATGCTGCCTGTCCCGCTGAGTTACTCCAGCATTTTGTGCTCCAGCATTAAGAATGTCATTGGTATCATAAGGTTCATTGGTATCATTTAAAAATAAATTGGATAGGCATATGGATGAGAAGGGAATGGAGGGTTATGGTATGAGTGCAGGCAGGTGGGACTAAGGGGAAAAAAAGTTGTTCGGCACGGACTTGTGGGGCCGAGATGGCCTGTTTCCGTGCTGTAATTGTTATATGGTTAATAAGGAGTAAGCCATTTAGAACGGAGACGAGAAAACACTTTTTCTCACAGAGAGTGGAATTCTCTGCCTCAGAGGGAGGTGGAGGCAGGTTCTCTGGATGCTTTCAAGAGAGAGCTAGATAGGGCTCTTAAAAATAGCGGAGTCAGGGGATATGGGGAGAAGGCAGGAACGGGCCACTGATTGGGATGATCAGCCATGATCACATTGAATGGCGGTGCTAGCTCGAAGGGCCGAATGGCCTACTCCTGCACCTATTGTCCATTGTCTATTGTCTACCTTCGGTGTAAACTGGCATCTGGAGTTCCTTCCTACTCAAGTCATGCAAGGCTGCAGGTTACACTAACATTATTAGTTTCGGGGGGGGGGGGGGGGGTGAAGGAAAGAGCGTACACGTGGCGGTCCTGTTTGCACCCCCACGTACAGGATGCGACAAGACAGACACCATTGTATGCAGATGCGGAGACGTGTGTTCAGCTCTGGCTGAACAACCTCTAACCTTGTGTGTTCTTCTTAAGGGGTTGGACAGGCTAGATGCAGGAAGATTGCTCCCGATGTTGGGGAAGTCCAGGACAAGGGGTCACAGCTTAAGGATAAGGGGGAAATCCTTTAAAACCGAGATGAGAAGAACTTTTTTCACACAGAGAGTGGTGAATCTCTGGAACTCTCTGCCACAGAGAGTAGTTGAGGCCAGTTCATTGGCTATATTTAAGAGGGAGTTAGATGTGGCCCTTGTGGCTAAGGGGATCAGGGGGTATGGAGAGAAGGCAGGTACGGGATACTGAGTTGGATGATCAGCCATGATCATATTGAATGGCGGTGCAGGCTCGAAGGGCCGAATGGCCTACTCCTGCACCTATTTTCTATGTTTCTATGTGTGGACTCGATAAGATGAAGATTCGTTCCAGGGATCTGGCAATAGGTCATTCCCTCATGGGAACAGTCGGGATCATCGGCTTCTCACCTGCTTTATAGTTTTCTTTGATCTCCTGCTGAAGAAAGGTAGACCTTTTGTGTCACCTGTCACTTGTTAATGTGATCAAAGGCTGCGGCCCTTGTTGTACACAGTAGCTGGTGAAACAAGGGCCATTGTTCACAAGTGTGGGCTGCCTGGCTTAGTTTCACCTGCCTTCAAAGTGGAGTAGAGCTTGACATTGCCTCAATCAGTATTCTGCTCTTTTGATAAAACGTTTCTGCCATCGGCAACACGACGTTTTAGATCTCACTCTATCAATTCTGAATCAGACAGAGTTCATTCCACTTGCCTCCATTGTAACTTCTCCACCATTTAAAAACACCCACAAAACGCACACACGGCAACCGTGTAATATTTTCCCTCATTTTTGGTTCTCAAATTCTTTTTGCCACCTGCTTTTAAATGGTGGGGCAGTGGCACAGCGGTAGAGTTGCTGCCTTAAGGGCCGGTCCCACGAGCGGTCGCATGCGGCAAGCGCGACCTAACGTGGTCGCTTGAGCCGTACGGCCTCGCGGGGTCGGTCCCACTTCGATCGCCGGAGCCGTATGGAGTCGTGCGGAGCTGGTCCCGACATCGCGCGGGGCTCCGAAAAAACTGACACTGTCCAAAAATTCCGCGCGGCAACGGCCTGCCGGCCCGCAGTCGCATTGAGGCCGTAAGCACCGCCTTGACACGTACGCCTAGCGCGAACTTCCCGCGGACTTTGCTCGACCTTCACGTCAACTCGTACGGGATCACTGGACCTCCGCGCAGCCCGCGCTTTAGGTTTGGTTGCAGTCGCTGCATGCAGTCGCATGCTGGTGGGACAGGCCCTTTACAGCGTCAGAAGCCCAGGTTTGATCCTGACTGCGGGCGCTGTCCGCACGGAGTTTGTACGTTCTCCCCGTGACCCTCGTGGGGTTTCCTTCAGGTGCTCAGGTTTCCTCCCACATAAAGACATACACGTTTGTCGGGTTAATTGGCTTTGGTTAAAATTTGTAAAATTGTCCCTAGCGTGCAGGGTAGCACGAGTGTACAAGGTGATCACTGGTCAGCGCGGACTCGGTGGGCCAAAGGGCCTGTTTCCGCACTGTATCTCTAAAGTCTAAAGTATAAATAAAAGCAGGAGTAAGGTGCCAGACTCTATGAGCCTGCTCCAGCCCTCTGCCTCAATTAGGGTTGTCAACTGTCCTGTATATTGGGCTAAATTGGTTTGTCCCGTACGGGACCACCTTTGTCCCGTCTTTGTCGGCTACTACTCGGGTCGAGGGGACAGTTGGGTCAGAGCGCCGCGTCCGACACCGCCTCACCCGTCCCGACGTAGCGCAGCCCGTGGGGATGCTGTGGCAACGCCTCGCCCGTGGCCCCCGTCAGTCGGCAGCCTGGCCAGCTGTCCGACCTTCGGACCTTCGCTGACCGCTGACACCACCATCCCTCCTTCTCGTGGCCGATCATCGGTTTATGAGTTGGATGGGGTGGTGGGCCGGGGTAAAACTCCTCAGCTGGCCCGCTGGCTGGGCTTTGTGTGCAGTCCAGCTCCCGGGTCAACTCATCATTCACCCAGCCACGGCTGAGAAGGTCAATGAATTGCCGTCGGGAAATTGTCCGGCATTTTGACCGTTTGTCCCTTATTTGGGAGTGAGAACGTTGGCAACCCTAGTCTCAATACCAATTCTTGCACTACTGTTGATATCCCTAAATACTAATAGCTAATCCACTTCCCCAACGCCTTAGACTGAAGCAACTTCCTTCACTCCAACATACATGGGGGCAGGTGGAGTAGAATTAGCTCCAGTCTGAAGAAGGGTCTCGACCCAAAACGTCACCCGTTCCTTCTCTCCAGAGATGCTGAATTGCCCGTCTGAGGAAAGACATTGTTGCCATAGAGGGAGTACAGAGAAGGTTCACCAGACTGATTCCTGGGATGGCAGGACTTTCATATGAAGAAAGACTGGATAGACTCGGCTTGTACTCGCTAGAATTCAGAAGATTGAGGGGGGATCTTATAGAAACTTACAAAATTATTAAGGGGTTGGACAGGCTAGATGCAGGAAGATTATTCCCGATGTTGGGGAAGTCCAGAACTAGGGGTCACAGTTTAAGGATAAGAGGGAAGTCTTTTAGGACCGAGACAAGGAAAATGTTTTTTACACAGAGAGTGGTGAATCTGTGGAATTCTCTGCCACAGATGGTAGTTGAGGCCAGTTCATTGGCTATATTTAAGAGGGAGTTAGATGTGGCCCTTGTGGCTAAAGGGATCAGGGGGTATGGAGAGAAAGCAGGGATGGGATACTGAGTTGGATGATCATCCATGATCATATCGAATGGCGGTGCAGGCTCGAAGGGCCGAATGGCCTACTCCTGCACTTATTTTCTATGTTTCTATGTTTCTATGCTGCCTGACCCACTGAGTTAATCTACCATTTCATATCTATCTTCAGTGTAAACCAGCATCTGTAGTTCCGTCCAACACAAGTACGTCCTTTCTTAGATTAAAAGCCCAATACACAATATTCCACCACGCATTAAATTATGGTGTGACCCGCTGAGTTACCACAGTTTTTTATGTCTATCCAAAGCATTGATCCCTCTTCACGACCCACACAAAGCCCCCTGCGCTCCCGCAAGATGGAATTCTCTCTCATATTTATGACAAAAGAAATAACATGTTTTTTAACTGATTGTCGACGAGACTTTGTGCGAAATGAGTGTTGAGTTAATTTGATTCTAATTGAAATTCACGTCTGCGTTTGTCCGTTTAACTGCGTGCATGAATTCGCCAAAAGACTTTCCTTTTCTTTGATTAGACTTCATCCAAAGCACAAGTTGCTGGGATAATTCAAGCAAGCACGAGTCACATTATGAATTAGGTGAAAAGCGAACTTCACTTTGCTGGGAACATTTTTGAATTCATTTGAATGCCTGCTTTTACCTCCTTTATTGTTGGTGGTCTTGTAAGAGATGTTGAGGCCTTGGTGTCCTGCTACCATGCTATGTCCATCGTCCATCGAGAGCCTGCTGACATACTGCATTACAGCATGGTATGGCAGCTGCACCATGGCAGACAGGGAGAGGCTTCAGAGGGTAACTAGGACAGCGCAGAAGATCATTGGTTGCCCTCTCCCCTCCCTGATGGACATCTACACCTCCCGCTGCCTTAGCAGGGCAAAGAAGATCATCAAAGATAGCTCCCATCCTGCGTTTGGACTGTTCGACCTGCTGCCCTCTGGAAGGCGCTATAGGTGCATCAAATCCAGGACAAATAGACTCAGAAATAGTTGCTTTCCGAGAATTATAACTACTCTTAATTCAAATTCACACATGCACTGACTACACAGCCCAACACACCGGACTTCCATCTGTATATATGTATATATGTATGTAGCGCCGCAGAATTGTGCACCTACCCCCCCCCCCCCCCCCCCCCCCCCCCCCCCCCACCCCCCCTTCTCCCTTCTGTTTTTTGTTTTTCTGTTTCTTGTTTTTTGTGCTAAATTGTATGTATGCACTGAGTACGAGCAGCTTTCAGTTTCACTGTACATGTATAGTGACAATAAATGGCATATCTATATCTATCTATGCATCTGTTTGTTCCACTGCATGCACACATCCGAACATCCAGGCAGCATTGGCAAACTTACCATTGCAAACAGATTGACATTTGGAACTTAACACCAGGCGGCCAGGTAGCGCAGCCATAGAGTTGCCGCCTTACATCGCTTGCAGCGCCAGGGACACGGGTTCGATCCCGGTTACGGGTGCTGTCTACACGGAGTTTGCACGTTCTCCCCTTGACCTGCGTGGGTTCTCTCCTAGATCTTCGGTTTCCTTCCACACTCCAAAGACGTACAGGTTTGTAGGTTAATTGGCTTGGTATAAATGTAAATTACCCCTAATGTGCGTAGGGTAGTGTTAATGTGCGGGGATCGCTGGTCCATAGACAATGGACAATGGTCAATAGGTGCAGGAGTAGGCCATTTGGCCCTTGGAGCCAGCACCGCCATTCAATGTGATCATGGCTGATCATCCCCAATCTGTACCCCGTTCCTGCCCTCTCCCCATATCCCCTGACTGCGCTATTTTTAAGAGCCCTATCTAGAAACACCGACAGGACCGTTAGTACGGACTCGGTGGGCCAAAGGGCCTTTTTTCGGTGCTGTGTCTTGATCATGATCCATATCCGCCATTACCTGCATGTACAGGTGCTGATGTAAAAGCCTCTGGAATGCCACTATCGTATCTGCTTCATCAGTTGACCCCAGCAATAACAAAAAACCTTGCCCCACACCTCTCCTTTAAACATTGCCACTCTCTAATTCAGGCTACGCCCTCTAGTCTTTAGGCTTTAGACTGTAGAGATACGAAGTGGAAACAGGACCTTCAGCCCACCGAGTCCACACTGACCAGCGATCACCCCGTACAGTAGCACTGTCCTACACACACTAGGGCCAATTTACAATTTTTGACCCAAGCCAATTAACCTACAAACCTGCGCATGTGGGAGGAGATGCGAAAATCCTGAGAAAATCCACGCAGTCACGGGGAGAACGTGCAAACTCCGTACAGACAGCACCCGTGGTCAGGATCGAACCGGGGTCAGTGACGCTGTAAGGCAGCAACTCTACCCCTGAGCCACTGTGCCGCCCCTTTGTCTTTTGACATTTCCACTCTGGGAATAAGGTTCTGACCACCAAACCCATCTTTGCCTCTGATATTAATATTATATACTCAGCTCTCGGCCTCTGATGTTGCCGAGAAAACCATCAAGCTTTGTCCTGACGTCTCCTGACAGCTAAAAACCTCAAATCCAAGCAGCGACCCAAGCAAAACACAAAGTGCGGGGGGTACTCAGCGGGTCAGGCAGCATCTGTGGAGGGAATGGACAGGCGACGTTTCGGGTCAGGACACTTCTTCAGGCGTACGTACCTACTGTTATTCGTACCCCAGCTAAATGATTCCTCCATCTTGCAGAAGGCCAATTCCTTCCAAGACCAGGGGTTTGGCTCCAGGAAGACACAAAATGCTGGAGTAACTCAGAGGGACAGGCAGCGTCTCTGGATAGAAGGAATGGGCGACCCGTCTTCAGTGTCAGGGGAGAGGGAGACACAGAGATATGGAAAGGCAAGGTGTGAAAAATGAGATATCAAAGTAGATGAAGGTCAAGGAAAATGTAGAATCGAGCATTGTTAGCTCGGGGAAGGTGACAATCAGGCGAACAAAGTAACATTTATGGGAGAAGGAACTGCAGATGCTGGTTTACAATGAAGATAGACACAAAATGCTGGAGTGACTCACAGCGTCTCCGGAGAGAAGGAATGGGCGACGTTTCAGGTCAAGACCCTTCTTCCGACAGGACAGCCAGACTGGTCGGGGAACCAGGATGGGGGAGGGATGGAGAGAGAGGGAAAGCAGGGGCTCAACATCACTACAATGGCGGGGGGAAGAGACCACGTATCCACGATCCTGCCACTTGAAGCTCAAGAGTATATAAGTTCTAGGAGCAGAATTAGGCCATTCGGCCCATCAAGTCTACTCCACATTTCAATCATGGGCTGGTCTAACTTTAAGTGAATGCATTAAGCATTGGAAATGGTCCAGACTCAACCCAGTCTCCGGGCCAATCAATTTAACTTATTCTAAAGCAATTACCACCACTGTACTGTAAGGGAGCACTGTAATCTTGATGAAATGTCAGGAATGCCATGCCTCTCGTCTGCTGTAACCCGAGGATGTGCAATGATTTATTGACATTGCTTCATGACCAAATATGGTGCAATAAAATGTTCCTATAACAATTAAAGCAGGGTCATTGTAAAAAAATCTGCAACTGAAGAAAACTGTGGAAGTGACACGTCTTTAGAGGCCAATGTGCATTTGAAGATGATTTTGATCATTTTCCACAGGGCTGGTGCAATTCAAGTTGAAGAGAGGCAAATAGATATCTTGGAGCATTTTCATCACCATCTACCCAAATCCTCCCATCATTCTGGAGTGGCACAAACCCCATAGCCGATTGCTCTCAGCAAGAACTATAGGGACCATCAGCTGGGATTAATTAAGGGGACACAAGGAACTGCAGATGCTGGTTTGCAAAAAAAGACACAAAATGCAGAAGTAACTCCACCGGTCAGGCAGCATCGCTGGAGAAAAAGGATCGCTGATGATTCGGGCCGGGACCCTTCTTCATATATCCCCACCTGAAATGTCTCCAGAGATGCGCGGAGGCACGGTGGCGCCGCGGTAGAGTTGCTGCCTCACAGCGCCACAGACCCGGGATCGATCGTGAGCTCAGGTGCTGTTTGTACGGAGGTTGCACGTTCTCTCTCTGACCAGGTGGGTTTTCGTCCAGGTGCTCCGGTTTCCTCCCACACTCCAAATACGTGCAGGTTTGTAGGTTAACTGGTTTCAGTAAAATAAATGTCCCGAATGTGCAGGATAGAACCGGTGTGTGAGGATCGCTGGCCAGCGGGGACTTGATGGGCCAAAGGGTCTGTTTCCACACTGTAATGGGCCTGTCCCACTTGCATGCGATTGCATGCGTCTGGCGCGACCAAATGTGGTCGCTTGAGGCATACGGGCCGCGCAGGGTCGGCCCCACTTCGAAGCATGGAGGCGTACGGTGTTGTGCGGGGCTGGTCCCGACATCGTGCGGGGCTCCGAAAATCCTGCACTGTCCGAAAATTCTGCGCGCCAATGGCCTGTTGGCCCACAGGCGCATTGATGGCGTACGCAGCATCTTGATAGCATACACAGCGTCTTGACATCGTACGCCTAGCGCGTGGCGTTGCGCGATGACGTCACCGCCCGACGCCGTGCGATGTCCATATACAGTCGGTCCGCCTCCTGCCCAGCTGATTGGTGAGTATGACGGAAATTACGTCACGAGCGACCTTAGCGCGGACTTAGCGCGTACTTACCGTGAACTTAGCGTGAACTCCGCTTTCGTTTGGTCGCGCCAAACGCCTGCAGTCGCATGCAAGTGGGACAGGCCCTTAACTCTAAAGTCTAAAGTAAACTCTAAACAACTAGTGTGTACGTGTAGACGCAAAATGCTGGAGCAACTCAGCGGGACAGGCAGCATCTCTGGAGAGAAGGAATGGGTAACGTTTCTGGTCGAGACCCTTCTTCAGACTGATGACAGGGGAGTGGACGGTACAGAGATAAAATGTAGTCAGAGACAGTAAGACTGGTCGGAGAACTGGGAAGGGGGAGGGGATGGAGAGAGAGAGGGAAAGCAAGGGCTATTTGAAGTTAGAGAAGTCAATGTTCATGCTGCTGGGGTGTAAGCTGCCCAAGCGAAATATAAGGTGCTGTTCCTCCAATCTGCGCTGGGCCTCACTCTGACAATGGAGGAGGCCTAGGACTAGAAAGGTCAGTTTGGGAATGGGAGGGGAAGTTAAAGTGTTTAGCAACCGGGGAATCAGGTAGGTTTAGGCGGACTGAGCAGAGGTATTCAGCATAAGGATGGCCGCACTTGAATGGGTGAACGGGCGACTGATGGTCAGCATGAACTCGGGCGGGCCGAAGGGCCTGTTTTTTTGTTGTTGTTGTTGTGGCGTCTCTAAACTCAACTCAACATTAGCATCCCGACTTGGCAAACTTCTCTCCGTAAGATGCTCGGGCCACGATGAAAGGCGTCCTTGCCCTTTGCGTGTGGTGGAACGAAAAGGTGTTTCTGAAACTCAGAAATCCTCCACCAGCTCAAGCGGGTTCTCGCGGCCGTCCGAAGATCAGGCGTAAGGAATGCCTTTGTGCGGCCATCACTCCCCCTTTAGAAAGGGCTCCCGTCCGGGGAGGGGAAACAAAAGTGTGCGCGCTGGAGGAGAGGGGAGAGGAGATGCAGCCTGCCAGCTGCAGGCCGTGCAAAGGGAAGAGCAACCTCTGACCTCCGAAAAATGGTTCATTCTCCTCCTTTCCTTGGGGCTTAAACAGAAGTCCACTTTTGTTAACTTTGACAGTCGGCGACTAGTTAACACAAGTCCCTTTTTGAAGTTACATGCCTCGGTGCCTTCCCGGTTATTTATCTTTGAGAATCCTTGGCTCGCTGCCTCAAATGTCTGTGCGCAAGAGCGGCAAATGCAATTAGTTACGGCCAACTGCAACCTTGAGTAGGAGAAATCCCTTTAGATCCATGCAGAGGTGGATTTATATCAGAATTCTTATATTGAACTCTTATATTGAGTGTGTGGGGATCGGATTTTGGCCCGGCATTCAATTGGCTTCTTGTGGTAGGTTAAAACATTTTGTGGAGAGAGAGAGAGGAGAGAGAGAGAGAGAGAGAGAAAGAGCAGATTGAAACTGTAAGGATGTGTTCCCCTCTGCTGTGTTGCAAGTGGAAATAATAAAAACGTGACAGCCATAAGCCCCAAGCCAACACACCCAGCTTCAAAGTGTTCCATTCCGACAGGATTTACAAATTATACGCCACATATAAAGGCGAGGGTTGAAGCAATCTGGAGTTAGAGCTTTATTCATGCATCCATTTGTTATTTAAGTGCAACAACAAATCTACATCACAGAGGGTTTTAAACAGGGGTTTACAACCCAAGCCACATGAATTGTGCTTCTTGTGAGATCTTTGCCTCAGGATTGCATCTGCCTGACTCGGGCTCAGTTTAACATTATGGGGATTGGCCATTTAGGACTGAGATGAAGGAAAGCTTTTTCACCCAGAGAGTTGTGAAAGTGTGGTATTCGCTGCCACGGTAGGCAGTAGAGGCCAATTCACTGGATATTTTTCAAGAGAGAGTTAGATACAGCTCTTGGGGCTAACGGAATCAAGGGATATGGGGAGAAAGCAGGAACGTTGTCCTGAATCTGGATGATCAGCCGTGATCATATTGCATGGCGGTGCTGGCTTGAAGGGCCGAATGGCCTACTCCTTGGGTGCACACAATCTCTGTTAAGCACTTTAGTTTAGTTTAGCTTAGTTTAGCATTAAGCGAAAGAGGGAAGAACTGGTCTTCACAATGAGGTCTTCACCTGCCGGAATTTAGTTTTGAGTTTTTAGTTTTAGAGATCCAGGCCCTTGGGCCCACTGAGTCCACACCGACCAGCGACCCCCCGCACACTAACAACTACCCTACACACACACACACACACACTAGGGACAATTTACATTAATACCAAGCCAATTAATCTCATAAACCTGTACGTCCTTGGAGCGTGGGGGGAAACCGAAGATCTCGGAGAAAACCCACGCGGGTTCCGGGAAGAACGTGCAAACTCCTTACAGGCAGCTGTTAGTGCTGTAAGGCAGCAACACCACCGCTGTGCCAGCAAGCCGCCCTGATTACCTGATTATATAAGGCAGTAAGAATCATACTCTTCGGAAGATGGGAAACTTTCTTCAAGGGTCATGGCAACCTGTCCCACTTACGTGACTTTTTCGGCGACTGCCGGCACCCGTCATAGGTCGTCACGGGTCAGCGAAGATTTTCAACATGTTGAAAATCCAGCGGCAACCGGAAAGACGCTACGACTCTTTGGGCGACTGAGGAGACGACTCACGACCATACAGGCGACACCCTGTCGACATGTCACGGGGTGAAACCTGTACGGTCATGAGTGGTCGCCCAAAGAGTCGTACCTTGTTCTGGTCGCCGCTGGATTTTCAACATGTTGAAAATTTTCGCCGACCTGTAATGATCTATGACGGGTGCCGGCACGGCAGTCGCTGAAAAAGGTCGCGTAAGTGGGACAGGCCCTTTAGGAAAAGGACAAGCCAATCAATAAAAATAAGAAACATTACTATTTTAATTATCAGCAAAGAAAGGATTCGACATTACATTTGGTGTATTTACATGTATTTTGCATTGTCATTTGCATTATTTTAGTTTAGCTGGAGATATAGTTTGTATTTTGCATTATCATTTGCATTTTGAGTGCTGTTTCTTGATTTCACCTGAAGCAAGAACAGTCTGATTTTTCACTGTTGAGCAAGAGTTGGAATAAGATTCATATAGAATGAAAACAGGTCCTTCAGCCCAACGGGTCCATGCTAGCTTTGCAAAAGGAATTTCACTATGCAGTGCATTCGTGACAATAAAGAACCATTTGAGCCATTAACCAAGATGTCCCATCTAAGCTAGTCCCATTGACTGCATTGTGCCCATATCCCTATAAACATTTCCCATCCTTGCATATAGAACTTGTGAGGTTGTGTTGCAGTTGGTGAGGCTGCATTTAGAGTATTGTATTCAGTTCTGGGCACCATCAAGGGCTCGCAGTGTCGGGTGAGGCTAGTCGGAAGCTCCAACGTCACGGAAGGTTCACCAGCCCCGATGCGAGGTTCGATTGCCCGTTGCGGGTGAGCTGGCATCCCCCCGATGCGGGAGCTTGATCACCTCGACGCGGAGGGCCCGAACGCCGCCGGCTACGGGAGTCAAAATCTTCCCGTTAACGGGGGTTCGAGGCCCACGACTGAGGAAGAACAAAAGGAAGAGACTTGGACTTTATTTTGCCTTCCATCACAGTGAGGAATGTGGAGGAGTCACTGTGGCGGATGTTCATGTTGAAATGTGTTTTTGAGTGATCGGTTATTTTTAATTGTATGACTGACCTGGCCAATTCCTTGTATGTTGCAAAACACACTTGGCGAATAAAATGTGATTCTGATTCTGATGTTATGATGGGGCCAAGGAAAGAGCGTTCACGTCGCGGCCCTGTTTTCACCAATCTTTCCACCGCCACGTACAAGAAGCAACAAGATAGACACCATTGTACGCAGATGCCGAGACGTGTCTTCAGCTCTGGCTGAACAACTTCTAACCTTGTGTGTCTACTCGATAAGAAGAAGATCATGTTATAACAAAGTTCTTAAGTTGGATAGGGTGCAGGGAAGATTGACAAAGATGTTTAGTTTAGTTTGGTTTAGAGATACAGAGCGGGAACAGGCCCTTCGGCCCATCGAGTCCGCACTGACCAGCGATCCCTGCACACCAACACTATCCTGCACCAACTAGGGACAATTTACAATTGTACCAAACCGATTAACCTACAAACCTGTACGACTTTGGAATGTGGGAGGAAATCTGGGCACCCGGAGAAAACCCACACGGTCACGGGGAAAACGTGCAAACTCCGCACAGGCAGCACCCGCGGCCAGGATCGAAAGCCTGGTCTCTGGCGCTGACAATGCTGCAAGGCAGCAACTGAACCGCTGCGCCACCGTGCCGCACAATCTCTGAACTAAACTAAGATAATCCTCCCTCTGTGTGGAAAAAGCTGCCCCTCGGGTTCCTGGTGAATCTGCGGTGAGTGTTGCTGGGTTGCCTGCAGTCAGTGGATTCCATCAGTAAGCCTCGGACATTTAACCCTCAGTGAGCCCCCCGGATGATGACAGATGGCAGCACATCTGTTGCACTGCTCCGCTGTAGGGCTCAGCATGAAGCCTAACAGTCAAGCCTGCACTCCCAATGGTATGCCGAGATTTTGCCCATTCATTCCCTTACCAGCTCCAAACTGGCCGCAGCAGTAGAAGTGAGTTCAATGGAATTCCAAGCCTGAAGGTTAAGAGGCAAAGGGCAAGGAAACGTAAAAAACAATGTTTTTACTTTGTTTAAGAGGGAACTGCAGATGCTGGAGAATCGAAGGTTACACAAAAAAGCTGGAGAAACTCAGCGGGTGCAGCAGCATCTATGGAGCGAAGGAAATAGGCAACGTTTCGGCCCGAAACGTTGCCTATTTCGGCCCGAAACGTTGCCTATTTCCACCCAAAGGGTTTCGGCCCGAAACGTTGCCTATTTCCTTCGCTCCATAGATGCTGCTGCACCCGCTGAGTTTCTCCAGCTTTTTTGTGTAACCAATGTTTTTACTTTAATTGATTAATTTTAATCATTTCTGACTCTGCCCTTTCATTCTAATTAAAATATTTTTACGTACGTTTATTTAACTATTAAAGGATCGACGTGGGTTTTCTCCGAGATCTCCGGTTTCCTCCCACACTCCAAAGACGTACAGGTTTGTAGGTGAATTGGCTTTGTGTAAATGCAAAGTCTTCTAGTGTGTGTGTGTAGGGTAGAGTTAATGTGCAGGGATCGCTGGTCGGTGCGGACTCGATGGGCCGAAGGGCCTGTTTACGCGCTGTATCTCTAAACCAAACTATATATTTTGAGTAGATTTAAAATATATATATTAACACCGATTTTAATGGTTTTATATATGTGAATATCAATGACCACTGAAAACTCATACAGTATATATACAGTAGATTAGTTTAGTCTAGGGATACAGCACGGAAACAAGCCCTTCGGCCCATCGAGTCCATGCTGACCAGTAATCCCCATACACTAACACTATCCTACACACTCTAGGGACAATCTACAATTTTACCGAAGCCAATTAACTTACATAGAAAATAGGTGCAGGAGTAGGCCATTCGGCCCTTTGAGCCTGCACCGCCATTCAATATGATCATGGCTGATCATCCAACTCAGTATCCCATCCCTGCCTTCTCTCCATACCCCCTGATCTCTTTAGCCACAAGGGCCACATCTAACTCCCTCTTAAATATAGCCAATGAACTGGCCTCAACTACCTTCTGTGGCAGAGAATTCCACAGATTCACCACTCTCTGTGTAAAAAATGATTTTCTCATCTCGGACCTAAAAGACTTCCCCCTTATCCTTAAACTGTGACCCCTAGTTCTGGACTTCCCCAACATCGGGAATAATCTTCCTGCATCTAGCCTGTCCAACCCCTTAAGAATTTTGTAAGTTTCTATAAGATCCCCCCTCAATCTTCTAAATTCTAGCGTGTACAAGCCGAGTCTATCCAGTACTTACAATACTTTATGTCTTTGGAGTGCGGGAGGAAACCGGAGCGCCCGGAGAAAACACACACAGGTCATGGGGAGAGTGTACAAACTCCGTACAGGCAGCACCCACAGTCAGGATCGAACCCAGGTCCCTGGCGCCGTAAGGCAGCAACTCTACCGCTGCGCCACCGTGCCGCCCCAACCGCTGTGCCACTCTGAGAATTTTTTTGAAAGATGTGGATTTGTGAACAAGGTTTCAAAATGATCAATAGAATCGTGACATTCTAGCAAGGAGTTGCCAGTGTACGTTTAATTTTTCCCTTGCAGTCTTTCCCTTCAGGACAGTAGGTCAGGACAGGGCAAATGGACTTTAAAATCAAAGGTCTTTTGTCCACAGAATTTTGCTGTAATCATTTATTCAAACCAGGGTTGACTAGATGAGGGCTGCACTAATAATAGGCAGGGGGGGGGGTCGGAACGGGAAGTTTGAATTACATTCAAGTCTAAGCATTCTTATGTTCCCTCCGGAAGAAGGCTTAGCAACATCACTGATGTTGGCACATCATAAATGTTGGCCCAAAGATTTGCTACCGTCCAGTGTATTTCAGTGTAAAATGTTACTTGTTCTGCCAACTCATTAGCATGCTGGAGATGTTATTGTTTCCCACAAATGCGCTCTATTGTTTAGTTTAGTTTAGTTTAGTTTGGTTTAGTTTTCAGACTGTGGGAGGAATCCGGAGCGCCCAGGAAAAACTCACGCAGGTCACGGGGAGAACGTACAAACTCCGTACAGGCAGCGCCCGTAGTCAGGATCGAACCCGGCTCTCTGGCATTGGGAGAGTATGCCAGAGGCCCCGCAAAATATGAATCAGAATTAAAGGACATTCTTTTAGGAAGGAGATGAGGAGAAATTTCTTTCGTCAGATGATGGTGAGCCTGTGGAATTCTTTGCCACACAGAAGGCTGTGGAGGTCAAGTCTGTGGATATTTTTAAGACAGAGATAGATAGATTCTTGATTAGTATGCGTGTGTGAGGCTACGGGGAGAAGGCAGGAGAATTGGTAGGAGGGAGAGATAGATGAGCCATGATTGAGTGGTGGAGGAAACCTGATGGGCCGAATGGCCTAATTCTACTATTCCTTATTATCTTAAGTACGCCAGAGACCCGTGTTCGATCCTGACTATGGGTGCTGTCTGTACGGAGTTTGTACGTTCTCCCCGTGACCTGCGTGGAGCTCTAGGCAAATTAGCTTGGTATAATTGTAAATTGTCCCTAGTGTGTTTTGGATAGCGTTAGTGTGCGGGGATCGATGGTCGGCGTGGACTCAGAGGGCCGAAGGGCCTGTTTCCGCGCTGTAAACTAAACTAAAATTACATCATAGTGTAGAAAGGAACTGCAGATGCTGGTTTAAATCAATGGTAGACACAAAATGCTGGGGTAACTCAGCGGGCCAGGCAGCATCTCTGGAGAGAAGGAATAGGTGACGTTTTGGATATCAACATTCATCTCTGCACCAGCATTTATTAGCTACTGTTTTTGAAAACCAGCAGCTGCATTTCCTCGTGTTAGATGTTAGACAAACTTGTCTATGTTTCTGTACTTTTACTCTTATTTACCTCGCTGAGGCTATTTAGATGTTAGACAAACTTGTCTATTGTCAGTTACTGTACTGCATTTATCTCCCTCTGAACAGCGGTGTTTATGACAGCCGCCGGAAAGAATTTACGAGTCGGAGAGACCTGAGCGCTATTAGGGTAGAAACTGTGTTTTTATGTAGTTTTTGTTATTTATGTTGGGGTGTGTGTGTGTGGGGGGATGGGGGTGGGGTAGGGGGGGGGGAAAACTTTTGAATCGACCTTTTCCTGGGGAGGTGTCGTTGACCCAGGAGCGGCCTCCACGGGAAGTAGCCGGGGACTCTTGCCGACTCACCGTTGCGTCGGAGCTGGCCGAGACCCCGGTTGGAGCGGTGGATCGCTGACCACTGCTGCTGCTGTGCTGTGCTGCCGATGCCGCTGCTGTGTGTCGGAGGCTGCTACTTTGCACGCTCGGACGACCCCGCGCGGCTCCCTGGAGGGAGACTGCTTTTTCTCCCCGTGACCTGCGTGTTGGGTTTTCTCCATTGGGCGCTCCGGACTTTTCCTCCCACAATCTCATCGCCAGACCTGCACTTTTGCCCTTGTGGGTTAATTGTGCAGGATTGAACGAGTGTGCGGGTGATCACTGGTCAGCGCAGACTCGATGGGTCGAAGGGCCTGTTTCCACGCTGTATCTCCAAGACTACAACTAAAAGCTAAAGCATTGTTTGCGTGGTGTTATCTCCACAATAACATTTTTTCCAAGTCCTGGCAGCAGACCTAATTAATTTCTGATTGTAAAATGGTACATTGTTACATGACAAGGAGCTAGACAGAAAGGGACTTTTACATGTGTTCACTATTATACACTGTTTCCTGTTGCTTCCTGTCAATGTTTAGGGGAGAACGGCGAAAGTGCTCATTTCTAACATCTCATTATTCTTCCTGTACAATCTGTTGATGGTATCAGGTGAAATCTGATCTGATATTTCTTTACCAGTTTGCTAAAGTTTGTGATACTGCTAACAAACAGTTTACAGTTTCACTACACCTCCACAACTCTCACGGCAGGGAAGATAGAACACATCAGCCGGACTTTGAATAATGAACCGACCACAATATCACTTCTTCCCCGTTACAAAGAGGTAGATAGATCTCCAGCCGAGCCTTCTGAAGAAGGGTTCACAATAAAAGTGTTGGAGTGAAGGGTCTGTCCCACTTGGCCGTCATTTACGGGACAGGCCGGTAGTGACTAACGTGCAATGGTCACATGCATCATCATCACAGCCGTCTGGAGCGCGTGACCTCATTTGAATACCATGTTTATGATATTTATGGTTTATGATATTTACCCAGTTTATGATATTTATGGTGATTTTCTAAAATGGTCCTGTTTCTTGAGTGGGGCTAGCAATTGGAAAAACTGCAGATGTAATGCCCCTTATTCAAAACAAGAGTAGCAAGTTGCAGACCAAATTAATCTGTGGGAAGGAACTGCAGATGCATGTTTAAATTGAAGATAGACACCAAATGCAGGAGTTACTCAGAGGGACCGGCAGCATCTCTGGAGAGAAGGGATGGATGATGTTTCAGTCTGAAGAAGGGTCTCGACCTCGAAACGTCACCCATTCGACTCGAAACATCGCCCAGTTCCACTTGACCATCATTTACCCGACAGGCTGGTGGCGTGCGAAGATTTCATACAGGACGAAATCCTGGCGCGCTGCGTTTCTCACATGCCACCCACACGCTACCCACACGCTACCAGGTCATGCAAATGACAGCCAAGTGGGACAGGCCCTTAACTCAGTGGTTCTGGCAGCCGCTCTGGAGAACATGGATAGATGACCTTTCAGGTTGGGACCCGTCAGTCTGAAGAAAGGTCTCTGCCCATAATGTCACCTCTTTCTTCTCTCCAGAGAAGCTGCCTGGCCCGCTGAGTCACTCCAGCATTTTGTGTCTATCTTCTGTTGTACAATGTTAGCTGTGATGTGAAGGATTTTGGCCTTTAGACTTTAGAGATGCAGCGTGGAACGAGACCCTTCGGCCCACCGAGACCGTGCCAACCAGCGATCCCCGCACACTAGCACCATCCCACGCACTAGGGGGCAATTTACAATTTGCAGAAGCCAATTAACCTACAAATCTGCACGTCTTTGGAATGTGGGAGGAAAACCAGAGCACCCGGAGAAACCCACACAGTCACAGGGACAACGTACAGACAAGCGCCCGTAATCAGGATCTCTGGCGCTTTAAGACGCTAAAGATTGGATGCAGAGTCCGTTTTTGACGTGGCAGAGATCATCCTCGGCCACCCTGCTGCTGCACATCTGCCGTGCAAGCACAGTGGGTGTACGGAGCAGGAGGTTACAGAGATGGGATTGCATCTCTGCGACTCTGTCTTTCTCACCTGCTGGGCAGAGTTAATGAACCACATTCCAGCACCCAGACTGATTCTATGACTGGACTAAACACTGGGATGAAACTGCAGTCCATTTAACTTGATGCACTGAGGCTGGGGAAACATGAATCATTTGAAGTGTGCTTGTAAGGTTAAAATAAGCACACAGATGACCATAAAAGACCTTTGCCTTTCAATTTTGGCAGCACTGCATATCTGGTAGGTGAATAATGCATCCAGTTGAATCAATGAATCAATCCCATGATATACTAACATTCAGCATTTTGCCGTTGAAGCCTGACTTCTTTGATAAAGAGTTTTTCTTTTTGTTTTGTCTAACAGATGCAATACTAGTTTGGAAAAGAAAAGTGTTCAGACCAATCTTCAGCCTGAAGAAGGGTCTCGACCCGAAACGTCATCCATTCCTTATCTCCGGAGACGCTGCCTGTCCCGCTGAGTTACTCCAGCCTTTTGTGCCTATCTTTGATGTAAACCGGCATCTGCAGTTCTTTCCTACACATCACTATCC
This sequence comes from Leucoraja erinaceus, assembly GCF_028641065.1. Taxonomy (NCBI): domain Eukaryota; kingdom Metazoa; phylum Chordata; class Chondrichthyes; order Rajiformes; family Rajidae; genus Leucoraja; species Leucoraja erinaceus. The sequence goes on from NC_073396.1 coordinate 7,465,033, forward strand.
GTGTTCTCCCGGAGATGCTGCCTGTCCCACTGAGTTACTCCAGCACTTTGTGTCTTTCCTTGGTAAGCCAGCATCTGCAGTTTCTTTTTATTTTTTTAAATAAGGATTTTTATAAACTTTAGAGTTCCAAAAATTCAGACTTGACATGTTGATGCCTGCGATAGTCATTAATCTTACACTGAACATATAATTTTAATATTTACTTCTGACTTTAGACTTTAGAGATACATCTGGCCCATCGAGTCCGCGCCGTTCAGCGATTTTTTTTTTTTTTTTTTTTTTTAATTTTAATTTTATTTTTAATATGTTTTATTATTTATTTATTATTTATTTTTATAATTTCTTTGTGATTTTTTTTAATGATACTGCCTGTAAGGAAAATTCATTTCGTTGTCTCAAATTGAGACAATGACAATAAATTGAATACAATACAATACAAAAAGATCACTGGGAAAATTTTGCAATTTTACTGAAACCTATTAACCTACAAACCTGTACGTCTTTGCAGTGTGGGAGGAAACCGGAGCCCCTGGAGGAAACCCACACAGTCTCAGAGAGAATGTACAAACTCTGTACAGACGGCACCCATAGTCAGGTTCGAACCCAGGTCTCTGGCACTGTAAGGCAGCAACTCCACCACTGTGTTACCGTGCTAATTATTGTACTATTGTTTTGTTAGCAAAACATAATAACTAATAATCTTTTTATACCACTTTAGGGTCAAACGATCATGGAATCTGATGACTAGAATGGATCAATAGCGATCAATAAAACTAAAGATGAGCATCTTGCCTACACTTTCCAGCTAGCGATCATAAGACCACGAGAACATGTTATAGGAACAGAATTAGACCATTCGGCCCATCAAGTCTGCTCCGCCATTCATTCATGGCTGATCTATCTTTCTCTCTCAACCCCATTCTCCTGCCTTTTCCCAATAACATTTGATGTCCTTACTAATCAAGAACCTGCTTTAAAAATACCCACTGACTTGGCCTCCACCGCTGTCTGTTGCGATGAATTTTACAGATTCACCACCACCACCTGGCTAAATAAATCCCTCCTCATCACTAATCTAAAAGTGTGTCCTTATATTCTGAGGCTGTGGCCTCTGGCCCTAGACTCTCCCACTAATGGAAACACCCTCTCCACATCCAACTCCATCTAGATGAGAGTAAAAAGATTGCAAATAATACAAGATGTCTATGTTGGCTCTCCTGTCTGTCATATTAAATGTCTCCTGACCACATTTAATACATTTCATGACAAACCCCTTTTAAATGTCGTAAGGAAAATGTACATTTGTGGCATGACATTTGTTATACATAGAGATTATACAGCATATACCAGGCATTTAAGTCCAGTCACCTCTCCTGACAATCTACTGTCAACTGAAACTACACTTCCAGTTTACAGTCACAGTCACAGTGTGATTCAGAATGGAAACAGGCCCTTCGGCCCAACTTGTCCACATTGGCCAACATGTCCCAGCTACACTAGTCCCACCTGCCAGCATTTGGTCCATATCCTTCCAAACCTGTCCTATCCATATACCTGTCTAACTGCTTCTTAAATGTTGGGATAAGTTTAGTTTATTGTCACGTGTACTGAGGTACAGTGAAAAAGCTTTTGTTGTGTGCTATCCAGTCAGCGGAAAGACAATACATGATTACAATGGAGTCATTTACAGAGTATAGATACATGATGAATGAATAACAGCTGTGAAACTTTGTTAATTCAGTAAAACATGTTCAAGCTATGCCAACATTTACCTATTTAAGTTTCTAGTGAACTTTTGTGATCAGTTTGTCACCCAGAAATGGTGCTTTTCCGTATTTTTATAACATAATTTTCGTGCCATTTATATTAATTTGTTGCTCTTTCGGTTTCATCGACTCGAGCAAAACCAGGTCACAGTCAGTCAGTGCACCACGGGATATTTTATGGTACATCGACCACCGATTCACGCAGTTAAAGAAAGGTTTGATCTTTAATGGGTTTAAGGTAATCTTTTTAAGTGTGTCTGACCAGTTAGGATCAGGAGGGAAGTTTTAATGGAACCCAAGTAAGATCTTAACAAATGCAACTGTGATCTTACACTGAATATTTACAAACATAGATTACAGAACATTGCGGAACAGCAGATGGACACAAAAAAGCTGGGGTCACTCAGCGGGACAGGCAGCATCTCTGGAGAGAAGGAATGGGTGACGTTTTTGGTTGAGACCCTTCTTCAGACTGAAGAAGGTTTCAACCCGAAACGTCACCCATACCTTCCCTAGGATTTATTACATGATGCAGCATCATGTATGTTTGCTAGAATGAGAAGATCATTACTAGACTGCCAAAAAGGCACAAATTGCTGGAGCAACCCAGCGGGACAGGCAGCGTGGAAGGAACATTCTCTAGCTCTGCCAAAAAGGCGGTCGTGATGGGAACTAAAACGTTAGGAATGGGCATGTCATTGAAGTGTGGGTTTCATGTTGTGCTTCGCTACCTGTTTATACTCCTTTCTGATCTGGGACAGAGAACGTGAGCAGACAAGCCCGATCCTGCCCCCACCTGACACCAGTGTGACTGCACTTCCTAGCAAGGGTCACAGGATAGCAATGGGAACTCGGATTCCTGCCATCTGTTGCATTCCAAACCAGAGACAATAGCAACCGACACAATGGCAAACCTTTCAGTGGTCATGGTTTTTCCGAGCTAAATAGTAAACAGGTAAACTGAGACGTGGAACTGAGCTGCAACTGTACTTAAAAGTTAAGAGCCAGCAGGATATATATATATATATATATATATACTAGACCAAGCGTGGACCCGTTGGGTCCCTCTGCCCCAACGCAATATTCTACCACTTATCTATACAGGAGGTGATGTTCATTAAAAATGGCAATCCAGGCCCGGCAATCCAGGCGCGGCTGATGGGTCACCGTTATGATGCGAGTCAAAATGGCAATCTCAAAATGGCGGCAGGCCCCGCAACCCCCAACTGTGCAGGCGCAGCTGACGGGGCCGGCAAGTGGGAGCGCAGGTAACGGAAAGAAGAAAATAAAAGTTTATTAAGGGAATAACTTGGGAATTACTATGTCAAATGGAACAAAACTTGCTGGTGCACACCCCAGGTGAATGGTGAGTAAGTTGGGTTTAAAATTGTAGCGCTATCGTGTACTGTTTTGGCTGTATTTGGGGAACAAACAAACATACATACATACAAGATGAGACTTTTATGGATAGATAGACAGACAGACAGACAGACAGACAGACAGACAGACAGACAGACAGACAGACAGACAGACAGACAGACAGACAGACAAGTAAGTAACCCACGTTTCCAGCATTTGATCAATGGGATATAATCCATTCCATCACATGAAGCATCGATTTTGTTAAATTGTAAATTGTCTCTAGTTTGTAGGATAGTGCTAGCGTACGGGGTGATCGGCGCGGACTCAGTGGGTCGAAGGGTCTGTTTCTGCACTAAAGTCTCCTGGGCCCATCGGCCCAACTTGCCCACGATGACTAACATGCCATGTCTACACTTGTCCCACCTGCCCGTGCTTGGCCCATATCCCTCTGAACCCAAGATAGACACAAAGAGCTAGAGTAGCTCCAACACTTTTGTGTCTATCTTCAGTACAAACCAGCATCTGCAGTTCCTTTCCACTCCCTCTACTGTCTTATCCATACTGTCCAAATGTCTCTTGAACCTTACGATAGTGCCTGCCTCAACTACTTCCTCCGGCACCTCATTCCATATACCCACCACCTTTTGTGTGAAAAAGTTCTCCTTCGGGATCCTACTAAATAGTTTCTCCCTCCCCCCCCCCCCCCCCCCCCCCCCCCCCCCTCCCTCACCCTAAACCTATGTCCTTTGGTTTTCAAATCCCCTACTCTGGGCAAAAGACTCCGTGCATTTACCTGATCTATTCCTCTCATGATCTTGTACACGTCTACAAGATCAGCCCTCATTCTCCAGCGCTCCAACACAACAATTGCATTGCAAGATAAACATTCACAAAGGCCGTACATGTAAGGGTGGGAAAAACATATTGTGGAGGGACCTCTCCTCTCTAGATCCCGACGTCAGTGTTTCACTCTGCAACTGCCCGGCTTGAAACAACATTTCCTGCAGATTCATGTTGCTGGAAGCAAAGCTCTCCTCTGCAGTTCCTGCCAATGTCAATGTGGCTCTGTTTAGTTTAGTTTAGTTTAGAGACACAGCAGGGAAACAGGCCCTTTGGCCCACCGAGTCCGGGCCGACCAGCGATCCCCACACATTAACACTATCCTACACACACTAGTGTCAATATTTTACACATACATCAATTAACCTTCGAACCTGCACGCCTTTGGAGTGTGGGAGGAAACGGAAGAACTCGGAGAAAACCCACGGTGGTCACGGGTAGAACGTACAAAGTCCGTACAGACAGCACCCGTAGTCGGGATCGAACCCGGGACAGAGGAGGCGCGAACTGTGAAGCCAGAGGATGGAATGGAGATGGAGCAGATCAGGATCGGTTTGGGAACGGCTCCATCCAAGGCCGCAAGAAATTGCAGCGAATTGTGGACGCAGCCCAGACCATCGTACACAAACCAACCTCCCCTTCCATTGACTCCATCTACACCTCACGCTGCCCCGGCAAGGCCAGCAGCATCATCAAGGACCAGTCGCACCCTGGCCACTCCCTCTTCTCCCCCCTCCCATCAGGCAATAGGTACAGAAGTGTGAAAACGCACACCTCCAGTTGCAGAGACAGTCTTTTCCCAGCTGCTATCAGGCAGCTTTACAAAGCCATCCTACCACAACCAGAGAGCAGTCCTGAACTACTATCTACCTCATCGGGAACCCTCGGACTATCTTCAATTGGACATTCCCTTGCACTAAACATTATTCCCTTACCGTGTATCTGTACACTGTGAATAAGGCCATTTGGCCCATCAAGTCTACTCCGCCATTCAATCAAGGCTGATCGATCTTTCCCTCTCAACCCCTGCCTTCAGCCCCATCTCCCCTGACACCCTTACCAATCAAGAACCTGTCAATCTCCACCAACCACCCTCTGTGTGGAACAAGTTACCCCTCGAGATTCCTATGAAATCTCCCCCCACCCCCATCACCATCACCTTAAAACTATGCCTTCTGGTTCTCGGTTCTTGTACTCGGGGCAAGAGACTCTGTGTGACTACCCAATCTATTCCTCGGATGATGTTGTACACATCGTGTACATACTGTAACTATCTCTATTAGAGTCTTCAGTGTGGTGCAGGCAGTGTGGGTACACTCATTTGTAAGCTGACGAAATAAAGAGATTCCGGGCTGGAAAATCAAGCTGTTCGCTCCTTGGTTTTAGGGATGTCCATTTAGTCTTTAATAGTGTGTGCTGCAGTTGAAGAAAGTTGCTCATCTGTGACCTGACACAAAACGCCGTGAAAAGCCTCTGTGATCTTGCGATCCTCCCCCCGAGTCTCAGGAAAACAGGGGAATGGTTCTGAGCGGATCTGCTCTCACTTGAAAGCTAATAGTTTAAAAAGCCGGGGCGATTGAAGCAAGAGGCAGAGACAATGGGGCTACTTTTGTTGTGATTGAAGGGGGCGACCATCCGTGTGCGGCATTAATATCCTGCTCCAGTACAGTCTAGCAGCACGCACCGCTCAGCCTTGGTTAGTGAAGCTATCAGCGTTGGTTTAACGAGGGATGGTTTGTCCCATATAGCCAGGGGTTGGGGTGGGGGGAGTGGTGGTGGGAGAATGGTGATGAGAGAGAGAGAGAGAGAGAGCGAGTGGACAAGCCCACAGGCTGGTCTCGACCCAACGCCATCAATTGTCGCTGGTTGCCCGAGTCCCGTTCCCACAGTAGCAACAGGTTCATGTCACTCTCCCCCCCGGGCAGTCGGCTCGGGGTGGGTGGGGGGATGTGTGGGAACCAGCTCGACCATCGAGCACGATAGAGAATTACAAGGTTCACTAACCAGGCCCCTTTTCAATCTGTGCACTGTGCAGCCAGCATAATAGAGGACTCCCACAGGCCCCGTCCCTCTGTGGGGCTGCCCAGAATTAAGTGGCACTGATTGAGACAGACAAGGAGAGGAATGAAAGCTGCTGTCGAGATAATATACGGGATCGCCCCTGATTGAAAATACGCCTTTACACCTGTTTGTTTAGTTTCAGTTCAGTTCAAAGATATGGCAGGGGAACAGGCCCATCGGCCCATCGAGCCCATGCCAGCCAGCGATCAGCTGGCTGGCATGGGCTCGATGGGCCGATGGGCCTGTTCAGAACACTAACACTAACGATGGGCCTGTTCAGAACACTAACGCTCTCCTACACACAGGGACAATTTACTATTTTTTTTCAGCAAAGCCAAATTGCAACCTGTCAACATGCTCTCCGCTGTACAGCTTGGTTTTCGAGATACAACGTGGAGTCAGGCCCTTAGGCCCACAGAGTCCTCGCCGAACAGCGATCACCCATTCAATACATCCAGTGTACAACAGGGACAATTTGCAGAAGCCAATTCACCTCCAAGTAGCAATGTTACAAATTTTTGAGATTTAAAAAATCAAGTCTGCAATTTATCCCATCAGATAAATAACAAAAATAAGTTTAACTTGACACCTAATTCACTTTCATATCTTCAGTATTACAAATGTTATGGCCATTTTCATACTCGGAAATTAGCATCTTGTTCCCTATTGATTTTCCATTGACTTAACACAAAAGCTGTGATCGTGGACAGTCAAAATCCCATAACTTTCTTAAAAATTAAGAGAACTGAAAGAAATTTTCAGTTATTATAGATTGAAGCATTCTGAAACAAATATGAAACAATCTTACTTGGATGACCTGAAATTAAAGCAAATAATTAGTTAGTTACCCAATTGTAGCTAATTCCAAACTTCAATTACTAGATCTAAACATCTATCAATTTCTTAAGAGAAGATTAACATTTTTAAATAGCCTAAGTGTCCAAATAACATTCACAAAGAATTCAAAATAAAACATGATTTTTAAATCTCATTTACATTAATTTATAGGCCAAATGGAAGGAATTTAGTGTTCAATTGCTGTAAATCAACGGCCATTTAAATCAGCTTTCGAGGGGGATCCTGTGGGACTCTGTGGAACGCGCTGGTTTGGAATGTTCCCATTGTGCGGTGGATTTGTACCCCAAATGCCCAGAAAAATACTGCGTGATTTAATGGGGCCCCAAATTAGCTACTCGCAACATAAAACTTTGTATAAAGGGATCTTAAGAAGCACTTTTTAATGTAAATATAAACAACCTACCTTCTGTTGTCCCCCGTATGAGATCCGTCCCGTTGTCGGCGGCCCCTGGGTTTAGAGGATAATTTTTAACCTACTATAACAATTAAATTAACCAATTAAGTTTAAAAATAGCTCCAGCGAATGAACCTCAAAGTGATTTTTCGTCAGCAACTAAGTAGGTGGAACAACCCCGATTTGAATAGCCTAGGGAAAATCGCGTTTTAAACCCGCCCCCCTCTCAACGGCGCCAAAATCGCACACACGGGCTTGGACAGATCTGCAGCAACGCTGAAGGTAGGTTTTGCAACATATCTACAAAGAAGGGAAGAGATTGAACTTTTTTTTCCGCCTTCCATCACAGTGAGGAATGTGGAGGGGTCACTGTGGTGGATGTTTATGTTAAAATGTATTTTGTGTGTTTTGCTGCTTTTTATTGGTATGACTGTATCAAATTCCTCGTATGTTGCAAAACATACTTGGCTAATAAAGTCTGATTATTATAGAAACATAGAAACATAAAAAATAGGTGCAGGAGTAGGCCATTCGGCCCTTCGAGCCTGCACCGCCATTCAATATGATCATGGCTGATCATCCAACTCAGTATCCTGTACCTGCCTTCTCTCCATACCCCCTGATCCCTTTCGCCACAAGGGCCACATCTAACTCCCTCCTAAATATAGCCAATGATCTGGCCTCAACTACTTTCTGTGGCAGAGGGTTCCAGAGATTCACCACTCTGTGAAAAAGGTTTTTCTCATCTCGGTCCTAAAGGATTTCCCCTTTATCCTTAAACTGTGACCCCTTGTCCTGGACTTCCCCAACATCGGGAACAATCTTCCTGCATGTAGCCTGTCCAACCCCTTAAGAATTTTGTAAGTTTCTATAAGATCCCCCCTCAATCTTCTAAATTCTAGCGAGTATAAGCCGATTCTATCCTGTCTTTCTTCATATGAAAGTCCTGACATCCCAGGAATCAGTCTGGTGAACCATCTCTGTACTCCATCTATGGAAAGAATGTCTTTCCTCAGATTTGGAGACCAAAACTGTACACAATACTCCAGGTGTGGTCTCACCAATACCCTGTACAACTGCAGTAGAACCTCCCTGCTCCTATACTCAAATCCTTTTGCTATGAATGCTAACGTACCATTCGCTTTCTTCACTGCCTACTGCACCTGCATGCCTACTTTCAATGACTGGTGTCCCATGACACCCAGGTCTCGTTGCATCTCCCCTTTTCCTAATCGGCCACCATTCAGATAATAGTCTACTTTCCTGTTTTTCGCCACCAAAGTGGATAACCTCACATTTATTCACATTATTCTGCATTTGCCATGCATTTGCCCACTCACCCAGCCTATCCAAGTCACCTTGTAGCCTCCTAGCATCCTCCTCACAGCTAACATTATTATTATTAAACTGAACATCTCAAAATATATATTTTGTTAAATTGATGTCATGTGAGGCTTGGGTCTGAGTATGTAGGTTCCCCTAATTACTGAGCAGAATGCGAGTGTGAAGTAGGCCAGACCTCACTGGTGGGTTTCAGTGCTTGTGTAAACTCAATTTAAAGGGGCAATTAAGCCTGTCAGAAAAGATTGAACAAACTGAAAAGACACCAATTCACGCTCTGGTGCACGTACAAGGCAACGTGGATAAAGCTGCCCCTCCTTCCTGAGAACAGCCGACAAACACAACACGCAGGAACTTATCTGTGAGTAGAATCTGTGATGTCAGATGTGCAGGATTCAATCCGCTAACCGAGAGAAGGCCGGCAGGGTGGTGCAGCGTTAGAGCTGCTGCCTTACAGCGCCAGAGACCCTGCTTCCATCTTGACTACGGGCGCTGTCTGTACGGTGTTTGTATAACCATATAACCATATAACAATTACAGCATGGAAACAGGCCATCTCGGCCCTACAAGTCCGTGCCGAACAACTTTTTTTTCCCTTAGTCCCACCTGCCTGCACTCATACCATAACCCTCCATTCCCTTCTCATCCATATGCCTATCCAATTTATTTTTAAATGATACCAATGAACCTGCCTCCACCACTTCCACTGGAAGCTCATTCCATACCGCTACCACTCTCTGAGTAAAGAAGCATATTACCGGTAAACTTCTGTCCCTTAATTCTGAAGTCATGTCCTCTTGTTTGAATCTTCCCATTCTCAAAGGGAAAAGCTTGTCCACATCAACTCTGTCTATCCCCTCTCATCATTTTAAAGACCTCTATCAAGTCCCCCCCCTTAACCTTCTGCGCTCCAGAGAATAAAGACCTAACTTATTCAACCTATCTCTGTAACTTAGTTGTTGAAACCCAGGCAACATTCTAGTAAATCTCCTCGACTCTCTCTATTTTGTTGACATCCTTCCTATAATTGGGCGACCAAAATTGTACACCATACTCCAAATTTGGTCTCACCAATGCCTTGTACAATTTTAACATTACATCCCAGCTTCTATACTCAATGCTCCGATTTATAAAGGCTAGCATACCAAAAGCTTCCTTTACCACCCTATCTATATGAGATTCCACCTTCAAGGAACTATGCACGGTTATACCCAGATCCCTCTGTTCAACTGTATTCTTCAATTCCCTACCATTTACCATGTACGTCCTATTTTGATTTGTCCTGCCAAGGTGTAGCACCTCACATTTGTCCCATTAAACTCCATCTGCCATCTTTCAGCCCATTTTCTCCTAATGGCCTGTGTGATGCTCCCCGTACCGCCGGGTTTTCTCCGGGCGCTCCAGTTTCCTCCCACACTCCAAAGACGTACAGGTTTTTAGGTTAAGTGTAGGAAGGAATTACAGATGCTGGTTTACACCGATGATAGACACAAAATGCTGGAGTAACTCAGCGAAACAGGCAGCATTTCTTGGAGAGAAGTTTCTATGACGTTTCTGGTTGAGACCCTTTCTCCAGACTGGGAATCTGAAGAAGGGTCTTGTCCCAAAACATCAGCCATTACTTCTCTCCAAAGATGCTGCCTACCCTTCTGAGTTACTGCAGCATTATGTGTTTTCCTTCAGTTGGTGGGTAATTGGCTTTGGTAAAATTGTAAATTGTCCCAAGAGTGTGTAGTATTAATGTATGGGGTGATCGCTGGTCGGTGCAGTCAAAGGGCCTGTGTCCACACTGTATCTAAGAAGAAAGAACCAGAAATAGGGGGGCAGTACACGTGAGTAATATACATATGTGTCACGTGGCCTGAATACACCATTTAGCTTTTCAGAGGAGCTGGCATATATCAAATAAAGCATTGGATGACAAATTAAAATCACCCATTTTAGTCTTCTCCAAATGTGAAGTAACGTACAGTTTAAAAAAAAATTTTTTTTTAAATTAATTTCAGTTTACAAATACTTTTATTTGGAAAGTAAAAATACAGAGTATTAACACGATCAAAGGCTGCCTATATTGACAGTTTACAAACAAACCGTCATCAGATTAATATATCGGCAATTTTATCAGCAATGCCCTCAACCTCACACAGTGACTAGCATTCACGGAAGGCCTCCAAAGTACCCAGGACCCGCAGGCATGGAGCTAGGCCCGGAAAAGGGGCAGGCGGCCAGCCGTCGACTAGCCGCTGCCTGGACCCGCGAATGGCCATCTTGGCCAGGCCCAAGAGCAGACCGACAGGGAGTCTCCCCTCTCCCTCCCGACCCTCCCCCCCACTCTGTACCAGGTGCCAGAGTAGCGTGCAGTGTGGAGGCTGTAATATTACTCCTGACACCTTGTTGCCTTCGATCGAAACTGCGTCCAAAGACTTCAGTAGAAGAGAAAGAAAAAGTTTGGCATGTCTCCAACAACTCTCACTAACTTCTACAGATGCGCCGCAGAAAGTATCATATCGGTCGGGACGCATCACAGCACGGTTTGGGAACAACTCCACCCAGGACCGCAAGAAATTGCAGAGATTTGTGGACGCAGCCCAGACCATCACACAAACCAACTTCCCTTCCGTCGACTCCAGCTAAACTTCACGCTGCCTTGGCAAGGCCAGCAGCATAATCAAAGACTAGTCTCTCCCCGGACACTCCCTCTTCTCCACTCTCCCATCAGGCAAGAGGTACATAAGTTTGAAAACGCACACCTCCAGATTCAGGGACAGTTTCTTCCCAGCTGTTATCAGACAACTGAACCAACTAGAGAGCGGTCCTGACCTCCCATCTACCTCATTGGAGACCCTTGAACTATCTTTAATCAGAATTTACTGGACTTGCACTGAATGTTATTCTGTTTATCATGTATCAGTACGCTGTGGACGGCTCTATTGTAATCATGGATCATGCTTTCGCTAACTGGTTAGCATGCAGCAAAAGCTTTTCACTGTACCTCAGTACAGGTGACGATAAACCTAACTTCACTAAACTAAACTATATTGAACACGTGGATTTATATTGTCATATATTGTCAGGTGGTATGGAGAGAAGGCAGGTACGGGATACTGAGTTGGATGATCAGCCATGATCATATTGAATGGCGGTGCAGGCTCGAAGGGCCGAATGGCCTACTCCTGCCTACTCCTAATTTCTATGTTTCTATACTGCATGGAAGCAAGTTCTTTGGCCAGGCTCATCATGCTGATCAACTTTTATAGCTGAGCTTGTCGCATTTTGCGATGTTTGGCTCATACCCCTCTTATTTTCTGCTATCCACGTACCTGCCTTTTAAATATCACTATCGCAGCTGCAGCCATAGCTTCCTCTGGCTTTTCACCTCCTCAAGAAATCTACAGGCAATAAAACAGTTCTGTGGTTTAGTCTCAACCAAGTTGAAGGAAGTGCAGTGTCAATACGCACACAGCAACTTCTCCAAATAGCAACAGGATCATCGGATTAGTTGCCGTTGTAAGTGACATACTGAATGCGTCAATTGTAATGCATTGAATTGAATTGAATTGAATTGAACTGAATTGAATTAGTTGAGCAGGAAGAAGGGTCTCGACCCAAAAAGTCTCCCATTTCTTATCTCCAGAGATGCTACCTGTCCCGCTGAGTTACTACAGCATTTGGTGTCTATCTTCTGAAATGAATTGAATTGAATGGAATGGAATTGATACAACATGGAGACAGGCCCTTCAGCCCAGTGAATGCATGTCAACCATCGACCACCCGTCTACACCGGTTCTGTGTTATCCCACTTTCTCATCTACTCCCTACACATTAGGGGCAATTTGCAGAGGCCAACTAACCTGCAAACCCGCACGTCTTAGGGATGTGGGAGGAAGCCAGAGCTCCCTGGAGGAAACCCACGTGGTCACAATAAGAAGGTGCAAACTCCACACACACACACACCCACACACACGCACACACACACGCACACGCACACACACACACACACACACACACACACACACTCGCACACAGGACCCAAAGCCAGGACCATCTAACCGCGTTCTCTGGTGCTGTCAGACAGCAGTTCTACCAGCTGCCCCTTGTTTATTTTAGATAGAATCTGACTCCAGCCACTTGAATGGAAACAGGTTTTCAATGAGTCTTGGAGGCAACACCTCCAACACTGCAGCGTTCCCTCAGTGCAGCATTGTAGTGCAATGTCAATTTAGATCATAGAGTCATAGTCATAGAGACATAGCGTCACACAGTGTGGAAACAGGCCCTTCGGCCCATCTTGCCCACACTGACAACATGTCCCAGCTACACTAGTCCCACTTGCCTGCGTTTGGCCCATATCTCTCTAAACCTTTCCTATCCATGTACCTGCCTAATTGCTTCTTAAACGTTGCGATAGTCCCTGCCTCAACTACCTTCTCCGGCAGCTCGCTCCATACACCCACCCTAAGTGTGAAAAAGTTACCCCTCTGATTCCTATCAAATATTTCCCCCTTCACCTTAAACCTCTGTCCGCTGGTTCTTGATTCCCCTGCTCCAGGCAAGAGACTCTGTTCCTCTTTCCACGCTGTAACTCTAAAGTCTCAAATAAAGTCGAAAGTCTAAAAAAAATGAGGGATTTGGGTCGCGTTCCATTCTGAAACAGGTCTGAACTTTTTACGCCACACATTCAAAAGAAGTAAAAATCAGTTCCATTTGCCTTTCAGCTTTATGTATGTAAATTCTGTTTTCCAAGCTGTGGTTTCACCAGCAGAAAGTAACACAAAGACTTCAACCGTCTATCAGTGGAAACGCTGTCAGCTTTTTGCTCGGCACCAATCTCGGTCGCGATCAGGTTAAAGCACCTTAATCATAAAGGCTATTTTCCACTCAAAATAACACAGCCAATTATACCAACTCCAGTACCACGCTGCTCAGATTAAGCAACTCGGCCAAAACGAAGCAATTAACTTCAGATCTTCTCAGCTTCACTTCACATTCAACCACTAATGTGTGTAGCCAGCTCAGATATAAATATCTTGAAACATTGAAATATTTGAAACATATAAGATTATTAAGGGCTTGGACACGCTAGAGGCAGGAAACATGTTCCCGATGTTGGGGGAGTCCAGAACCGGGGGCCACAGTTTAAGAATAAGGAGTAAGCCATTTAGAACGGAGACGAGGAAACACTTTTTCTCTCAGAGAGTGGTGAGTCTGTGGAATTATCTGCCTCAGAGGGCGGTGGAGGCAGGTTCTCTGGATGCTTTCAAGAGAGAGATAGATAGGGCTCTTAGAAATAGTGGAGTCAGGGGATATAGGGAGAAGGCAGGAACGGGGTATTGATTGGGGATGATCAGCCATGATCACATTGAATGGCGGTGCTGGCTCGAAGGGCCGAATGGTCTACTCCTGCACCTATTGTCTATTGTCTAATTCAACACTCTTAAATAAAGAATGGATTCACTGGAATTTAGAAAGATGAGAGAGGATCTTATAGAAACATAAATAATTCTTAAGGTGATTGGACAGGCTAGATGCAGGAACAATGTTCTCCTTGATGGGGGAGTCCAGAACCAGGATTCACACAGTTTAAGAATAAGGGGTTGGCCATTTGGGACTGAGATGAGCAAAAACATTTTCACCCAGACAGTTGTGAATCTGTGGAATTCTCTGCCACAGAAGGCAGTGGATGCCAATTCACTGGATGTTTTCAAGATAGAGTCATAGGGCTCTTAGGGCTAATGGAATCATGGGGATATGGGGAGAAAGCAGGAGCGGGGAACTGCTTTTGGATGATCATATTGAATGGCGGTGCTGGCTCGAAGGGCCGAATGGCCTACGCCTGCACCTATTTTCTATGTTTCTATGTTCTATGTTTCTATGTTAACAATTCTTATGTATCTAAACACTCAACGAAGAATGGAGGAGCTGGTGTGTGTGGGGTCTGCTCTGAAGGAGGGTGAAGGGGGTAGGGGGGTGGGGGGAGAACAAAGCGGGACCTAGGTGCGGGGGGGGAGGGGGGGGAGGGGGGTACTTTGTAACTTTGCGAGCGCCCTTTATGTAGCGACTGTTTGCATACCCTGGGAATGCAACCAAAGAATTTCACTGTGACCTTTCACATGTGACCATAAAGTATTCACTCACTCAATCATTTGCTTCCACAAGACATTACTTTGGAGGAACAGCGCCTCATATTTCACTTGGGCAACTTACAACCCGGCGAGTATGGAATTTGATTTCTCTACTTTCAAGTAACTCCTGCAATCCCTCCCAGTCCTCTTTAGTTCCCCCACCCTAGTTGTCCCATTATTTCCACTGTTGGCATCCTTATATCCCACTCATTCCCCAACCAACAATGGGCCATTATGGATTCCACCTTTCCTGAGGTTACCTGTCACCAGCCCTGATTGTTTTTTAAGGTCTTAGAGTTTCTGCCCCCCCCCCCTGTAGTCTTCCTCCCTCGCCCCTCCCCCCTCCCCTTCCCCCCTCCCCCCCCTTCCCACCTCCCTCTCCATCTTTCAGTCTGAAGCTTTCAGTTCCAACCCGAAACATCACCGATTCCTTCTCTCCAGAGATGCTGCCTGACCCGCTGAGTTACTCCAGCATTTTGTGTCTATTGTATTACTTCAAAGTATCTATCTACCTTCGAGTCACAGGGTCGTACAGCATGGATACCGGCCCTTTGGCCCACTTGCCCATGCCGACAAACCGGTCCCATCACACCAGTCCCACCTGCCCGCATTTGGTCCATATCTCTACTAAAACATTCCTATCCATGTACCCATTCAAACGTCCTTCGAATGTTGTTTTAAAACTTGCTATGGTAATAGTATTTCAGCCTTTACTATAGAGATACAGCATGGAAAAAGGCCCTTCGCCTCACCGAGTCCATGCCAACTAGCGATCACCCGTATACCAGCGCTATTCTACAAACTAGGGACACGGTTACCGAATTTATTTTACCAAAGTCAATTAACTTATAAACCTGTATATCTTTGGAGAGTGGGAGGAAACCGGAGCACCCGGCGAAAACCTACGCGGTCACAGAGAGAACGTACAAACTCTGTCCAGACAGCGCCCGTACAGTGAGGATCGAACCCGGGGCGTCCGCCTCTGTGAGGCGGCAATTCCACTCTTGGGATCCAGGTTTGATCTCGGGTGCTACCTGTGTGGAGTTTGCAGGTTCCCACTGTTTCCTCTGGGTGCCCCGGTTTCCTCTCACATCCCAAAGATGTATGGGCTTGTAAGTTTCAATTGCCCTGAATGTAAAATTGCACTGAACAGGTAGGAAGTGGATGAGAAAAGTGGAATAACATAGAACTAGTGTGAACGGGTGATCGGTGGTCAGTGTGGGCTCGGGTGGGCCGAAGGGTGGGTCAGTTTTGGTCTCCAAATCTGAGGAAGGACATTATTGCCATAGAGGGAGTGCAGAGACGGTTCACCAGACTGATTCCTGGGATGTCAGGACTGTCTTATGAAGAAAGACTGGATAGACTTGGTTTATACTCTCTAGAATTTAGAAGATTGAGAGGGGATCTTATAGAAACTTACAAAATTCTTAAGGGGTTGGACAGGCTAGATGCAGGAAGATTGTTCCCGATGTTAGGGAAGTCCAGGACAAGGGGTCACACCTTAAGGATAAGGGGGAAATCCTTTTAAAAAACCGAGATGAGAAGAACTTTTTTCACACAGAGAGTGGTGAATCTCTGGAACTCTCTGCCACAGAGGGTAGTTGAGGCCAGTTCATTGGCTATATTTAAGAGGGAGTTAGATGTGGCCCTTGTGGCTAAAGGGATCAGGGGGTATGGAGAGAAGGCAGGTACGGGATACTGAGTTGGATGATCAGCCATGATCATATTGAATGGCGGTGCAGGCTCGAAGGGCCGAATGGCCTACTCCTGCACCTAATTTCTATGTTTCTATGAAGGGCCTGTTTCCATGCTGTCTCAAAACTAAATGAAACTGGACAATTCCCATTGAATATGTCCCCATTCATCATGCACCTTCTCATTATTTACAGCACCTTTCACTGCGCTTCAAGTAAGTGATAAGCATAGAAAATAAATTTATTCCAAAGCGTTTAATTTAAGGCAACAGAGAAAACAGTGAATAACAATAGCGAGAAAGAATTTGAAAGTCAAAACTATTTTCTTTTAAATTACCAGCAGTCTCGGAGACTTAGTTTCATTGATTGGATATTTGTTCTCAATCTACCAGTTAATGTGAAAGATGAGTTGAATGTTTTGTTGAAGAATTTAAGGTCATTAGTGCTGCTGTAGTCTTGGAATTCAGGGTTTCGAAATAACCAAAGCATCTTCTTAAAATGCCTCATGAATATGCATAGAATATTCGGAGCGCCTTTGAAGGCGCTCCGAATATTCTATGCATATTCATGAGGTATTTGAGACCCCGCCACGCATATTTACATTGCTTTAGATTTTAGACATTAGAGTGCGGAAACAGGCCCTTCGGCCCACCAGGTCCATGCTGACCAGCGATCACCCCGTACACTAACACTATGGGCGATGATCTATTTTTACCAGGGCCAATTAACCTACAAACGTGCACGTCTTTGGTGTGTGGGAGGAAACCGGAGCGCCCGGAGAAAACCCACACGGGCACAGGGAGAACTTGCAAACTCCGTACAGACAGTGCCCGTGGTCAGGATCGAACTCGTGTGTCTCTGGCGCTGTGACTACCAGCTCTACTTTGCTGCCAGAATACCATAAAGGTCAAAAATTATCTTCACACTATTTATTAAACAGCTTAATGACAATTGATATAGAATATTCTATGTCACAAATATTCTATATTACCTCATATTTCGCTTGGGTAGTTTACACCCCAGCGGTATGAACATTGACCTCCAATTTCAGGTAGTCCCTGCTTTCTCCCTCTTTCCCCTCCCCTTCCCAGCTCTCCCACAGCCCACAGTCTCCACCTCTTCCTTTCTTCTTTCCGCCCCTCCCCCACATCAGTCTCGACCCAAAATGTCACCTAGTCCTTCGCACCATAGACGCTGCCTCACCCGCTGAGTTTCTCCCTCATGCCCCTGTCCCACTTAGGAAACCTGAACGGAAACCTCTGGAGACTTTGCGCCCCACCCAAGGTTTCCGTGCGGTTCCCGGAGGTTCCCGGAGGTTTTTTGTCAGTCTCCCTACCTGCTCCCACTACCTGCAACCTCCGGCAACCACCTGCAACCTCCGGGAACCGCACGGAAACCGTGGGTGGGGCGCAAAGTCTCCAGAGGTTTCCGTTCAGGTTTCCTAAGTGGGACAGGGGCATTAGAATATTCTTCCTCTATTTTGATGCAACAAGATCAGAGGTCCCCATTTCTGGAGGTCATGTCCTCTCACCCACTGCTATATCTGTATCTCCTCTTCACCTCCGACCCGAAAGGTCACCTATTCTTTCTCTCCAGAGATGCTGGCTGGCCCACTGAGTCACTCCAGCCCTTCGCCTATCTGTACGAAGCTTTTAAAATTAAAAAAAAAACCTGGAACCCTTTTACGGCAAAAACAAGAACTTTGAGAAATTCAGGTCAACTGTGTGTTTCATGGTGGAATAGCATTTACTCAGATCCATCAATAAAATTATACAGCTTCCTGCTGTGTCGGTAAGGGGAGTGTGAGGAAGTTTACATTGAAAATAAGGAAGGAAGTCAAATCAATAAAACGTTAAACTTTTAACTACCCACCAAATAAAAAGAGTATAGCATTTCATCAATACGGCACTGAATGATCGATTAAACTGCTTGTGTCTCAGCTTCTCGTGCCTTTGTTAGGTTTTACCTATTCATTACAAAAAGAAAATAGCTCGGCAAGTAACAGATCGTGTATAACAGAACGCTGAGAACATTCCTTCACTAAAAAGGTAGGTTGAGAATAAAGTGAAACCCAGTCTCTGAAGTCCCTCTGATTCAGACATGTTACTGTAGTACCGGGACATTCACTTTAATTGTTGCCCAATGAATGGACGTGATGGATTGAAGCTTACATGCGCATTGTTTTTCGATACAGTGTCGCAGAATTCCCACAGAGGTATCTTACAAAGGGAGACACTGAATTTTCCCTGGAGATCAACATGTAATATGGGAGGTACAGTGGTGAAATCTCTTCACAGGAAAGCAAGAATAGAAATCTTTCCAGCTTACCCATTATCAGATGACAAGTGAGACTGTGTAGGCCCAAGCTCATTTGTATTTCTACCCACAAGGGCCCCTCTATTATACGCTGCATAAAGATGAACTGAATACAATTACCAGGGAAGTCGCTGAGTGTTTTATTGTCAGGCTTTGATATTTAAAGTTTGCAACATAATCCTGAAAAACTGTACTTTGTACTTGATCAAACTCTGGCATGCTGCAGCGTTCGAGACTGCCGCAACAGAAACTGTAGGAAACAGCTCGAAAGGGAATTAAAAGCAGCTCGGCAAATCAACGGCAGGATAAAGGGGATAAAAGAGTGGCTGAGAAAATTGATCTTATATATCAGAGGGGATATCGAAGACGTCCATTTAACAGTAAAGGGGCTGTCCCACTGTACGAGCTAATTCAAGAGTTCTCCCAAGTTTCCCCTGATTCGAACATAGAATTACGGTAATAGCCGCTCGTAGGTACTCGGGGCTCTCGTGGACATTTGTTGAAAAATCTTCACGAGTCTTCACGAGCTTACCGTGTTTCCCCGAGTACCTGCCGTTAGCGTTATAAGCCGCTAAGAGACGTCCCCGAGCTCCGACGTACCCGCTACGTACATTCTACGTGCTTACCACGAGTTTGATTTTTTTTTAAACTCGGGAGAGCTCTTGAATTACCTCGTACAGTGGGACAGCCCCTTAACTTACAGCACCGACTGGAGATTTAGGCCAGTTTAACTGTAGCTTTTATGGAACAGCTAAACGGAGGGGAAATCGATGGCGTTAGTTATGGCAAAGGGAGGTGGAACTACAGAACAGTCACTGCACCCTCTTCAGATAAAGGAGAAAAATTAGCACAATCTTTTGTGAAAAGTGATTTTTTTTTTAAAATCAGTCTGGCAAAACAAGTTACACAAAAAAGCTGGAGAAACTCAGCGGGTGCAGCAGCATCTATGGAGCGAAGGAAATAGGCAACGTTTCGGGCCGAAACCCTTCTTCAGACTGATCGGGGGCGGTGGTGGGTGGGGACAAGAAAGGGAAAAGGAGGAGTAGCCAGAAGGCTGGGGGATGGGAGGAGACAGCAGGGGGACTGAGGATGGGGAGGAGACAGCAAGGACTAACAAAATTGGGAGAATTCGATGTTCATGCCCCCGGGTGCAGACTCCCCAAACGGAATATGAGGTGCTGTTCCTCCAATTTCCGGTGCTGCTCACTGTGGCCATGGAGGAGACCCAGGACAGAGAGGTCGGAGACGGAGTGGGAGGGGGAGTTGAAGTGCTGAGCCACCGGGAGGTCAGCTTGGTTATTGCGGACCGAGCGGAGGTGTTCGGCGAAACGATCGCCCAACCTCCGCTTGGTCTCACCGATATAGATCTGCTGACCGTTCTTTGGTAGTGCGTTTAAGAGGATTTTTGGAGAGGCACATAGATTTGCAGGGAATGGAGGGATATGGATCAGGTGCAGGTAGAGGAGAATAGTTTAACGTGGTATGTCCGACAGCGATACTGTGGGTCGAAGGGCCTGGTCCTGTGCAGGGCTGTTCTATATTCCAGTGTTGTACAGTTCTATGTTCCTCGTATAGTCACGTTTCCAAACTCCAAACTCACTCTGCCTTCAACACACGTCATGTTCATTGAATAAAGAATCAGGAGATTTTCTTCCTTCTTCCCTTCATTTTGGCAAGCGTCAATAATTATCAGCAAAAATCATAAGTTTCGGGGCAACACAGTGGCACAGCAGTGGAGCTGCTGCCTCACAGCGCCGGAGAGCAAGGTTTGATCCTGGCCTCGGGTGCTGCCGGTGCGGAGTTTGCATGTTCTCTCTGTGACTGCGTGGGTTTTCTCCGGGTGCTCCGGTTTCCTCCCACACTACAAAGACGTGCGGGTTTGTAGGTTAATTGGCTTCTGTAAATTACCCCAAGTGTGTAGGGATTGGATGCAGAAGTGGGGATAACACAGAACATGTGTGAGCGGGTGATCGATCGATGGTCGGCATGGACTCGATGGGCCGAAGGGCTTATTTCCATGCTGCATCGTCCAATCAAAAAACTAAAGGGCCTGTCCCACTGTACGAGGTAATTCAAGAGCTCTCCCGAGTTTAAAAAAAAATCAAACTCGTGGTAAGTACGTAGAATGTACGTAGCGGGTACGTCGGAGCTCGGGGACGTCTCTTAACGGCTCGTAACGCTAACGGTAGGTACTCAGGAAACGCGGTAAGCTCGTGAAGATTTTTCAACATGTTAAAAAATGTCCACGAGAGCCCCGAGTACCTACGAGCGGCTATTACCGTAATTCTCCGAGTTCGAATCAGGGGAAACTCGGAAGAACTCCTCAATTTCATCGTTCAGTGGGACAGGCCCTTAATAAAACTGAAATTTGACCAATGTGAATGGGTGATCGATATTTAAAAAAAAATAAAATGAAGCTAAGTAGTCACTCATATTGCATTTACTGGAATATTGGTGTTTTGGCTGAATTCATGTAAACGCCAATGACTGCGCCTGTTTTATGAATGTTAAACGCAGAAAACAGAAATTTGTATTTTTCGTTGTATCATTAAAGTGCACACCTTTTGCAAATTTTAACATCCAGAAGAAAATAAATTCCATGCAACTTTCCAGCAAAATTTGGCATTGTTTGTATCTGTAGAGCAGATGAAGCAGCAAAGCATATTACATCCAGTAAAACATCGTTCTTTCGATTTTAGACTTGAGAGATACAATGTACAAACCATCGGCCCACCAAGTCCTCACCGAGCAGTGGTTGCCCTGTATACTCACGCTGTCCTACACAATTTACAAGTTACAGAAGCCAATTAACCACAAACCTGTACGTCTTTGGAGTGTAGGAGGAAACCGGAGCACTATCCTACACTCAGGCCAAATTACAATTTACAGAAGCCAAGTAACTGCAAACCTGTACGTCTTTGGAGTGTGGGAGAAGACCAGAGCACCCGGAGGAAACCCACGTGGTCACAGGGTCAAACTCCATACAGACAGCACCCGTAGTCAGAGAACCTGGATCTCCAGCGCTGTAATTCAACGATTCCTCAATTCTTCAATGGATATTTATTGTCACATATGCAATTAAACATTACGTCATGAGATTTATTTTGCATATAATGTAAGGCAGCAACTCGACCACTGTGCCATTGTTCCGCCCTATAGTAGCATAATTATGTGTGATTCTTGCTTAGGAAGGGCACCAAAGGTTACGTGGAGTAGGCAGGAGAACTGGGTTGAGAAGGAAAGATAGATCAGCCATGATTGAATTGCAGACTCGAGGAGCTGAATGGCCTAATTCTGCTCCTATGACTTATGAACTTATGAACTGAAGCACGCAATGACTTACTCCACTGATAGAAGGGTCTGCAGAAGGATCTCGACCCAGAACATCACCCATTCCTTCTTCTCTTCAGAGATGCTGCCTGGCCCGCTGGGCTACTCCAGCTCTTTATGCCTGCCTTTGGTTTAAACCAGGGTCTGCAGTTCCTTCCCACACACACAATGCACCATCATCAGCGTCAACAGCAGCAAGCAGACATGAGTTGATTAGTGTTGCTGCTCCCCTCCTGTGATGCAGCGGCCTTTCCCAGAATGAGATGCCATCTGCTCGTCTCGCTGGGAACTCCAAACAGCGGCAGGTAACCTTGAGTGATGACAGACAGCACTGTGGTTGTGGGAATTGAAATCCACAAAAATCCTACAAGGAGGAGTCTGCTGAGTACGGTGACCAGGCAGTAGCATTTGCTGTCTCTTGAGTCAGACTGAATTACAATGCGTATTTAGCATCTGCAATCATATGAAGGAACCATGCAACATTCCAATAAAAAGGAACAGGGCTTAGGCAAATTGAAGAATGAATTTCCCGAAGAGGTGTATGTGTGAAGAAGGGTCTCAACCAAAAACGTCACCCATTCCTTCTCTCCAGAGATGCTGCCTGTCCCGCTGAGTTACTCCAGCATTTTGTGTCTATCGTGAGACATAGAAACATAGAAACATAGAAATTAGGTGCAGGAGTAGGCCATTCGGCCCTTCGAGCCTGCACCGCCATTCAATATGATCATGGCTGATCATCCAACTCAGTATCCCGTACCTGCCTTCTCTCCATACCCCCTGATCCCCTTAGCCACAAGGGCCACATCTAACTCCCTCTTAAATATAGCCAATGAACTGGCCTCAACTACCCTCTGTGGCAGAGAGTTCCAGAGATTCACCACTCTCTGTGTGAAAAAAGTTCTTCTCATCTCGGTTTTTAAAGGATTTCCCCCTTTATCCTTAAGCTGTGACCCCTTGTCCTGGACTTCCCCAACATCGGGAGCAATCTTCCTGCATCTAGCCTGTCCGACCCTTTAAGAATTTTGTAAGTTTCTATAAGATCCCCTCTCAATCTCCTAAATTCTAGAGAGTATAAACCAAGTCTATCCAGTCTTTCTTCATAAGACAGTCCTGACATCCCAGGAATCAGTCTGGTGAACCTTCTCTGCACTCCCTCTATGGCAGTAATGTCCTTCCTCAGATTTGGAGACCAAAACTGTACGCAATACAGAGACCTGGTAACATCATAACATATTCCGAAAGGAAAGACATGCATTTATACGGTGCCCTGCGAAACTTCAAAACATCGCACCATGCTTTACCGCCAGGGCTGGATTAACCATTAAGCAAAATAAGCACGTGCTTAGGGCATCAAGGGAAGGGAGGGCACCGCAGAAATGGTAAATGGTTTACAACACAGTAGAAATCACTTTAAACTTGCTAAAATAATATTCAAAGTGCTTTATACGATCAGAAATATAATTTCCAAGTGTTCATGGTGTCATAGTAAGATTAATTTTGAGGATCTGATCAAAGACTTTGAAATTAAAAAAAGTAGGAGAAAACTTTTCAAATATAAATAAAGTGGAAGTATACAAAAATAAACATTATTTTCCATCTTACTGTTAGTTTTGTTTCATTTTGAAAAATAAAAATGTATTTTATGGTTTAGTATTGTTTAGTATTTTGAATTACATATCTATGGGGGCACCAAAATCTTTTAAGTGCTTTGGGCCTCGATGGGTCTTAATCCGGCCCTGTTTACCGCCCTTTCAACCGCAGCCACCGTCAGTCTCTACAGGGCGACACGGTGGTGTGGAGTGGGTTGCTGCCTTACAGCGCCAGAGACCCGGGTTCAATCCTGATTACGGGTGGTGTCTGTACGGAATTTGTACATTCTCCCTGTGACCGCGTGGGATTTCCCCGGGTGCTCCAGTTTCCTCCCACATGGCAAAGGCGTGCATGTTTGTAGGTTTATTTAGTCATTTGG
The DNA here is from genome assembly GCF_028641065.1 of Leucoraja erinaceus. Classification (NCBI taxonomy): domain Eukaryota; kingdom Metazoa; phylum Chordata; class Chondrichthyes; order Rajiformes; family Rajidae; genus Leucoraja; species Leucoraja erinaceus. The sequence continues at coordinate 7,489,086 of NC_073396.1, forward strand.
TCCTAGTGCGTAGATCGGGACTAATGTATGGGTGATGGCTGTTCGGCGTGGACTCTGTAGGCCAAAGGGGCCGATTCCACGTTGTATCTCGAAAACTAAGCTGTACAGTAGTGAGTATTTCGACTGGTTGCATCACGGCCTGGTTCGGCAACTCAAAACCCCCAGGATGGAAGAAGGTTGCAAAAGGTGGTGAACACTGCCCAACTCAACACGTGTGCTGACCTCCCCACCGTCAAAGGGATCTACAGGTGTCTCTGCCTCAAAAAGGCAGCCAGCATCATCAGAGACTCACACCACCCTGGCCACACTCTCTCATTTCACTCCTGCCATCGGGAAGAACGTACAGGAGCCTGAAAACCGTAACGGGCCAGGTTTGGGAGCGGGAATATGGGAGGAAGCCAGAGCTCCCATAGAAAACCCACGTGGTCACGTAGAAACATAGAAACATAGAAAATAGGTGCAGGAGTAGGCCATTTGGCCCTTCGAGCCTGCACCGCCATTCGATATGATTATGGTTGATCATCCAACTCAGTATCCCATCCCTGCCTTCTCTCCATACCCCCTGATCCCTTTAGCCATAAGGGCCACATCTAACTCCCTCTTAAATATAGCCAATGAACTGGCCTCAACTACCTTCTGTGGCAGAGAATTCCACAGATTCACCACTCTCTGTGTAAAAAAATGATTTCCTCATATTGGTCCTAAAAGACTTCCCTTTTATCCTTAAACTGTGACCCCTAGTTCTGGACTTCCCCAACATCGGGAATAATCTTCCTGCATCTAGCCTGTCCAACCGCTTAAGTCACAGAGAGAATGTTCAAACTGCGGACAGATAGTACCCGTGGTCAGGATCGAACCCGGGTCCCTGACGCTGCAAGGTAGCAACTCTACCGCTGCGCCACCGTGCCGCCCTGTTAGCAGCAATGTCAGTCGATCTGTTCCTCTTTGTTTATTATGTGGATTCAGTCTGAATCTGCACCTTTGTCCGCAAAGCGAATCGTACGGGACATGCCGACCATCTCCCTCCCCACTCTGACAAACCACCTGTAAATAAATGCTGGCACTTTGCTCAGAGGCGAGCAGCTGCCACTAGACAAAGAATAAAATGATCCAGACCTCACTGGCTGGGATTAGCTCCTGCCAACACCTGGCTGAAATCTAGCCCATGTTCTCATCTCGTTAGTCTCTTTGTGTGGGAAGGAATTGCAGATGCTGGTTTATACTGAAGACGGACACAGAGTGCGGGAGTAAATCAGCTGGTCACGTCGACCCCACGGGAGAAGGGTCCACGTCGGTGGGCTGGGAACTGGACGTATCCCGCGCTTATCCTGCTACCACCATCATCTATTGCAACAAGCGCCGGCTCCCGCTGATTGTCGCCAGAAGCTCACGGACGATAACAGTGACGTCCACATTGGCTATATTTAAGAGGGAGTTAGATGTGGCCCTTGTGGCTAAAGGGATCAGGGGGTATGGAGAGAAGGCAGGTACAGGATACTGAGTTGGATGATCAGCCATGATAATATTGAATGGCGGTGTAGTATCGAAGGGCCGAATGGCCTACTCCTGCACCTATTTTCTATGTTTCTATGTTTCTAACATTTGAAACATGGAAGATGGACACAAAATCTTGCAACCTTCACGTGGTCCGCCCTGTTTCGACTAGAACAATCAACTCGACGTGCACAAACGGAAGGTCAAATAGAACAAGTTGTCCAACAACTTTAGGCTGTGCACGCCACACGAAAGAAGAAGGCACGAAATAAGAAACGGGTCAGGCAGCGCCTCTAAAGAAAAAGGACGGGTGACGTCTCGTGTCAGAAACATTCTTCAGACTCCGTCCAACCCGAAACTCCACCCATCCTTTTTCTCCGGAGATGCTGCCTGACCCGCTGAGATAATCCCAGCAGATAGACGCAAACAGCTGGAGTAACTCAACGGGTCAGGCAGCATCTCTGGAGGAAAGGTATAGGTGACACTTGGGGTCAAGACCCTTCTTCAGACTGAGAGTCAGGGTTACTCCAGCACTTTATGTCTTTCTTCATCAGCATTGACCCACGCTCCCACTACACTTTCATAGAGAGCCTCGTTACTGCATTTTCAAATGAAGCAACCAAATGAAAATGGTTTGGTGAAGGGTCTCGACCTGAAACATCACCTATTCCTTTTCTCCATCGATGCTGCCTGCCCCGCTGGGCTACTCCAGATTTTTGTGTCTATCCTCGGTTTAAACCAGCATCTGCAGTTCCTTCATGCACAGTAGAGAAGGGAGACTGTATGGGAGTGGGTCTGCTGTCATTAGATTGAGGTATTGTTGACATATAAACTGTGTCTGAACTCAGCTTAAATTACTACCTTGAACTTAGTCAATAAACTGTTTTTTAAAAATGTGCGCATGACTCGCGCAGTTTTGTTCCCAGCTGTTTTCCGAGCAGCTTCATTAGGTCGATGCATGATTCAATTTGCCAACTATTTTAAACATCTTGCGACAATTAAGGCGGCTTCGATGAGTTTAGTGCAACCTGCGGTTCAACGGGAAAGGGGAAACTCACTATACCCTTACAAAGCAACACAATGTGACTCCCTTCCATTCAGCTATTCTGCTTTTGGGCAGTTGTGTTAACGAGATGAATAGCGGTGCAGCCTATGATCTAATGTAATATGCGACCACATCAAGTCAGGCCATTCAGGGAACATGTTTCCTGTTTATATGCTCCTGGCACATAAGCCTGATCGTATGAATGAGTGCTTAATTTAGTTGAGTTTAGTTTAGTTTGGTCGTACAGCGCGAAAATAGGCCATTCGGCCCACCGAGTCTGCACTGACCAACAACCCCCGCACATTAACACAGGCCCACACACACAAGGGACAATTTACACTTATACCAAGTATACAAACCCAAGCCAATTTTACTTCGGAGTCACGTGAGTGACTACGTGAAGAAGCCCGCCAGTCTGCATGCGCGTCAATACGTCTAACACGTAACGCCACGACTGGCTGGGAGGCACGTCGCTCCTCCAGCGGTAAGTTTAAAAGAGGTAAGCTCTCAAACTTATTCAGCGCGAAAATCAGCCGTTAGGCCCACCGAGTCTGCACCGCCCAGCTCCCCCGCACATTAACACAGGCCCACACACACTTGCGACAATTTCCACATATCAAGTATACAAACCCAAGCCAATTAACCTACAAACCTGTACGTCCTTGGAGTGTGGGAGGAAGCCAAAGATCCCGGAGAAAACCCATGCAGGTCACAGGGAGAACCTGCAAACTTCGTACAGACAGCACCCGTAGTCGGGATTGAACCCGGGTCTCCGACGCTGCAAGCGTTGTGAGGCAGCAACTCTACCGCTGCGCCACCGTGCCGCTTTTTTCATTTATTTTCTCGTTTTTGGCAAAGAGTTGACTAAACAAGCACTTTATTGTCTAATCGAAATTAATATTGAGGAGGTGGTAATGGGTTGCCTTCTTGAACCATTGCAGATTATGATCTGGTGAAGAAACTCTCAATGTATAAGTTAGTTTAGTTTTTTAGTTGCGTTTGCGTTTGAGTTTGAAGTTGAGGTTGAGTTGAGTTGAGATGAGATGAGATGAGATACAACATGGAAACAGGCCCTTCGGCCCACCGAGTCCATGCCGACCATCGATCAACCGTTCACACTAGTTCCATGTTATCCCACTTTTTCATCCACTCCCTACACACGAGGGACAATTTACAGAGGGTCAATTAACCTACAAAACTGCTTGTCTTTGGGATGTGGGAGAAAACCAGAGCACCGGGAGGAAACACACACGGTCACAGGGGGACGTGCAAACTCCAAACAGACAACACACGTGTTCAGGCGAAGGAAACAGATGTGGACTGCTTCATTTATAGAGGCATCGTAAATAGAACCGAACATCTGCAAACCTCTGTGTTCAAGAAGGAACTGCAGATGCTGGAAGGTCGAAGGTACACAAAATTGCTGGAGAAACTCAGCGGGTGCAGCAGCATCTATGGAGCAAAGGAAATAGGCGACGTTTCGGGCCGAAACCCTTCTTCAGACTGATGGGGGGTGGGGAGAAGAAGGAAGGAAAAAGGGAGGAGGAGGAGCCCGAGGGCGGGGGGATGGGAGGAGACAGCTCGAGGGTGAAGGAAGGGGAGGAGACAGTAAGGGCTAGCAAAATTGGGAGAATTCAACGTTAATGCCATCAGGACGCAAGCTACCCAGGCGGAATATGAGGTGCTGTTCCTCCAATTTCCGGTGTTGCTCACTCTGGCAATGGAGGAGACCCAGGACAGAGAGGTCGGATTGGGAATGGGAGGGGGAGTTGAAGTGCTGAGCCACCGGGAGTTCAGGTAGGTTATTGCGGACTGAGCGGAGGTGTTCGGCGAAACGATCGCCCAACCTCTGTTTAGTTTAGTTTGGTTTCGTTTAGAGATACAGCATGGAAACAGGCCCTTCGGCCCACCGAGTCCATGCTGACCATTGATCACCTGTATAATTGTTCAATCCTACACCTTAGGGGTAATTTACAGAAGCCAATTAACTGCAAACCTGTATGGTTTTGGAATGTGGAAGGAAACCGGAACACCTAGAGAAAACCTCACATTGTAAAGCGGCAACTCTGCCACTGATATGGGGTGTACGGAGTTTGTACGTTCACCCCGTGACCTGCGTGGGTTTTCTCCGGGGTCACCAGTTCCCTCCCACACTCCAAAGATGTACAGGGTTGTAAGTTGATTTAACTTCGGTAAAAAAATTGTAGTACATTATCCCTAGTGTGTGCAGGATAGCATTAGTGTAACGTGAATCAATTGCCGGTGCGGACTCGGTGGGCCGAAGGGCCTGTTTCCGCCCATGCATCTCCAAACTAAGCTGAATTAAACAATGAATGGCAACAATGTCCAGAAGGAACTGCATGCAGATGCTGGTTTAATCTGAAGGCAGACGCAAAAAGCTGGAATAACTCAACAGGTCAGACGGCATCTCTGGAGAAAAGGAACAGGTGGCGTTTCAGGTCAAGGCCCTTCTCATATATCTACCGTAATTGCAATTTCTACATATCACATACTTTCTTTGGTAAACATGATGCTGTTTGACCATCATTGACAGTGGATCTGGTCTGGACTCTCCTTGCCCATCTGTGGGGAAGAGACAGGGTCGTTCGAGGGAAGAATTAAATGCCTTGACTACATTTCTTTGGAACGTGGCATCCCAAATACTGGCCTCGGCCACTTCCCATTGTTCAATGGGGTAGGAATTTGTCCTTTAGCTTTCAACACCCTGACCTCTTGTTTGTGACGATGGATTGACGATACAATTTGCAAGAAAGTTCTGCTTGCCTCTCTACAATATACTTTGGCTAATTGGTGTTTATATATTAGGAACATGTTCTGACGTCAAAGCTTAATATGAAGAATAAAAGTATCTGTGATTAGTTCCATGGAAACTCAGACAAGATGATATTATCAACAACTGGTATCTTTACTGACGCATGTTATTGGGTGAATATTTGTTGTGTTTCAAATCAAATCAGAAAACACTAATTAATCATGTCCAGACAAGTGTAGATATAACTCATCACAATGCCGTGTGGACATTTAGAGGTTAGGCTATTGAATGAAGTCACTGCGGGTAACGAGAGGGGAATGGCTTTCCATAAATAAGGGCAAATAGTGAATCCTTGAAACAGCACATTCTTCACAAGCAACATTTTTTTCACTGGATGCACTTGATTTGAACCAATGTTTCACACATCTAAACACAGGGGAGCATTTAGTTTAGGTTAAGTTTGGCTTTTTTATTACCGAAAACAATTTAAATCAATTATTTACAAAAATGAGATGTACATTGCAAAACAATACACACAAACCCACCACCATAATACAAAGTAAAACAGATATTCTTATTGAGGATGACCTCAGCGGGTGAGGCAGCATCTATGGAGAGAAGGGAATAATAGGCGACGTTTCAGGACGAAACCCTCCTTCAGACTTCTGAAAAAGGGTTTCGACCCGAAACGTTGCCTGCTTCCTTCTCTCCATAGATGCTGCCTCACCCGCTGAGTTTCTCCAGCATTTTTGTCCAGCTACACACAGGCATCACCCGAGGTCAGGATCGAACCCGGATCTCTCAATATAAAATGAGGAAGGCCATGTAATATACTGGAGACCTTGTGCTGCCTGCAGCAAAGGTGCAAGATGACAATAATCTTGCTAACGGAAAAAACACATCCGCCTTCTGATCTTTATTTCACATGCCTGTGCTCGCATTGTTGAAGTCGAGATTTTGGAGCTGGCTTTTATGTCTGATGTATCCCTACAATAATAGCCGTCTGTCCCGACAAACATTGGGAGGGAGAGCTATTTATGATGTGTTCCATTGTTCGACTTATCCCTGCACCAGGGCAACCCGGTGGCGCAGCGGCAGAGTTGCTGCCTCACAGCGCCAGTGACCCAGGTTCGATCCTGACCACGGGCGCTGTCTGAACGGAGTTTGTACGTTCACCCCGTGACCTGTGCGGGTTTTCTCCGCGGAGGTGCCTCCTACATGCCAAAGACGTACAGGTTTGTAGGTTAATTGGCTTTGGTGCTAAATTGTAAAAATTGTCCCTGGTGTGTAGGCTAGTGCTAGTGTATGGGGTGATCGCTGTTCTGTGCGGACTCGGTGGGCCAAAGGACCTGTTTCCGTGGAGTATCTCTATAGTCTAAAGCCGTACCATTTGTACCGAATTTCCCAAAACCTTTGCTATCTTCCTCTTCCAACATGTTTTGTGTAAGAAGGAACTGCAGATGCTGGTTTACACCGAGGATAGACACAAAATGCTGGAGTAACTCTGGATTGGGTGACTTTTCGGATCGAAAACCTTCTTCAAACTACTTTTTTTCTTCTTTCTTCGAGCCGCCTTTCTTCACTCCACGTTTAAACAATGAACAAGAACAATTCCTTCTAAGTTGTCCCTTGTGTATAGGAGAATGCCAGTGCTATGGGCCTGTCCCACTTACTCAACTTTTTCGGCAACTGCTGTAATAGGTTGTTATAGGTCGCCGAAAATTTTCAACATGTTGAAAATCCAGCAGCGACCAGAACAAGGTACGACTCTTTGGGCAACTACTCACGACCATACAGGCTTCACCCCGCGACATGTCGCCAGGGTGTCACCTGTATGGTCGTGAGTCGTCTCCTCAGTCGCCCAAAGAGTTGTAGGGTCTTTCTGGTCGCCGCTGTTGAACATTTTTGACGACTACAACGACCTATGACGGGTGCCGGAAGTCGCCGAAAAAGTCGCGTAAGTGAGGACAGGCCCTTAAGGGTTTCGATAGTAGGCGCGGACTCGGTGGACCGAAGGGCCTGTTTCCGCGCTGTATCTCTAACCTAAACTAAAGATATAATCCAGTGGTACATACATGCAGGGAAAATCCATGATGTTACATAGACTTGGTTTATGCTTGGATAGACTTGGTTTGTACTCTCTAGAATTTAGGAGATTGAGAGGGGATCTTATAGAAACGTATAAAATTCTTAAGGGGTTGGACAGGCTAGATGCAGGAAGATTGTTCCCGATGTTGGGGAAGCCCAGGACAAGGGGTCACAGCTTAAGGATAAGGGGGAAATCCTTTAAAACCGAGATGATAAGAACTTTTTTCACACAGAGAGTGGTGAATCTCTGGAACTCTCTGCCGCAGAGGGTAGTCGAGGCCAGTTCATTGGCTATATTTAAGAGGGAGTTAGGTGGCCCTTGTGGCTAAGGGGATCAGAGGGTATGGAGAGAAGGCAGGTACGGGATACTGAGTTGGATGATCAGCCATGATCATATTGAATGGCGGTGCAGGCTCGAAGGGCCGAATGGCCTACTCCTGTACCTAATTTCTATGTTTCTATGTTACATACATGTATATCCCTGAGAGTCTTCCTGCAATAATCATACCATACCAATTTTTTGAAAGGCCGGGCATAAATGCCTTGTGAATTTGTTTAGAGTAGATGACTGGAAGGTTGAGGGATAACAGTCATTGTTCACTACATGCCCACACATGCAGCCGACTAGAAACTACCACGACAGTCTACCAGTCCCACTATGAACACAACGTGCCTGGGCTAAAGTAAGAAATACTTGCAATTTGCAGACACCTTTATCATCCATTCCTCACCACAACGAAGCAATGACTAAAATTGCCAAGCACCTGCACATGAAAAAGAAACCTCTTTTGTTGAATTTCATTTAATCAAATGTCAGTGATTAGAAAAATAGTCATAAATGGTGTATTCGTGCCTCTGTACAAAGACCACAAGTTTAACTCATGAAATCAATCCATTATTTACGTTATAACAGCACCTAAACTCCAATGATTATTCAACCCCTCAATTTGTAAAAGATGTTAAATAAATGCACATTTTTTTTTTAAATTCCCCACGAGTATTTATGCTGCAATTCTTCCAAATGCATTTAAAACTCTGACACTAAACTATTTAGTTCTTCGTACAATGATTCGTAGATACACAGAGTCTCTTGCCCAGAGTAGGTGAATCGAGGACCAGAGGACATAGGTTTAAGGTGAAGGGGAAAAGATTGACTAGGAATCTGAGGAGTAACTTTTTCACACAGAGGGTGGTGGGTGTGTGGAACGAGCTGCCAGAGAAGGTGGTTGGGGCAGGGACTATCCCAACATCTAAGAAACAGTTGGACAGGTACATGGATAGGACAGGTTTGGAGGGATACGGACCAAGCAGAGGCAGGTGGGACTAGAGTAGATGGGATCTGTTGGCCGGTGTGGGCAAGTTGGGCCGAAGGGCCTGTTTCCACACTAAATCACTCTATGACTCTAAGATTCAATGTTATTTCATTGTTACATATACCATGAAGGTACACCTATTTTTAATTTTTTTTGCACACAAAGTACGCAAAAGCTCGCCACGTATCTGGCAGTGACAAAGGTACACAGTGCTCATTAAACTGAGTACTTGTGAAGAAAATAGGTTTTAAATGACCACCGAGTGTTAGAAAATGCAATCCCCACCTTGCCCCCTCTAAAGGGAGGTACAATAGCTTTCAGCGCAAGACTTTGGGGAATGTTCCTATGGGCTGTGGTACTGAGGCAAGGCAGTTATTCCCTTTCCCTTCATCTCCTTACAAAAGGATCAGCAGTAAACCTTCGGAGGATGCACATGAAGTAAGCTACAGGGCAATGAACAACCAACCTGTCTGAGCTTTAACAAGAGCCACTGTCGACTAACTCGGAGGAGCAGTCACCAGTCGGTACTTGGGCAGGGAAGGAATTGTAGAATAAGACAATTGGGATAAAGGGTCTACTCATCCAAATATGACGCGGCAGTGGGGGGGGGGGGTGACCCATCCAGGCTGGTTTCTCATGCTTGTTTTTTCCCCGACTGTTTTGGTAAACCTCGTGAAGAGATTGAATGAATCACATGCGGTGGAAGATTTATTGCTTCAGACAGGCTTTGTTGTTGGTCATCACCATACGCTTCAGTGCACCCGACAAGCCATCCTTCCGCGGTTTGTTAACATCAGGAGAGTTTTTCGATATAATTGGAATTAATTGACATGCACAAAATATGTTTTCAGGATTTTTTCCTTCGATCTGTTCTGCTCCTGCCCTGGAGCTCAGCCCATGGCCAACTGAATCATCCTACTGCAACCAGGTGGGAGAGTTTAGGACCAGAGGTCACAGCCTCAGAATTAAAGGGCGCTCTTTTACAAAGGAGATGAGGGAGGGATTTCTTTTGTCAGAGGGTAGTTAATCTGTGGAACTCATTGCCACAGAGGGCTGAGGCGGCCATGTCAGTGGATATTTTTAAGGCAGAGATAGACAAATTCTTGATCAGAACGGGTGTCAAGTTGTTCTGGGGAGAAGGCAGGAGAATGGGATTAGGAGGCAGAGATCAGCCATGATTGAATGGTGGAGTGGACTCGATGGGCCGAATGGCCTAATTCTACTCCTATAACTTGTGAACTTGTGAACCAGAGAGCTGTCTTGAACTACGATCAACCTCATTGGGGACCCTCGGACCACCTTGGAACGGACTTTACTGGCCCTTCTCGTGTATCTGTACACTGTGCGTGGCTCGATTGTAATCACCTAACGGCAGAGTTTCTGCCTTACACCGCTTGCAGCGCCAGAGACGCGGGTTTGAACCCGCCAATGGGCGCTTGTCTGTAAGGAGTTTGTACTTTCACACCCGTGACTATGTTGGTTTTCTCCGAGTGCTCCGATTTCCTACCACACTCCAAAGACATACAGTATAGGTTAGTAGGTTAACTGTCTTGGTTAAATTGTCCCTAATGTGTATAGGATGGTGTCAGTGTGCGGGGATCACAGGTCGGAGGACCAGTTTCCGTGCTGTATCTCGCAAACCAAACTAATTGCTCCACTCTTTTAAATCTCTACCCCAACAGCAGCATTAATCTGTACACTGTGGTTGGCTCCATTTTAATCACGTATTGTCTTTCTGCTGACTTGTTAGCACGCAGCAAAAGCTGTTCGCTGTACCTCGGTACACGTGACGATAAACTAAACGCAACGAAACTCAGAGATGCTTCCAGACAGCCCCCGTGGTCAGGATCGAACCCGGGTCTCTGGCGCTGTAAAGGGCCTGTCCCACGAGCATGCGCCCTGCCAGCGGCGAGCGCGACCAAACCGGAAGCGGGGACCGCGCGGAGGTCGGGTGAGTGACGTGAAGTTCGAGCGAAGTCCGCGGGAAGTTCGCGCGTGATGTACGGCGTCGAGACGCTGCGTACGGGGTCGAGACGCTGCGTATGCCCGTCGAGGCGGTGCGTACGGTGACGAGGCGGCTGCGGGCCGGCAGGCCGTTGCCGCGCGGAATTTTTAAACACCGTCAGTTTTTCAGAGCCCCGCGCGATGTCGGGACCAGCTCCGCACAACTCCATACGGCTCCGGCGATCGAAGTGGGACCGGCCCCGCGAGGCCGTACGCCTCAAGCGACCACGTTAGGTCGCGCTTGCCGCATGGAGTCGCATACTTGTGGGACCGGCCCTTTAGGCAGCAGCTCTACCGCTGTGCCACCGTGCTGCCCTGTAAGCAAGAGTCTTGTTGAGGCTCAGTCATGGAGCATGGGGTACATTGAAAACAGCAGTCAGTACATTATTGGATAGAGTCAGAGAATATTTCAGCACAGAAACAGGCCCTTTGGCCCATCCAGTCCGTGCCAATCATCAAGCACCCATTAACACCTATCCCATTCTATTCTCCCCACATTCCAATCAACCCTCTCTCCCTCCCAGATGCCACCACAAGTCCACACACGAGTGTCCAATTCACCTGCCAATAATAACATCTGTGGGACGTGGGAGGGAACTTGGACCCCCTGGGGAAACACACTTGTGGTCTGAGACAGAATGTACAAGCTCCATGCATACAGAGTCAGATGCTAGAATCTAACCTGGATACTCAAGCTGTAACCCATTGAGTCTATAGGCTGCCCAGTGTTAAGAGAATCAATGGATATAGGAATGTGCAAGAAAGGTAGATCAGCCCTGATCATGACCAAATGGCAAAGCAGCCTTGGAGGGTCAAACATCGAATCCTCTGCCTAATCTATATCTGCCCAACACAATTGATTGCATCAATCTACAGGGCCAGCCAAGGTCAATGCTGACTTTCTCATATGTAGGACAACCTCTCTGACACTTCAGCAATCCCACAGAATTAGAGTGGAGTCTTTTATGCCCGTGTGCCCGATCTTGTTGCAGCAAAATAGAGGAAGAATATTCTAATACCCCTGTCCCACTTAGGAAACCTGAACGGAAACCTCTGGAGACTTTGCGCCCCACCCAAGGTTTCCATGCGGTTCCCGGGGGTTTTTGTCAGTCTCCCTACCTGCTTCCACTACCTGCAACCTCCGGCAACCACCTGCAACCTTCTGGGAACCGCACGGAAACCTTGGGTGGGGCGCAAAGTCTCCAGAGGTTTCCGTTCAGGTTTCCTAAGTGGGACAGGGATATTTAACCTACATGTTTATTTTGCGTTTTTGCATTGGGATGGGGCTACAACACATGAGATGAGACTTGTGGCGGCACGGTGGCGCAGCAGTAGAGTTGCTGCCTTAACACTCCAGAGACCCGGGTTCAATCCTGACTACGGGTGCTGTCTGTATGTAGTGTGTACATTCTCCCTGTGACCGCGTGGGTTTTCTCCGGGTTCTCCGGTTTCCTCCCACATTCCAAATATGTATGGGTTTGCAGGTTAATGGGCTTTGGTAAAATTGTAATTTGTCCCCAGCGTGTAGGATAATGTTAGTGTACGAGGTGATCACTGGCCGTCGTGTTTCTGTGCTGTATCTGTATCTGTATCTCTAAACTAGAGATGTCCGATGCTTTGCCACTCTGTGTGTGTGAAGAAATCCGTCTGATCTCAATGTCCATTATTCTGACCTGTGGTCACTCACTCAACATCCCTTCATCCAGGACAACCCCATTTCCTGCATCCATAGGAATGTTGAAAGTTTCAATGAGATCTTTCATTCTTTCATTCTTCTAAACTTAAGTGAATACAAATTTTGTTCCTCTCCTCGTACAACAAACCCACTGGTCTTTGCGTAAACCAGCGTCTATGGAAGGGTCTGAAGAAGGAATCTGACTGGAAACGTCGCCTATTCCATTTTCTCCAGAGATGCTGCCTGTCCCGGCTGAATTACTCCAGCATTTTATAACCATATAACCATATAACAATTACAGCACGGAAACAGGCCATCTCGGCCCTTCTAGTCCGTGCCGAACACTTATTCTCACCTAGTCCCATCTACCTGCACTCAGACCATAACCCTCCATTCCTTTCCCGTCCATATGCCTATCCAATTTATTTTTAAATGATAAAATCGAACCTGCCTCCACCACTTCCACTGGAAGCTCATTCCACACAGCTACCACTCTCTGAGTAAAGAAGTTCCCCCTCATGTTACCCCTAAATTTTGTCCATTAATTCTCATATCAACTTGTGTCTATCTTCGGTGTAAACCAGCATCTGCAGTTCCTTCCTACACAAGTACGTCCTTTCTTAGATAAGAAGCTGTATACTGTACACAATGCTCCACCACGCCCCATATAATTACAGTAAGACATCAATCCTCAAATCTTCTCATAATAAAGGCCAGCATAACGCTAACTTTCCTAATCAGTTGCTTCACCCAACTGATCGGGCCAATGTTTATCCTTCAAACTACAGTACAAAAACAAACGAGTCTTTATCACACTGCAGCTGCGGGAGGTCTTGTGTCCACACATTACAACACTAACTACATTTCATACGTGCTTGACTATATGAAGTGGAATGAAGTGAGAATATAAAGAGTCCTGTGTAAATGTTAGACTTTCCTTCTAAGAATGAGACAGTTTCTTCCCAGCTGTTATCAGGCAACCGAATCATCCTACCCCAACCAGAGAGCAGTCCTGAACTACAATCTACCTCATTGGTGACCCTCGGACTATCCTTGATCAGACTTTGCTGGCTTTATTTCCTTAATAATTTCCCCTTAACCCAAACATTATTCCCTTCTCGTGTATCTTCTACACACTGTATACGGCTCGGTTATATTCATGTATTGTCTTTCCGCTGACTGGACAGCAAGCAACAAAAGCTTTTCACTGCATCTCGGTACACGTGACAATAAACTAAACTGACCACTGTAAGGGTGTTACTTAAATGGAAAAGCTGTGAACAGCCTACATGGGTTTTTTTAAATTCTCTGAAGACTATTGTCAAAGTGGCTTTCCAAACTCCTGGTGACAAAGCAGCTTGCCCAGCGATATGTAGAAACAAGGTTTGTAAAAAAAACACACACAAAGTCTTTGTAACGGATACATTCAGTACAAAGATACAACATTGGAACAAAGATACAATATTGAAACAGATGACATTAATATGTCTGAAGAAGGGTTTCGACCCGAAACGTTGCCTATTTCCTTCGCTCCATGGATGCTGCCCCAGTATTTTTGTATACCTTCTTAAACATTAATGTATTGGCCCACTCTCACTGCCATAGAGTAATTGAATCACAAAGTCATACAGCATGGAAACAGGCCCTTTGGCCCTCCAACTCACACTGGCCAACACTCACACTAGTCCCACCTGCCTGTGTATGGCTCATATCCTTCTAAACCTGTCCTATCCATGTACCTATCCAAATGTTTCTTAAACGTTGCCATCGTGCCTGCCTTTCACCAATCTTTCCACCGCCCACTAGAAGTGACAAGACAGCCACCTTTGTCTGCAGATGCAGAGAAGTGTGTTCAACTCTGGCTGAACAACTAACTCTTATGTGTGGACTCGATTAGAAGAAGAACATATTGAGTGGCGGTGCTGGCTCAATAGACAATAGACAATAGGTGCAGGAGTAGGCCATTTGTCCCTTCGAGCCAGCACCGCCATTCAATGTGATCATGGCTGATCATCCCCAATCACTACCCCGTTCCTGCCTTCCCCCCCATATCCCCTGACTCCGGTATTTTAAGAGCCCTATCTAGCTCTCTCTTGGAAGCATCCAGAGAACCTGCCTCCACCTGAGGCAGAGAATTCCACAGACTCGCCACTCTCTGTGAGAAAAAGTGTTTCCTCGTCTCCGTTCTAAACGGCTTACCCCTTATTCTTAAACTGTGGCCCCTGGTTCTGGACTCCCCCAACATCGGGAACATGTTTCCTGCCTCTAGCGTGTCCAAACCCTTAATAAACTTAGTGTTTAAGAGGGAACTGCAGATGCTGGAGAATCGAAGGTTACACAGAAAAGCTGGAGAAACTCAGCGGGTGCAGCAGCATCTATGGAGGGAAGGAAATAGGCACCTTAATAAACTTATATGTTTCAAGGCTCGAAGGGCCGAATGGCCTACTCCTGCACCTATTTTCTATGTGACTATGTTTCCTACACATTTCGTTTGCTTTCCCACCCTGCCTGTTACTGGGCGCCGGGGACACAGCGTCTTTAGCGACGGGGAGGCGGAGACAGGCAGCAAGCCGCATGTTATATAAAGGGGAGGAGAGGCGTGGACGCGCAGTGAGTGAGTGAGCGTTGAGCCTGCAGAGTAACAGCGGGTCGGGATTGCGTTTATCCCCTCTCGTCTATCTGTCTCTCGCTCTCTTTTTTTTTGCTCTCGCAGGTGTGAAGGAAGGTGTCGGCGATGGCTCGGGGCTGCGCTAGCAAACTGCTCGTCTCTGTGCTGGGAGCCTCCTTCACTTGCTTGTTGGTTCTGGTGGTGGATCAGCGGCAACCGACGCCTCTACAGAGCGGGCTGCAGCTCCGGAGCCGCTCGCTGCACAGCTGGCAGAGCCCGGGGGAGGAGGATGGGGAGGGGGAGTTGGTGGTGGTGGGGGTGGGAGAGGCAGCTACAGCTACCGAGCAGCCCCGGCCACAGAGCGCCTCCGGTCCGCAGCCCAGAAGCTTGAGAGATTACTTCACTGAGCTGAGCCGGGACAGGGACAGGCAACAGGGCGCCGCGGCCGAACTCAAGCCGCTGTTACAGCCCATTGGGGCGGCTGCCACCCCACTGCCGTTCCGGGACGATATCACCAGCGGAGACCTCTTCATCGCGGTGAAGACCACCAAGAAATTCCACCGCTCCCGGCTGGAGCTGCTCCTGGACACCTGGATATCCCGCAACAGAGAGCAGGTAAGCGGGGGCGAGAGGGTGGGACAGGTCGGGGGGCGAGAGAGGGGGGACAGGTCGGGGGCGAGAGGTGGGACAGGTCGGGGGCGAGAGGTGGGACAGGTCGGGGGCGAGAGGTGGGACAGGTCGGGGGCGAGAGGTGGGACAGGTCGGGGCGCCGCTGGACTAATAGTCTCATTGCCTGCAAGTGTGTATGAATCGGTATGAATATCGATTTCTCCAACTTCAAGTAGCCCCTGCACCCCTCCCTCCTCTCTCCCTCTCTCCATCCATCCCCCATCCAACACGCACCAACTTCAAATTTGACTTGTTCCGTATCATTGTGAAGGGTCTCGACCCGAAACGCCACCGGCCATTCCTCCTCTCCACAGATGCTGCCTGAACCCGCTGAGTTACTCCAGCATGGTTACACAAAAAAGCTGGAGAAACCCGCTGAGTTTCTCCAGCTTTTTTGTGTAACCTTCGATTCTCCAGCATCTGCAGTTCCCTCTTAAACACGAGTTACTCCAGCATGTTGTGTCTTATCTTATCTAAACCAGCATCTGCAGTTCCTTCCTACTCATTGTCTGCAACTCGTTCTCACCTCACACAGCGAACAATGGCCTGTTTCCTTCATCATTGTTACTTTTTTTTGCATATCTTTCATTCATTTGTTCCGTATCTCTCCACATCACCGCCTAGTGCCTCTCGTTTCTCCCTCTCCTCTGACTCTCAGTTCCCTCTGAAGGAGGGTCTCGACCCGATGAACGTCATTCCCTTTGGAATTCCTTCTCTCCAGAGGTGCTGCCTGTCCCGCTGAGTTACTCCAGCATCTTATGTCGACCACACTCTGTAGTCCAGGCTTGTCGCCCTAGGGCCATTGAACTGTTTACCCTGATCATGGAGCTTCACTGATTGTAGTCCCAAGACTGAGATGTTGTGAACTGGGTGCATTCATACTTGTATTAAGCGGAGTTGGCCACGTTTTAAAACCCTCCTTAAATGACATCTGTGGAAATAGTATTATCTTCTCGTTCTATCTTCATGGGGGAGGGGGAGGGGGTTGTATTTAACAGTAACCATCTTTAAAGATGAATTATGTTACCTTTGAAGGGCTTTCAAGTTCGGTCTCAAAATAGCCAAATGGAGACACAATGAACTGCAGATGCTGTTTTACAAAAAAAAAGACACAAAGTGCTGGAGGAACTCAGGTGGCATTTTTTGGATGACTTTATCCAGCACTTTGTGTCCAAATAGCCAAAGCGTAGATGTATTGGCCACACCTATCCCATCTCTGGATAGAAGGAATGGGTGACATATTGCGTCGAGACCTTCAGACTCGGACTGAAACGTTACCCATTCCCTCTCTCCGGAGATGCTGCCTGTTCTGCTGAGTTACCCCAGCATTTTGTGACCATCTGCAGTGAAAACCCAACGTCTGCAGTTCCTTCCTCCACTTCTCTGTCCCATGTTCTCCAACCCACTGAGTTACTTCAGCACTTTGTGTCTTTGTCCGCATTGCTTTGCTGTATTGTGACCCCGGTTATTATATTGGTGATTATGTTGTCTCGTGGGTGAAATAGACCATCTAATATTTTTTTTATTCCATAATGTCCCCCCCCCCCCCACTGGAGCCTTGAAGCAAGGACATGCACGCTTTGTCAGCCCTAACCTGATTAAATAGAGAGGTTAACAGAAGCCAGAGGCTTTAACCAGCTTGCTTGAGTGGAATGCAGAATTAGGCTGAGTGTCGGGCATGGCCATGTGTTCCCAGAAACGCTCTTATGGACAACAATAGAGGGGAGAGTAGTAGAATGTGTGCATTTCAAAGCAAAATGGGCAGGGACCTTCAGCTTCCCAGGATTGAAGATTACTTGAATGAAACAGTTCACAGAAATGAATATTTGGTATCCCATTAATATTTCTAACCGAGCTTTCTGTAAAATGGCTTTAATCCGGGTTTGATTTCTTTTTCCACCACCCCCCTTCCACACTAAAAATGAAATCAATATCCATTATGAAATGTGTCTCGAAATGTCACCCATTCCTTTTCTCCAGTGATGCTGCCTGTCCTGCTGAGTTACTCCTGCATTTTGTGTCTATCTTCAAGAATAAAGATTAATGGGGATTTGACCCCAATTTTGTGTTTTCCTCACACACACACACACACACACACACACACACACACACACACACACACACACACACACACACACACACACACACACACACACACACACACACACACACACACACACACACACACAGTGGTGGAGTAACTCGGCAGGTTGGGCAGCAATCCAGGAGAACACGGATAGGTGACATTTTGGAAATGTCACCTATCCATGTTCTCCAGGGATGCTGCCTGACCCGCTGAGTTACTCCAGCACTTTGTGTCTCTTTGGTATAAACCAGCATCTGCAGTTGCTTTTTATTACAAGCTGCGGATTCACTCGACCACCTTGTGATTAAAAAAAAAAAAAAAAAATCTAAACTAGCATACAAGATGCATTTAATTGTCGTTTGGACCCCTTGAGGTCCAAACGAAATGCCGTTTCTGCAGCCATACATTACAAACACATAGACCCAAGACACAACATAATTTACATAAACATCCATCACATTGCTGTGATGGAAGGCCAAATAAACTTATCTGCATCTGCAGTTCCTTGCTGCTACATTTTGTATTTTCCTGCTTCTACCTCTCTCTACCCCCTCCTCTACCTCTCTCTGCCGTTCTCTCTCACTCTCTCCTTCTCCCAGCCTCCTGGGAATTTGGACAATTGGCCCGTGTAATGTGATTAGTGACGGCATTCACTCTTTGACTTGGCCGCACTTTATCAGTTGTAAACCCAACTCTGGAATCTGTAGCTTTTTCCATTGAGCCCGATAGCGCTGGTGGATAAAAAAAGGCGGCAGATTTTGAACCCATTCCCTGCCGTGGGAAGATTCTGTGGGACAATTGTTTCCTTGAAGTCCAGGTACATTCAGAAAGCACGCAGACCGACCGGGGAGCTTTAAAATGCAGCTCTTGAAAGGAAATGCCTTGAATTGTGTAGTCAATAGAAAGAACTAAACCAAGGCTAGATACAAGTTTGACAATAGCATTGTATGCTTGGTTCCCTAGCAGTAAAAGTTGGAACCATTAAATGGACTATTTCTTTATAACTCATCGAAAAGCACCTTGACAATAAACTAAACTGGTCTTAGAAGTTGCCCCGTTTTAATATTTGTGTACGACATCTAAACTATCTAAGAGTGCTAAATTAACCCAAAAATCACTCAAAATGTTCATTGGCTTGATGTGACTCCACCATTGAAAAGTTTTTATTAAATCCTGTGAAAGATTTTTTTTCCCGCTCCTCTCCCCTCTCTCTCCCCCCCCCTCTCGCTCTCTCTCTCCCACTCTCCTCTCTCTCTCCTCCCCCCCACCCCTCTCTCCCCCCCACTTCCCCCCTCTCTCCCCCCACCTCTCTCCCCCTCTCTCCCTACCTCTCTTCTCTCTCTCTCCTCTCCCCTACCACTCTCTCTCTCTCTCTCTCTACCACTCTCTCTCTCTCCCCCCCCCCACCTCTCTCCCCCCAACCACTTTTCTCCCTCTCTCTCTCTCCCCCCCCACCCCCTCTCCCCCCCTCACCTCTCTCCCCCCCCCTCTCTCTCCCCCCCCCCCCTCTCTCTCCCCCCCCCCCTCCCCCCCTCCATCCCCCCCCCACTCTCTCTCTCTCTCCCTCCCTCCTCTCTCCCTCCTCCCCCCCTCTCTCCCCCCCCCTCCCTTCCTCTCGGTGTAAGTTGCGTGTGATGCCGCTAGCATTGTGGGCAGTTTCAGCTCCGTATCCCAAGCCTGAGTGATCGTAGTCGAGCTCTCACGCTGTCTCCTTGAAAGCTAACAAAGCCCCTTTTCTGCGAGGAGAGAATGGAGTCCTGGCCTCTGGTGCCGGCCTTTCCATGGGAACGTGGGAGATGAAGCCATGGATTTGGAAAGGAGAGAAGTGGGGGTCAGGTTGCCTGGTGATGGGACGAGGTTCCCAGATCACGATGCTCGCAGTGACAGTAAACAGTTTTTCTTCGTCCCTTCACAGCCTGTTGCCCCCGGGTGTAATATCTCCAGTTATAAACGATACAGGCTGCGGTGTTACAGCCCTTAAGAGAAACCCAAGGGTATCCTGTCTTTGCTGGCTTTACCTTGCACTAAACGTTATTCCCTTGTGTATGGACACACTTGAATGACTCTGTGAATGACAATTGTGTATTGTCTTTCTGCTGACTGGATAGCACACAACAATGTACCTCGGCACACATGACAGTAAACAAAACTGAACTGATCTCTCATTTTTACATTTGCATTTTGTGGTGTATTGAGATATAAATACACTCAGTGGTTGTCAGACGCACCTATTTTCTTGCATTGATCTTACAAGTAGTGTTCTCCAGGGAATGATTATTGATTGCAATAACATGTTCAGGTCCTTGTAAATGAATTGTACATAAGGGCAGCACGGTGGCGCAGTGGAGACCCGGGTTCGATCCTGACCATGGGTGCTGTCTGACTGGAGTTTGCACGATCTCCCTGTGACCGTGTGGGTTTACTCCGGGTGCTCCGGTTTCCTCCCACACTTCAAAGGCGTGCAGGTTTGTGGGTTAATTGGCTTCCGAAAATTGTCCCCAAGTGTGCAGGGAGTGGACGAGAAACATAGAAACATAGACAATAGGTGCGGGTGTAGGCCATTCGGCCCTTCGAGCCTGCACCGCCATTCAATATGTTCATGGCTGATCATCCAACTCGGTGTCCTGTACCTGCCTTCTCTCCATACCCCCCTGATCCCTTTAGCCACAAGGGCCACGTCTAACTTCCTCTTAAATATGGCCAATGAACTGTGGCCTCAACTACCTGTTAATGAACTGGCCTCAACTACCAACTAAAAGTGGGATAACACAAAACTAGTGTACACGGGGTGATTGATGGGCAGTGTGGATTCGCTGGCTAAAGGGTCTGTTTCACTTCTGAATCTTATATTCAATCGAAACTGCAGGGCCTAATTGAATAAAAATGTTTATAAATAAATATTAATATTGAGGGGTATGGAGTGACACCATGGCTCGGATTAGTTTAGTTTGGAGAAACCGCATGGAAACAGGCCCTTCGGCCCACTGACCATCAGTTGCCCATTCATACTAGATCTGTTATCCCACTTTTGCACTAACACTCTCCTACAGTGTGGGAGGAAACAGAATTTCTCTGTGAGTATCCACGCGGAGAACCTGCAAACTCCGCGCAGATAGCACCCGAGGTCGGGATCGAACCCAGGGTCTCCAGCGCTGTAAGTCAGCAACTATCGCTGTGCCACTGTGTCCCCCCCCCCCCCCCCCCCCCCCCCCCCCCACCCCCCCCCCCCCCCACACCACACAATTAGCCTGTAGGGGAACTCTGAGCGTTGATGCAGCTGCCACCTGTGGTCCCTTGTGCATCATCTGTACACTGCCTGCAGCAGCTGTTTCAGTATTATATTATTGTTCCTTCTGACTTCTGTTCAAAAATGTTAGCTTCCCTTTCTTTTTTTGCTTTGCGTAAAGGGGTATTGGGTTCAGACGGGAAGCTGACAGGCAGCGGGCCAGGGTATTTTTAGCCGTTGAGTAAAATTAAACAGAAATAACATTTTCTCCTTATTAACGAAGATGTCGCCGTAGAGCGTGTTTGATTTTGATTTGGACTTTAGAGAGACAGCGCAGAAATAGACCCTTCCCCCCCACTGACCAATGATCACCCCGTACACTAACACTGTCCCACACACACACACACATTGGGGACAATTTACAATTTTACCGAAGCCAATTAACCTACAAACCTTGTTTGTCAGGCAAGAACTGCAGATGCTGGTTTCAATTGGAGAGAGGCACAAAATGCTGGAGTAACCCAGCAGGACAGGCAGCATCTCTGGAGTGAAGGAAAGGGTGATGTTTCGGGCCGAGACTGGCGAACTTTAACCTACTTTTATCTTCCGACTTTAACTAACAAACCTGTACGTCTTTTTTGGAGGGTGGGAGGAAACCGGAGCAGCCGGAGAAATTGCACGTGGTCACAGTGAGAACGTGCAAACTCCACGCGGACAGGACCCAGGTCTCTGGCGCTGTGAGGCAGTAACTCCCCAGTGCCGCCCCTGTGATTTTGATCTCCTGTGACCCGGCGTTTAACAAAACACAGCAGCAACTTGCGCACTAACTTGAGTTTGTTTTACTCGGAGTATAGCAAGCAGGTGCTGGGACGGGGCTTAGCATTTGAAGGAACGCCCTCTCTACTGTCCCCACTAGAAAGCATCTGTCAAGTGTTCCTGCACTCTATTCATCATCGACAATGTATTCCTCCCACTTTGCTTCCTGCCTCCCTCTCTCCATTCCCCTGCCCTCCCTCCACTCTCCAAGTGATGGAGTGCTCGCTGCCTACTGAGTGGGTGGAGAGACCAAATCAGTGCTTGGATGGTCCTTTAGAGAATCCATGCCTCTCTGCTCTGTCCTCCCCTTCCCCTCCAACAAGCAAACTCAATGATCAGTTTTAACATCAGGATGGGGCTGCATTGAGCTCACTATAAACCACACTGGATAATCTTGGCTGGAGCGACACACACAAAGGCTTAAATTGCTGGGCTGAAACAGCTGGTGGAAATGGCACAGGACAAATAATTGGGAGGGGGAAGGGGAGTGGCTATTGAAAGTGAGTGCTGAATGCCCAGGTGTATGGCTGGCCCTCCTCTCCCCTGTCACACTGGTCTGTAGCTTTGCCTTTCACTTCCTCCGCCTGTCTCTCTATTAGCGTTTGGTCTTCCGCCCGCATCTTGAATCGGAAAGTTGGGGGGGTGCAAGACTAACTTCATCGGCACGAGTCTCAAAATCCCAGTCTGATGCTGTGGTCCAGTGCAGAAATGAGAGGGGATGCTGGTTGTGTGTTGGCACCAGTATTGCATCTATTCACCACACACTAGGGACAGCTTTACATAGAAAATTAGTGCAGGAGTAGGCCATTCGGCCCTTCGAGCCTGCACAGCCATTCAATATGATCATGGCTGATCATCCAACTCAGTATCCTGTACCTGCCTTCTCTCCATACCCCCTGATCCCTTTAGCCACAAGAGCCACATCTAACTCCCTCTTAAATATAGCCAATGAACTGTGGCCTCAACTACCTTCTGTGGCAGAGAATTCCAGAGATTCACCACTCTCTGTGCAGCAGCCATTACCCTACAAACCCTTGGATGAAAACCACGATCCTGAGAAGAAGAGTCCTGACCTAAAATGTCACCCATCCATTCCCTCCACAGATGCCGCCTGACCTGCTGGGTTAGTTGTTTAGATATACGACGTGGAAATAGAACGAGTCCCGACCTGAAATGTCATCCATCTTTTTTTTTTCCTCTGGTGATGCTGCCTGACCTGTTGAGTTACTCGGGCATTCTGCATCTCTCTATGGGAATGGGGCCACTGCTTGGCACAGTGGCGGTAGAGTTGTGTCCTCAGATCAGCAGAGACCCAAAGACACAGTGCTGGAGTAACTCAGTGGGTCAGGCAGCATCTCTGGGGAGCATGGATAGGTGATGTTTCGTGCTGGGACCCTTCTTCAGGAATGTGTGATGTGATGTACATGTACATTGTCCTCCTCTCTCCTGAAATTCTGCAGGGTTTGATCTGTGTACCAACAATGCTGGCAGATCCAGGAATTCTGCAGCAACTCACTAGGTGGTCATTAAGTGTGACCCTGGGCAAAGCTATATCACTGTGGCAGGATGTTGGGGGTGGCACGAGAACTTCCTATCGGGGTGGACTGGACGACAAACAAGATTCAGGTTGTACGGTACAGAGACAACGAAATGCATTAAATGCATTAAACAACAGTGAGGTTTCCACAATTTTCAGTGTTTTTTTGTTTCTTTGGTTTCTTGTTCATCCAAAATATTCCAAATGGAATTGAAACTGGAGGTGGTGAAGGGAGGGCTTAAGCCAGGAAGGGTCATTACTGGTTTCATTACTGGTTTCATTACTTCTTCTTCTTGCGTATGGCGTGCACAGTCTAAAGTTCTATTTGATTGTGCATGCCAGGTTGATTGCACTAGTCATAACAGGGCGGAGCGGACCATGTGAAGGTTGCAATCTTCCACCCCATTTCATTACTTCAAATATCCTTGCAGTGCAAAGCGTGAATAATATTCTTATGGCACAATTCTTGCAGGAAATATCCCAAAGTTTTCATGAGGTCATAAGTAGCTAAACAAACTGACATTGGGCTAAAGAAAGTGGTGTGTGGGAAGGAACTGCAGATGCTGGTTTACACCGAAGATGTAACCGACACAAAATGCTGGAGTAACTCACTCAGCGGGACAGCAGCATCTCTGGAGAGAAGGAATGGGCCAAGACCCTTCTTCAGGGTGATAGCCTGATAATAAGAAAGTGAGAGTGGGATGTGTGGCAGAGGAGGTATGGTTTAAGGAGGGGAGAGAGTCTGAGGTGAGGTATCTGCAAGGGAATACTGGAGCTTCAAGCCTCAATAGTATATCGGCCAGGATGCACAAACAGACCAGTGGTAAATGGAGTGCTTGCAAATTGTAGAGGGAATTGTTCTTCTTCATTGTTTATACCTGGAGTGAAGAAAGGGGGGGGGGGGGGGGCCTCCAGGTGCTCTGGTTTCCTCCCACACTCCAAAGACTTGCAGGTTAATTAGCTTCTGTAAATTGTCTGTAGTAAATGTGTAGTGATCGCTGGGCGATGGGCCGAAGGGCCTGTTTCCACGCTGTATCTCTGAGTTAAACCCGTTATGCAAGTGTGCAGGAAGGAACTGCAGATGCTGGTTTACACCGATGATAGACACAAAATGCAGGGGGGGTGGGGGCTTCAGAGTGTTTTGCATCATCAGCTATATTTTTCAAGATTTGCATCTGTAGCCAAACTGCCGGTGTGTTGATGGTTGCATTCTTGTCTTGTTTGTGTGTGTGTGTGGCTGCCCGTGTACTGGGTCTATTCTGTACAGTTTACAGTATAAACACCGATCTGCAGTCTCGGGAGCCCAAAGAGCCAGATCGTCTGCTCCAACTGGTTAATCACAGCCGGTTCTTTAGCTTGAGCAAGCACGGCACAAGAAAGGCGACGTCTTGCCTCTATTTACTCTGTGGCCTCTGGAATGTGCGGAGCGTGTGGGAATATTAACTGTTGCTGTTGAGAGTGGCATCGTCGAGACTGTCAATTCACCTGTCTGAGATGGGTGGGGGGGGGGGGGGGGTGGAGAGGTCGGGCATGTTACTCCATGCCTGGCGTGTGCTGAACTGGGCTGCAATCATCTCGGCTTTCATCAGGCACACTCTGCATGCAGCCCTGGGGCAACGTTGAAGTGTTAGCAAGTTGGGAACGGCAAGTATTTAGAAGCAGCCACTCGTGCGAATGCATCGCTTTGTCTTTTTTTTTCCCCTCTCTCTCTCTTAACACACTTCAAACTCTTTCCGGAGTTGGAAACTTGTTTAACATAAAATAATCCCGCTCACAAAAGGTCACACCGAAGGCAGAAGCAGCCTCCAATCACGCACTAGTCAAACATTCTATAGCATCTGCAGTTCCTTCTTAAACATTCATATTAAGTAAGTAGGTTTATTGGCCAAGTATTCACATACAAGGAATTTGCCTTGGTGCTCCACCCACAAGTAACAACATGACATACAGTGACAGTTACAAATAAACTCAGAAAACACTAAACATTAATAATAATAAAACATTAATGATAAAACACCATTGATCAAGCATGTGAACCGACAAAATACCAGATCAAAAGGAGGCTACAGATTTTTGGCTGTTGAGTAGAGCAACTACTCGTGGATAGAAACTGTTTTTATGTCTGGGCTGTGGCAGCTTTGACAACCCGGAGTCGCCTTACAACCCAGCAGTTCAGCTGGCACGGTGGCGCAGGGGCCTCACAGCTGCAGGGTAAGGCTCTGGTTCGATCCCAACTGCGGGCACTGTTTGCCCGGAGTTTGCATGTTTTCCCCCCGTGACCCGCTTGGGGTTTTCTCTGGGTGCGCCGGCTTCCTCCCACGCTCCAAGGACGTGCGTGCTTGGAGGTTAATTGTATAAGATTGACGGGCTAAATCTTACCCCCCCTCCCCATTGGAATTTTGTGCGCTGAGACCACCAATCTGCGCTGGCCCACCAAACATCTATCGGTGCTTCATGTATTTGAGGGAACAATAACAACTGGTCAGAGTTACAAATTAGTGATGGACCGAAGGCCGGGAGTGGAAACTATGGCGTTGAATCTTTTTCAGATGTTGATGCATTCTCTCTGACCTTTAGTTTAGAAATACAACAAGGAAACAGGCCCTTCGGCCCACCTAGTCCATGCTGACCAGCGATCCCCCACACACACTCTGCGCACACACACACACACACACACACTCTATACACACACACACACACACACACACACACACACACACACACACACACACACACACACACACACACACACACACACACACACACACACACACACACACACACACACACACACACACACACACACACACACACACACACACGGGACTATTTACAATGATACCAAGCCAATTAGCCTACAAACCTGCCCGTCTTTGTAGTGTGGGAGGAAACTGGAGAACCTGGGGAAAACCCACGCAGGTCACAATGAGAATGTATAAACTTTATATACAGAGAGTACCCGTGGTCAGGATCGAACCCGGGTCTCCAGCGCTGTAGGGCAGCAACTCTACCACTGCGCCACCGTGCCACCCCGACCTGTGCTGCAGTAGCAATTTAAAATAATATTTCAGTATTTCAGGGCTCTGTTTGAATGATTATTATTATTATAACATTACCGCGCTTCCTATATTCCTTTCCCGGACTTGTGTTTCTGCGCTTAGCCACAGAAAATGGCTTCCTGCTTTTTTTCCCCTCTGGGTCAGCTGACCTCTTTGTCCCAAGTTCCTCTCGCCAGCCTTCCTGTGTTGGCCGCAATGAATGCTGAGAGAAAACAAAAGCAATTCCTGGCTGAAAGAAAAGAATAGAGTTTGGGGCAACAATGGAGCCGGGAAAACAATGAGCTGTTTAGTTCAAAACGCTGGTACCTTGCGGACGGATTTGTGTCAGATAGCGTTGGCATTCTTCTGAAGTGGCTGGATTGGTGGAGATACTGTATGTCAGTCCAAGAAGCAATATTAGCCACAAATGTTAACGTCAAGGCCATTGTTACACCACTGCCTAAGATAGTGTGTGTGTGTGTGACTGCTCCTGGAGGCCAAGTTGATAGATATTTTTAAGGCAGCGACAGATAGATTCTTGATTAGTATTGGTGTCAGTGGTTATGGGGAGAAGGCAGGAGAATGGGCTTAAGAGGGAGAGAAATATCAGCCATGATTGAATGGCGGAGTAGACTTGATGGGCCGAATGGCCTAATTCTGTTCCACCTATTCCTTATGATGCCTGCACACTAATGCTATCCTACACAGACACACAGACAGACACACAGACAGACACACAGACAGACACACAGACAGACACACACACAGACACACACACACACACACACGACAATTTACATTTATACCAATTAACCTACAACCCTGGACGTCTTTGGAGTGTGGGTGATAACCAAAGATCTCGGAGAAAAGCCACGCAGGTCACGGGGAGAACGTGCAAACTCCGTACAGACAGCACCTGTTGTCGGGATCGATCCCAGGTCTCTGGCGCTGTGAGGCAGCGACTCTACCGCTAATCTAAAGTTGAACTGATTACAAGTGATGAAGAGGAGTGTTAACATGTCTATTGGGATGGCGTTGAGGTGAGCTAACATTGTAAAGGCAAGAAAAGGGGGAGGTGGGGGGAGAGAGAGAAAGTATCAGTGGAAAAACCAAACGAGCTGTTATTTTTATTGTGTTGTGAGATTTGTGGCTTGTTGCCAGAGGAGTCTCTGTGAAGTTGAAGCAGGAAGAAGGGTGGGAGTGTGCAGAGTGATAACTAGCGAGCTCTGATGCAGGCTCCATGTGGACTGGCTTTGCCTTTCCTGAGCAGTGTCTATTCGAGGCGGAGACAGGCGGGCAGACCGGTTTCCGCAGAGAGATTCAGAAAGGCTAAGTGGGCAGTGGAGTGGAGCATTAAACCTACCCGCACCCTAGAATCAGGAGCATTGCTGCCTGCTCAGTTCAGTTGAGTCTGAAGAAGGGTTTTGGCCCAAAACGTTGCCTATCTCCTTTGCTCCATAGATGCTGCTGCACCCCCTGAGTTTCTCCAGGGTTTTTGTGTGCCTGTTCAGTTTAGTTTATTGTCACGTGTACCGAGGTACAGTGAAAAGCTTTTGTTGCGTGCCAACCCGTCTGCAGAAAGACAATACATGATTGCAATCGAGCCACTTGCAGTGTGCAGGTACAGGATAAGGGAATAATGTCATGAAGGAACATGATGAGGGAATAACTGAGTTTATGGCAGTCATCTCCAGCTTAATTCTCAATTGAACCCAAATTCCGTTCATCCTCTGACTGCGAGCTGCTTTCTTCTCTCAGAGGGTGGTGGGTGCACGGAACGAGCTGTCGGAGGAGGTAGTTGAGGCTGTTACAGTAACAGAATTTAGCAGACGCTTGGACACCAGGTGTGTGGAGAGCAACGGTCTGAGAGATATGGGCCAAATTGCAAGAAGTCGTCAAGTTTATTTGTCACATACACATACGAGATGTGCAGTGAAATGAAAGTGGCAATGCTCGCGGACTTTTGTGCAAAAGACAAACAACAAAACAACCAAACAAATTATAAACACAATCATAACACACATATTATTTTACATAATAAATAATGGAAGGAAAAATGTTCAGTAGAGTTAGTCCCTGGGGAGATAGGCGTTTACAGTCCGAATTGCCTCTGGGATGAAACTCCTTCTCAACCTCTCCGTTCTCACCGCATGGCAACGGAGGCGTTTGCCTGACCGTAGCAGCTGGAACAGTCCGTTGCAGGGGTGGAAGGGGTCTCCCATGATTTTATTTGCTCTGGAGTTGCACCTCCTGTTGTATAGTTCCTGCAGGGGGGTGAGTGTGTGGGGGTCACCCCAAGAAGGGGTGAACACTGCCCAGTCATCATGGCTGTTGACCTCCTTGCCATCGATGGCATCTATCGGACTCGCTGCCTCAAAAAGGCAGCCAGCATCATCGGAGACCCCCACACACACACACATTTCACTCCTGCCATCGGGAAGAAGGTACAGGAGCCTGAAATATGTAACATCCAGGTTCAGGAGCAGCTTCTTCCCTACAACCATCAGGTTATTAAACACTACAACCTCCAAATTATTTTGTATGTGTATGTGACAAATAAACTTGACTAGAAATAAGCTATGAACTACATAGACATGTGGACCATTTCTTTTGACTTTGCACTATTTTTTTTAATTTTACACACACACTTGTAGATATGAAAGTGTATAAAATAAATGAACTTACAGTATTACATATTCTACTTACAGTATAACTTGCATATATTACAGGCAATATATGTATATGTGTGTGTGTGTGTGTGTATATTCCCATATTGAACAAAAAGTTTTAAAACTGCTTATTTTCAAACATTTTTTGTGTAATATAGGTTTCACAGAATACTACGTTTACATATCTGTTGTGCTGTTGCAAGTAAGACTTTCATTGTTCTGTTTTGGGACCATAGAAAATAGGTGCAGGAGTCGGCCATTCGGCCCTTCCGAGCCAGCAGCGCCATTCAATATGATCATGGTTGATCCTCCAAAATGAGTACCCGGATCCTGCTTTCTCCCCGTATCCCTTGATTCCGTTAGCCCTAAGAGCTAAATCTAACTCTGTCTTGAATACAAAAAAACACGCATGGCTCTTGAAATGTGGGCAAATGGGGCTTGTGTAGATGGGACCTCTCGGTCGGCATGGATGAGTGGGGCCGAAGGGCCTGTTCCTGTGCTGTTTGACTCACTACAACACGCTTAGCCTGATTTCTTCCTTTAAAAGGCCCCTTTGCCTTTTAACCCCACAACTTAATTTCCCTCGGGAAACCTTTGGCCCAGGTCTATTTACAGTGTGGATTATTATGAGAATTGTCATCCTACAGTTTCATTGTATTTGTACGTGAGGAACAAACCTCTTTAAATGTTCCGGGGGGGGGGGGAGAGGGTGATAAAAGTGTGTTTTTCTTCCGCCTTTTGTGTGCGATGCGACGTGCTTAGCGGGCAAGCTGTTAAAGTAGTTGGGATAAAACCAGCATAACAAACCATTGTGTGTATGTGTCCTTCAGGAATGAGAATGGGCCATAAACAGCGAAATCCGTGTGTCGGCTTTTAAACAGCCGACCTTCAGATTCCATCAGCTCCACATTTTAAAGAAGGGGGTTGAGTGACATGATAATTCTTGACCAGAAATAAAAAACGTGTTCTGGTCTCGTGAAGCTGTTAAGTTTCAGCTAGCAGGTGGTGAAGAGAGAAGTGTCTTTAACTAAAGAACTATAGTTTACTCCCCACTGCCCTCCCCTCTCTTTTTGTTTAAATTGTTCAGCTGTATGCTAAATAGGTTAGCTTCCTTTTGCTTGGGTGACTTAATTCGAGTGTGGAATCCGTGCTATTGTGCAGCGGGCTTTATGTGGGTGAGTAGTGGCATGCCCCGTGTACACGGCAACTTGTGCAGGAGCACAGCTGAAATTATCACCTTTGTTTCCCAACCCTCGGCAGTTCCTTCCTGCCTCTCTCGATTGTGTAGGGAAGGAACTGCAGATGCTTGTTTTAAACCGAAGATAGACGCAAGACGCTGGAGTAATCTCGGCGGGACGGGCAGCGTCTCTGGAGAGAAGGGGCTGGGTGACATTTCGGGTCAATATTCAAGATTTCAATATTGATTACATGTCATCTGAACCTCAGTGAGGCTCAAACGAAACTCCGTTTCCACAGCCATACAAACAAAGACAATATCCTACAGACATACACACAATTCAATTTACAAAAACATCCATCACAGTGAACCCACTGTGATGGAAGGCAAAGTATTTTTCTCTCCCCTGTTCTCCATTTCTCTCCCGATGTCCAAGCCCCAGGCGGGCGATGATAAGTCCCACGGCTATTTTAGGCCGCGCGGGACGATGTACGGCCCCGCTCCCGGTCTAAATGTCACAAAGTTGATGTGATCATGGCTGATCATCCCTAATCAGTACCCCGTTCCTGCCTTCTCCCCGTACCCCCTGACTCCGCTATCTTTAAGAGCCCTATCTAGCTCGGTTACCTGATAACAGCTGGGAAGGGACTGTCTGCACCCTTCCTGTAATGGGGTGACCAGAACTGCACACAAGATGCCAAATCTCCAGAACAAGGGGTCACAGTTTAAGGATAAGGGGGAAGTCTTTTAGGACCGACTTGAGAAAAACATTAGGTACAGGAGACCGAGTTGGATGATCAGCCATGATCATATGGAATGGCGGTGCAGGCTCGAAGGGCCGAATGGCCTCCACCTGCACCTATTTTCTATGTTTCTATGTAAATGCGGCCTAACCAAAGTTCTAAAAAAGCTGCATCCTGACCTTCTAGCTCTTTAGTTTTAGAGATACAGCGTGGAAACTGGTCCTTTGTCCCAGCAAGTCCACGCCGAACATCCATCACTGAACGCTGGTTCTGTTATTCCACTCTCCGCACCCCCATATACACACACACACACACACACACACACACATACACACACACACACACACACACACACACACACACACACACACACACACACACACACACAGCAATTTGCGGAAGGAAGCCCAATTAACCAACAACCCCACACTTTGTTGGAATGTGGGAGGAAACTTCTGCCAAAAGTTAAAACAAATTTGTCCGTTCTCCCTGTGACCCCATGGGTTTTCACCAGATTCCTTCCACACCCAAGAGGTGCAGGTTTGAAGGTTAATTGGCTTCTGTAAGTTGTCCCTAGTGTTGGTGTATGGGGTGAACGCAAGGTGGGCCGAAGGGCCTGTTTCCACGCTGTATCTTTAACGTTTAAAAGTCTAAAGTCCTTTGTATTTGGGGATGGGGGGACTCTGCCCCTCAATGTCCAGCAGAGAGAGGAGGGACCCCAGGCTGTGGTCCGCCCCCATAGAGCCTTGACATTGGCTGCACAGTAAGCCTGCAGGCCGGCGGGGACACATCTAGAGGCCATGTCACTGTGTAAATATGCCTGGGCGTTGTCTGTGCAAACACTCCCATCCCAACCAGCGGCAGCTGAGTGGATGTCGGCCCGTGCCTGTGCCTGAGGGCTTGGAGTCCAGGTGCTGCCTAACCGCAGCCCAAGTCAATAGTTTCAAAGGAACGTATTCTACGGAGGTTGGAAAAAGCCCAAATAACATCAGTTCAGTTCCGTTTTAGTTTATTGTCCCGTGTACTGATGTGCAGTGAAAAGCCTTTGTTGCGCGCTAACCAGCCCGTGGAAAAACAATGATGATTACCGTCGAGCTATTCGGAGTCTAGCGATAGAGATTAAAATGTGGAACAATTGTTACATGTGATTCTAGACCTGCATCAGGGGCTAGAACGCAAATAGTCACCTGGGCTGAAGGCCACCTTGGTTCATCAAATAACCCTTGCATTGTCTCTGTGTCCCTGTCTCTCTCTGTCTGTGTCTCTCTCTGTCTGTGTCTCTCTCTGTCTGTGTCTCTCTCTGTCTGTGTCTCTCTCTGTCTGTGTCTCTCTCTGTCTGTGTCTCTCTCTGTCTGTGTCTCTCTCTGTCTGTGTCTCTCTCTGTCTGTGTGTCTCTCTCTGTCTGTGTGTCTCTCTCTGTCTGTGTGTCTCTCTCTGTCTGTGTGTCTCTCTCTGTCTGTGTGTCTCTCTCTGTCTGTGTCTCTCTCTGTCTGTCTCTCTCTGTCTGTGTCTCTCTCTGTCTGTGTGTCTCTGTCTGTGTCCCTCTCTGTCTGTGTCCCTCTCTGTCTGTCTCTCTCTCTGTCTGTGTCTCTGTCTCTCTCCCCACCCTAGTCTTCACGCTATCTTCCGATGTAGGAAGGAACTGCAGATGCTGGTCTTCACTGCAGACAAAGACACAAAGTGCTGGAGTAACTCAGCGGGTCAAGCAGCATCTCTGGAGAACATGGATATATGATGTTTCGGGGAGGGGGAGGGAGGTGTATGTCCAGGTGATGCACAGGAAAGAGGGTATTTGCAAATTAGTTATCTAAAATAGGATTGTAGTCTACTCAAACAGAATGAGATGCAGTTGCTCCAGTTGCACTGTTTCTGTATGTGTGCGTGAGTATGTATGTATTTATAAGTATGTATGTGCCTATGTGTGTGCATTTATATTGCATACTTAACATACATACACATATGAACATCTACACTCATACATACACATGCACATATACACATAAATATTTGTGTGCGTGTGTAATTGTGTGCACACATGTAAATGTGTACATACACGTACATTCCCGACTGCAACCTGTTGCTCAGTGGTTAAGGTGCTTGGACTATTAAACAGGGCTCCAGGGTTATTAGTGTGATGGCGTCACTGTGTGGAGACGGGCAAGGCCACAATGGCCCCAATGTTGCCGGAGCCCTGGGGTCACCGGTCCCCTTTGTGCCTCTGTCACCGCGGGGCCGGGATGCTGCGGGGAGCACGGCCGGTTGCCATGGGGAGGCAGCGTCACTGTGCAGGGAGCAGGACAACAGGTCTTTCTGTGGGGAGGTTGGCTTCCTTTCACTGCCTCCCACCCTTCACGGTTTAAGCTTGTTTGACTTGTTTAAGCGGCGGTTTGGAATAAATTTAGTTTTTCGATTGAAGTGGATGGAACCGCAACTGGTGCAGACTGTGAATGTGAATGGAAAGGAGAGAGGGAGGGTTGATGAGTAGTGTGTGTGTGTGAGATGGTACTTGAGAGGGGCAGAAGACATTGGTTCTAAAACACCCTGCATATATTTCCGCAGGCATAAAGTAGCATAATAAATCTATGCCGTGTGTGTAGAAACTGGCCCTTCGGCCCAACTAGTCCATGCCGGCCAAGTTGGCGAGTCTCATTTGACCCATAGCCCTCACCCACCCTTCCTGCTGACACCTGTCCCAATGTAATTTAAAAATTGTATCCATTTCCTCTGGCATGTCATTGCAGATGCGGACTGCCCTCTGAGTGGGGAAAACATTTGCCACCCTTCTTAAACACTCTCCTCTCAGCTGAAGCCCATGCCGTCTCCCTTTAGAATCCTCTACCCAGGGACAAAGATAGCGAGTGTTCACTTTATCCCAGCCCCTCGTGATCTTGTACACCTCAGTAAAGTCACCGCTCAGCTTTCTACCCACCAAAGGAAAATCTCCCAACCTCATTGTTCTAAGCTGTTTATATAACGGGCAAGCTAAACGGAATTGGCAGCGGGTATACACTTCATGCTTTTCAATAGGATTCTGCACCAGAAAAATAAAATGTTTACAGAGAAACAGCAGCCAAAACTCTTGAACACTGAACTTTTTTAAAATTAATTTATCCTTTGTTTTTTAATTTTGCAGACGTACATCTTCACTGATGGGGAAGATGCGGAGTTAAAGACAAAGTCAGGTGAGCCGATGGATTACTGTATTGGGGCCGCATCAAGTCTGCGCTGTTCCCATGCCTTGAGTCTGGAACGGGTCCTGAGATCAGGAATGTTTCCAGAAATGTTTAAGGCCTCGGACGTGCAGTGCCATCTGTCAACTGAGATTAATTAACAAATATGAAAGGGATGGCGTTTGATTTTTAAAGGGGTAACGTTAAATTTAATAAAAACAACTAACGGCTTTTATTTAATGCTATATTTAATTGCTGTAAAAATTGCAATATGCGTCACAATTGACTCGTCAAAAAAAAATAGAGGAGATTTTTCTTTATAAATGCCCACTCTTCAAGTAATATACAAATTAATGTAGATGGGGTCGTTATTTGTTTAAGAAGGAACTTCAGCGGGTGCAGCAGCATCTATCGAGCGAAGGAAATGGGCAACGTTTCGGCCCGAAACATTTCATACTGCACACTGTTGTAATACAAATGTTTAGGAAGGGACTGCAGATGCTGGTTTAAACTGAAGATAGACACAAATTGCTGGAGTAATTCAGCGGGACAGGCAGCATCTCTGGAGAAAAGGAATAGGTGATGTTTAGGGTCGAGACCCTTCTTCAGACTGATGTCAGGGGAGGAGGGAGATATGTAGATAAGGAAGTGTAAGGTGTGAAAATGGGACAAAGGGAATGGAGATCAAGGAAATTGTAGAATAGGTCATTGTTGTTAGAGAAGTCAATGTTCATACCACTGGGGTGTAAGCTGCCCAAGCCAAATATGAGGTGCTGTTCCTCCAATTTGCTCTGGGCCTCACTCTGGCAGTGGAGGAGGCCCAGGACAGAAAGGTCAGTGTGACAATGGGAGGGGGAGTTAAAGTGTGATGCAGATGGATCATTAATTGTATTAGATGTACGCTCACAGAGTTATTTCTACAAATGAAATGAGTAGAGGGATCATGAATTGTAATAAATGTAGTTATTGCTGATATTAGAGTAAGGCAGTGCTCAGGTGAGGACTGTATGAAGTCAGTGTATGGAGGAACTGCAGATGCTGGTTTACACTGAAGATAGACACAAAAAGCTGGAGT
Source organism: Leucoraja erinaceus (assembly GCF_028641065.1). NCBI lineage: Eukaryota > Metazoa > Chordata > Chondrichthyes > Rajiformes > Rajidae > Leucoraja > Leucoraja erinaceus. The sequence goes on from NC_073396.1 coordinate 7,524,292, forward strand.
AACCCAGCGGGTCGGGCAGCATCTCTGGGGAGAAGGAATGGGCGATTGGATGGTCACCGAAATATTTTTTTGAGCTGATTACCAACAGTTCTTGCGCTGTCAGTGATTAGTGATTTAGAGTCTTGTGTGAGTTTGTCACTGTTTCGAAACTACAAGAGCTTGGTTTCTATTCAATTAGCACTTTCCCACAATCTACCACCTGTTGGATGGGGTGGGCCCGGAATAAAATTGATTGAGCGAGAAAGAGAAGAAAGAGACTCGTTGCCATGGCGATTGTGGCTGCAGTGACTCTAGACTGAGGAAGAACATCTAAGCTATTGAGTGGCGGTGCCCGCCTGTGGCCTCCCACCCCCTCGCTACATGGCTGCAGCTGTCTGCAAATTCAATTGTGTGTTTTTATCAAACGCTGCAGCTTAAATAGTTTTAAGCCCGTTAACCCCAGGGTCGGTCATTTTTGTATGGATCTGGCAAAATCCTTTAAAAAAAATAAATAAAAAAATAACAAAAAAAAAATAAATGGTGGAATAAACTGCTATTTTTCTTCTGTTCTGAGATCTTGAATTTTTTTTTTTGTGTAAAGCTATCTGGTAAACCTTGGGGGGGGGGGAAGCACAAAGTCAGGCAGTATCTCTGGAGTCGAGAGTGTTTAACTGTCCTATGCGCTGAAAACTCAACAATGGCATTTTTACTTGCGGCAGCATAACAAGTCTGCAAACGCAGCATTCATCGATTACAGTGGGTGCGACTTTAGGGTGGCACAGTGGCATAGCGGTAGAGGTGTTGCCCCACAGCGCCAGCAGCCCAGGCTCAATCCGGACTGACTAAGGGGGCTGTCTGTACAGAGTTTGTTCGTTCTCCCCGGGACCACGTGGGTTTTCTCCGGGTGCTCCAGTTTCCTCCCACATCCCAAAGACGTGCAGGTTTGTCGGCTAATTGGCTTGGGTAAAATTGTAAGTTGCCCCTAGTGTGTAGGATAGTGCTGTTGTATGGGGTGATTGCCGGTGCGGACGGACTCGGTGGGCCGAAGGGCCTGTTTCTGCGCTGTATCTCTAAAGTCTAAAGGGCATCGTTGAGTCCTCCACTCCCGATGTGGCGATGTCTGGTGTGTGTTCTCGTTTGTTCTATTGTCTCTCGCGTATGTTGCTAATGGACTTACCGTCTCTGCCCGCAGGCCACGTGATCAACACTAACTGCTCGGCTGCCCACAGTCGACAGGCTCTGTCATGCAAGATGGCGGTGGAGTACGACAAGTTCATCGAGTCGGGCAAGAAGTGAGTACCAAAGCTGAACACCGAGTCACTCGGCAAAACTGTGCACTCCTTTAGTCTAGAGCTACAGTGGGGAAACGTGGCCCTTCGGCCCCACCGAGTCGACCAGCGCCGACCAGCGATCCCCGTATACGGGGTGGGGGGAGTGTGTAAATGATGGAAGAGAATACAGATGGGAGTGTGGATAGGGAGCCATCGCAGATTAGATGATTGAGACATTTACTGAGGTACAGTGAAAAGTCTTTTTTATTCTGTGCTAACCAGTCAGTAGAAAGACAATATATGATCATATTTGAGCCATCCACAGTGTGCAGATACATGATAAAGGGAATTACACGAATAACGTTCAGTGTAAGATAAAGTCAGTAAGGTTGGATCAAAGGTGGTCCGAGGGTCTCCAATGAGGTAGATGGTAGTTCAGGACTGCTCTGGGTTTACATGATGGATTGAGCCCCTCTCTCTTTAGTTTAATTTAGTTGAGCTGCATGGGGAACAGGCCCTTCAGCCCACTGAGCCCATGCTGTCCCTTCAGCCCACCGAGTCCATGCTGACCATTAATCACCCAATGCACACATGGTCTATGTGATCCCACTATAATGTTACCCCACTCTGTGTTATACATGTAATGCTGAGGCTCCACAAGGCACTGGTCAGGCCCCATATCTGAGGAAGGATGTGCTGGCTCCAGAGGAGGTTTACCATTATGATTCCAGAAATTAGTGTGTTCGCATATGATGAGCGTTTGGCAGCACTTGGCCTGAACTCGCTGGAGTTTAGAAGGTTGAGGGGGGGAACCTCGTTGAAACGTACATAATAATGAAAGGCATAGATAGAGTGGATGGGGAAAGGACTTTCCCACTGGTGGGAGAGTCTAGAACTAGAGGTCACAGCCTCAGAATTAAAGGGCGCTCTTTTAGAAAGGAGGTGAGGAGGAGCTTCTTTAGTTAATCTGTGGAGGCCAAGTCAGTGGATATTTTTTAAGGACCAATTCTTGGGGGGAGAAGGCAGGAAAATGGGATTAGGAGGCAGAGATCAGCCATGATTGAATGGCAGAGAAGACTCGATGGGCCGAATGGCCTAATTCTGCTCCTATCACTTGTGACCTTGTGAAGTGTTTTGTGCTGTGAGCTGACGGTGTGCTCTCTCTCTCGCCCGCCAGGTGGTTTTGTCACGTGGACGATGACAATTACGTGAACACGCGGACGCTGGTGAAGCTTCTGGCACAGTACCCGCACACGCAGGACATCTACATTGGGAAACCCAGCCTGGACCGTCCCATCGAGGCCACGGAGCGGATCAGCGATAACAAAGTGGTACGTACGATGGTGGGACGTGCGGCCATGGGGTTGTACTGGCACCGCGAAACGCACCCCGTGCTGGAGGAACTCAATGGGTCTGGCAGCGTCCGTGGAGGCAAGACTCCGAACGATAAACCAGCATTTGCAGTTCCTTCCAACACGGCATCTGTGGACGTTTCAGGTCTGGACTTCCCCCAATACCAGGTGCCCTAATGCTGCCCACTAAGGTCCCACATAGGAGATCAGTGGGCAAAATGAGGGCACATGGTATTGGGGGTAGAATGCTGGCAGGGATAGAGAAGTGGTTGAATCTCTGGAATTCTCTGCCACAGAAGGTAGTTGAGGCCACAGTTCATTGGCTATATTTAAGAGGGAGTTAGATGTGGCCCTTGTGGCTAAAGGGATCAGGGGGTATGGAGAGAAGGCAGGTACAGGATACTGAGTTGGATGATCAGCCATGATCATATTGAATGGCGGTGCAGGCTGGAAGGGCCGAATGGCCTACTCCTGCACCTATTTTCTATGTTTCTATGTTGGCAGACAGGAAACAAAGAGTAGGGATTAACGCGTCCCTTTTCAGAATGGCAGGCAGTGAATAGTGGGGTGCCGCAAGGCTCGTTGCTAGGATCCCAGCTACTTACAATATACATCAGTGGGATGAAGAGTTGGGGCAAGACAGGTGATAGATGGAAAACTTGTAGAAGGGGCCCGACCCGAAGCATCACCCATCCATTCCCTCCACAGATGCTGCCTGACCCACTGAGTAACTCCAGTACTTTCAATATCTTATTTCAATATCTCCACTTTTATCATCTGCATTTCTTCCTGGAGTACATGAGGATGGGGGAGTGATCTTCTGGAGGTGTATAAATTCAGGAGAGGAATAGCTCGGGGAGACGCAAAGTCTCTTGTCTAGAGTAGAGGAATCGAGAACCAGTGGACACATGGGTTCAAGGTGAGGGGGGGGGGGGGGAAGATTTTGTAGGAACCTGAGGGGTAACTTTTTCACACAAAGGGGTGGTGGGTGTATGGAACGAGCTGCCGGACGTGGTAGTTGAGGCAGGGACTATTGCAATGTTTTCAAACATTTGGACAGGTACATGGATGGGGCAGGTTTGGAAGGATATGGGCCCAACACAGGCAGGTGGGACTAGTGTATTGGGAATGGGGCATGTTGGTCGGTGTGGGCAAGTTGGGTGATGGGGCCTGTTTACATACATGACCCATCTTGTTGGATGGCAGATTGTGGTTAATGCTGTGACATTTTTGCTTCCTCACAGCAGCCGGTACATTTCTGGTTTGCAACTGGAGGAGCTGGATTCTGCATCAGCCGAGGCTTGGCATTGAAAATGAGTCCGTGGGCAAGGTGAGGTGACCACCATCGCGGGCACAGTGGAGCAACTGGCAGAGCCATTGCCACAGTCGCGCCAGAGTCCCAGGTTAAATCCTGGCCTCTATCTATCTGGATAGAGTTTGCATGATCTCCCCGTGACCACATGGGCTTCCCCCAGTTACTCGCCACCATCATCCTGAAGAACGAGCGTGTGGGTAGGGTTAATTGGTCACAGCAGGTTGCCCCCTATTGTAAACAAGTGGCAGAATCTGTGAGGAGCTGATGAAACTGCAGGGAGTCAGTGTAGATTAATTGTGAATGAGTAGGAGGGAACTGCAGATAAACTGAAGATGGACACAAAATGCCGGAGTAACTCAGCGGGACAGGCAGAGGGAAGGAATAGATGACGTTTCGGGTCGAGAGCCTTCTTCAGTACTTCTTCCGAAACGTCGCCCATTCCTTCTCTCCAGAGATACTGCACGTCCCGCTGAGTTACTCCAGCATTTTGGGTCTTATCTTAAGTGTAAATGAGTGTTTGCTGTTTCGGCGTGGATTTGGAGAGCTGATTTGCTCCAGGTCTAGGATCCTGATTCTTTGACACTAGAAGTGTGAAATAGCATTTGTCTTTACTTAACTTACAGAGATACAGCTTTAGTACATGGAGATACAGCGTGGAAACAGGCCCTTTGGCCCACTAAGTCCATGCACACCACGATCACCCCGTACATTTGCGCTATCCTGCAATAGACAATAGGTCTAGGAGTAGGCCATTCGGCCCTTCGAGCCAGCACTGCCATTCAATGTGATCATGGCTGATCATCCCCAATTAGTACCCCGCTCCTGCCTTCTCCCCATATCCCCTGACTCCGCTATTTTTAAGAGCCCTATCTAGCTCTCTCTTGAAAGCATCCAGAGAACCTGCCTCCACCGCCCTCTGAGGAAGAGAATTCCACAGACTCACCACTCACTGTGAGAAAAAGTGTTTCCTCGTCTCCCGTTCTAAATGGCTTACTCCTTATTCTTAAACTTGCACTTTTACAATGTTACCAAAGCCAATTAACCTACAAACCTGCACGTCTTTGGAATGTGGGAGACAAACTGGCTACCCGGAGGAAACCCACGTGGTCACAGGGAGAACATGCAAACTCCGCACAGGCAGGAGTCTCGGGCGCTCTGAGGCAGCAGCACTACTGCTGTGCCACCCCGATCCAAATGCTTTTTAAAATATTATGTACACCAATCATCCTTTGTGTTTGGGCAAGGCCCAATAGGGGAGATGTACTCGCTAGAATTTAGAAGATTGAGTGAGGATCTTACAGAAACTTACAACATTTTTATGGGGTTGGACAGTCTAGATGCAGGAAGATTGTTCCCGATGTTGGGGAAGTCCAGAACAAGGGGTCACACAGTTTAAGGATAAGGGGGAAATCTTTTAGGAACGAGATGAGAAAAACATTTTTCGCACAGAGAGTGGTGAATCTCTGGAATTCTCTGCCACAGAAGGTAGTTGAGGCAAATTCATTGGCTATATTTAAGAAGGAGTTAGATTTGGCCCTTGTGGCTAAAGGTATCAGGGGGTATGGAGAGAAGGCAGGTACAGGATACTGAGTTGGATGATCAGCCATGATCATATTGAATGGCGGTGCAGGCTCGAAGGGCCGCATGGCCTACTCCTGCACCTGTTTTCTATGTTTCTATGTGTCAATGGAGACCGATGTCCAATTTGCCACTTGCTCTTCCTTCCCACAGCGGAGGCCACTTCATGAGCACTGCGGAGAAGATCCGTCTACCAGACGACTGCACCATCGGCTACATCGTGGAGGCGGTTCTGGGGGTGAAGTTGATCCGCAGCAACCTGTTCCACTCTCACCTGGAGAACCTGCAACAAGTCATGCGAGCTGACATTCCTAACCAGGCAAGCAGCACCAGTAGCCTGATGGTATTTTAAAAGCCGGAAACACGCCCTCTGCCCTTGGGTATTAACACGTACCGCTCTGCATTCCAGGTCACACTCAGCTACGGCACGTTTGAAAATAAAAGGAATGCCATTAATCTGAAAGGGGGCTTTTCTGTCGAAGAGGACCCATCTCGGTAAGTGTGAGCGTTTCTTCCCAAGTGTTAATAGGTTCCAGGAGCAGAGTTAGGCCATTCGGCCCATCAAGTCCATTCCGCCATTCACTCGTGGCTGATCTATCTTTCCCTGTCATCTCCTGCCTTCTCCCCGTACACCCCTGACACGCATACTAATCAAGAGTCTGTCAATCTCCGCCTTAAAAATATCCAGTGACGGCCTCCACAGCCTTCTGTGGCAATCCAGTAAAATCTAAATGGACATTTAGATTAAAGATTAGGCAGGAAAATAGGCCCTTCGGCCCACCAGGTCTGTGCCGACCAGCGATCCCCGAACTATCCTACGTGCTAGGGACAATTTACATCCCCCGGAGCATCCGGAGAAAACCCACGCTGTCACAGGGAGAACGTACAGACGGTACCCGTGGTCAGGATTGAACCCGGGTCTCTGGCGCTGTGAGGTAGCGACTCTACCGCTGTGCCACCGTACTGCCCCTTCCCCCCCCACGTATCCACATTAAGATGTGCATTGTCCACATCTGACTTCTCTTACAAAAAGTACAAATTATGCCTTGCGCTCGAAATAGTCACACACACATGGGGGGAAAAAGTCCTTTGGCCCAACCTGCCCACGCCGATCAACATGCCCCACCTACACTAGTCCCACCTGCCTGCGTTTGGCCCATGTTCCTCTAAACCTGCCCTATCCATGTACTTGTCCGAAAGTGTTTTAAACATTATGATGGTGCCTGCCTCGACTACCTCCTCCAATAGCTCATTCCATAAATAATTTTGGGAAATTATTTCCTAGTTGCAACATGCCTGCTGAGGAGTTAATAAATGTATTAATTGTATTCACTTATTTACAATTGTATTGGCACTCTTGTGTTTGGGGTAGATTGTGGGGTATTTAGTCCTCAATTCAGACACTTTGCAAATATCTTTTACCGTGTTTCTACTTTGATTATGTAGTTTGATGGCAGAATGGGAGGGGGTTTTGGAAAGGGAGGGGGGGGGGGGTTGGAAATTGAGTTCATTCTCTGGGATAAATGTTTAATTGGATAGACCTTGAAAGCATTGGTTTCAAAGCGCTAGCCATGATTTCCCATTTCTTAAAATAATCAGATTGCCTTGTGCAGTCCCCCTCTGAACTCCAAATCTATGCCCCCTCTAGTCAGTTCTTTTCCAAGGTGGACAAAAGTGCTGGAGGAACTCAGCGGGTGCAGCAGCATCTATGGAACGAAGGAAATTTCCTTATTTCCTTCGCTCCATAGATGCTGCTGCACCCGCTGAGTTTCTCCAGCACTTTTGTCTACCTTGTCTTTTCCAGCATCTGCAGTTCCTTCTTAAACATTAAGTTATTTTCCAAAGTGTGTAGACACAAAATTGCTGGAGTAACTCGGCGGGACAGGCAGCATCTCTGGAGAGGAGGAATGGACGACATTTCGGGTCGAGACCCCTCTACAGACTGAGAGTCGGGGTGGGGTGGGGGGGGAAGGGAAGGGAAGGGAGAGTTATAGATGGTGATTTATAGAGAGGATTATGGAGCAGCTGAATGAAAGATATGCCATAAAGTAAAGGGGCCTGGCTTGTTGGAACTTGCTGTCTTGAGGATCGCTGCTTCGGGCTTTACAAGAACCAGCAATTTTGTGGTGGTTTAATTGAACATAATTCCCTTCAAAGCAGCTTGGAGTAGGCAAGGCAACCTGATGCCACCACTTAGTTTACACGGCCCCCTCTCACATAATGACTGATGGAGGGAAGGTTCCTTCTGAATAAAAACCTAAACTTGTAGAGAGAAACTCTAACACGGCTTAACTACCCCCAAAGAACCCCCCCCCCCCCCCCCCCCCCCCCCCCCCCCCCCTCAATATTATCGGTCACCTTTAACACTGAGCCACTTGAGGGAGTATTTTGGCAAATGTTACTTGAGAAACAGTATGGTGGCGCAGCGGTAGAGCTGCTGCCTTACAGCGCCAGAGACGCAGGTTCGATCCTGACTACGGGCGCTGTCTGTCCGTTTGTACATTCTCCCTGTGACCGTGTGGGTTTTCTCCAGGTGCTCCGGTTTCCTCCCATTTGAAGTGCAAACAATGCTGATATATGGCTACAAGTTATTTTACCCTGAAAGGATCATTTGATTCTGATGCAACTAATTCTTTGTGTGGGAAGGGGCTGCAGGTGCTGGTTTAACCCAAAGATAGGCACAATAGACAATAGGTGCAGGAGTAGACCACTCGGCCCTTCGAGCCAGCACTGCCATTCACTGTGATCATGGCTGATCATCCACAATCAATACCCCATTCCTGCCTTCTCCCCATATCCCTTGACTCTGCTATCTTTAAGAGCCCTATCTAACTCTCTCTTGAAAGCATCCAGGAAACCGGCCTCCACTGCCTTCGGAGGCAGAGAATTCCACAGATTCACGACTCTCCGGGTGAAAACGTTTTTCCTCATCACCTTTCTCACTCAGCGAGTCGGGCAGCATCCTTGATGAAAAGGAATAGATGATATTTCGGGTTCAGATACTTCTTTGGACAGAGTCTGGGGAAAGGAAAACAAGGGATATAGATGGGGATGTAGGACAAATGACTGATAGATATGCAAAAAGTAGCAATGATCAAGGAAAGGTGGAGCCCACAATGGTCTATTGTTGGCTGTGGGCTGGGTGACAATAAGTTTTGCAGACAGTGAAACCCAACAGAACGACAGTGAAACTAGTACAAAGACTCGGGTGGGAGCGGGGAGGAGAGAGAAAGGGGTCACAAATGAAAGGTGGGTCAGTTGAACTAATCATTTATTTTTGTTTTGTCCTCCCCAGGTTTCGATCGATTCATTGTGTTCTGTATCCCGACACTCCCTGGTGTCCCCGCAGTGGCGTTTACTGATCGCAAACCTCGTCCCATGTAGACCCCAGTATGTGAAGGGGTTGTGGCGACCACTATGTCTGGCTCTTGTGTAGCTGCGTTAAGGCTCGTTGCTGATTGACAGGCTGCTGTGCGGTCTGGATGTACCGATAGTCTTTAGTATCTCCTCCTGTTCTTTGTCCATTACGGGGGCAGAGCCATGTTTAGATTCTGATTCTGAACAGGAACCGGCAGAAGGCAAAGAGGCACCAGGGGAACGAGCGGTGTGTGTGTGTGTGTGTGTGCCATGTGATTAAATTTTCTCCCAAGTGTGAAATTGTAAGTGTTGCTGTTGTATCAGCGAATCTTTTGGAATGTAAGCCAGTCACTCCGTCCAGCCAGTTTTAAACACTTGCTCGCGCTACGAACTGCAGATGCTGGTTTATCAAAAATAAAAGGCACAAAGTGTCGGCACGATGGCGCAGCGGTAGAGTTGCTGCCTTAGCGCCAGAGACCCGGGTTCCATCCTGTACTGAGCTTGTACGTTCTCCCTGTGACCTGCGTAGGTTTTTCTCTGAGAACTCTTTTGAGTTTCTTCCCACCCTCCAACGAAGGGCAGGCCTGTAGGTTGATTGGCTTGGTAGAAGTGTAAAATAAATTGTCCCTGGTTGTGGGATAGAGTTAGTGTGCGGGGATCGCTGGTCGGAGCGGACTCGATAGGCCGTAGGGCCTGTTTCCGCGCTGTATCTCTAAGCTAAACTCAAAACTATGCGCTGGAGTAACTGAGTGAGTCTGAAGAAGGGTGCTGACCCGAAAAACATCGCCTATCCATGTCCTCTAGAGATGGCACCTGATCTGCTGAGTTACTCCAGCACTTCCTGCATTGTAAACACTTGCTCTTTTTATTTCTGACTATCAGACCATGCATTAAGAACGAGTTACATCTAAGCACCCTGCTCTGTTCTAAACCTTATAAATCCAGATGCTATGCAATTCAAAGATGTTTGAAAGATCTAATTACAGCTAATGCCACAACCTGTTGGAACTGACTCAACAACTTCTGAAGTTTGGAACATTCTCCTGCCTCGACACTCTGATGATGCAAAGAGGCTTAAAAATTGAGATTTCCTGTCGGGATATCTATTCTTTTACCATCTGTTCCTTGCTGACTATGGTGTGGATATAAGGCTTGTGTTTAAAGCTGGCTGCTGGAGGCTCCTAGGCATGGCTTCTGATTCTTTCTGGGGCCTGTCTGTATACGAAAGCACTTTTCCTCCCGACTATTAAAATCCTATGATTATTAATGGCACAAAGGAGCTGGCGACTCTCGAGATAATTCTCGGATTAATTTTGGAAAATGTGCTGCACTAACACTAAATGGATGACTAGCTGAAGATACTTTTTGTTTTTCTGTAATTCAATTGATAGTAACGGTTAATATTTCAAACTGACATTTGAAAGTAGCTTTAAAACAGTGTTACTAACTGAAATGCACAGTGTTACAAACTACAATACACTCCCATCACTTTGGGGTGGAGTTTCTGCCTCACAGCGCCAGAGTCCCCGGTTCAATCCTGACCACAGGTGCTGTCTGTGTGGAGTTTGTACGTTCTTTCCCCGTGGGTTTGCTCTGGATTCCTCCCACACTCCAAAGCCGTGCAGGTTAATTGGCTTCTGTAAATTGTAAGAAGTGAAAGTGGGATTACATAGAACCAGTGTAAACGGGTGATCGATGCCCAGCATGGAGTCAGTGGGCCGAATGGCCTGCTTCCATGCTGTATCTTTAAACAAACCTTTCAGGCCCCATCAAGTCTACTCCGCCATTCAATCATGGCTGACCTATCTTACCCTCTCCTGCTTTCTCTCCATAACCCCTGACACCCGTACTAAATTGGCACCAGACATGTCCTGCACTGTCGGGCAGCAACTCAGCTGAGATGCAGTGTAGTTTTATTATTTTCCTAACTTCCGAACGCACGTACTCCCTAGCATTCTCACCCGCAAAAAAAAAATACTAGAAGCAGAGCTAATATCAATTGATAATATTAGTAATGTAGGAATGATATACATGAATTTTTTTTTAATATGATATGTACCTCCCTCTAATAAAAAGATTACTTAAAAAAAAAACTTCCGAAGGCACGATCTCCCGAGCATTCTCACCCACACCCTCGAGGCATATACTTCCAACGTATAAGAAATGTGTTCCACCCCGACTCCAGATTCAGGCAGAAGATAAAAAGTCCTAAAGAAACGTTTCCCATTGAGTTTGTAGCACTTGTAGCAGGTTGTGTCAGTCATGTTGTGTTATATGACTGTGACCCATACTGGGTTTAATCTAACATGTATATTTATATGGACAGTATTTACTGTCCTCTTGTGTTGCTGTATATTTGAAATGGTCCCTTAATATTCAGAAGCGGTTCTGATCTGTAAAAACGTGATGTTTGTATTTGTTGTTTGGTTTCATTGCTTCTCTTATTTATATTCCAGCATCTGGAAACAAAATATTGTAAAGCACTGTAAATATAATCACTGAGACTCAGGGAGGGAACCTGAATGGTTGCAGTGAAAGCTGATGGGGCCCCATCCATCCTTTTCCTTTCTAATAAAGGATTTTATTGCGTGACATGAAACTTCGAGTTGGCTGATTTGTAATTGAATTGCGTCTCGGAAAGAACTGGCAGGCGCTGGCTTAAATATGAAGACAAGATGCAAAATGCTGGAGTAACTCAGCGGGACGGGCAGCATTTCTGGAGATACACAAAAATGCTGGAGAAACTCAGCGGGTGCAGCAGCATCTATGGAGCGAAGGAAATGGGCAACGTTTCGGGCCGAAACCCTTCTTCAGACTTAAGGAAATACCTTAAAGAAACCCTTCTTCAGACCTAAGGAAATAGGTAACGTTTCGGGCCGAAACCCTTCTTCAGACTTAAGGAAATACCTTAAAGAAACCCTTCTTCAGACCTAAGGAAATAGGTAACGTTTCGGGCCGAAACCCTTTGGGTTTCGTCCCGAAACGTTGCCTATTTCCTTCGCTCCATAGATGCTGTTGCACCCGCTGAGTTTCTCCAGCATTTTTGTGTACCTTTTCGATTTTCCAGCATCGACAGATGGCGCAATGGGCTAAGTGTTCGGCTGGCGACCGGAAGGTAGCTGGTTCGAATCCCCGCTTGGAGTGCATACTGTCGTTGTGTCCTTGGGGCAAGACACTTCACCCACCTTTGCCTGTGTGTAATGTAACGTAATTATGTGAAGCACTTTGGGGTCAATGCAAGTTGACTAAAAATGTGTTATATAAATAAGATTATTATTATTATTATTATTATCTGCAGTGCCTTCTTGAGCATTTCTGGAGAGGTTGACAAAGGGGCTCCACCCGAAACGTCACCCATTCCCTCTCTCCAGAGATACTCATCGGTTGGAGCTGCATACTAAATCTCGTTGCACTGACGTGCAATGACAATAAAAGATATTATTATTATTATTATTAATGCCTGTCCCGCTGAGTTACTCCGCATATTGTGTGTGTGTCCTGTATTTCAATTTGTTTATTGTCACACGTACCAAGATGCAGTGACAGATTTTATTTGCATGCTATACTGCAAGTCACGCCGTGCACAAGTACCACAGGTGGTGACAAAGCCAAAAATATCAGAGTGCACAATATAGTGGCACAGGAAAAAGTGCAATATTCCCAATGACCTAGGTTGGAAGATGACTAGAAGATGATGACTTTACGGACTAGAAGGGTCGAGATGGCTTGTTTCCGTGCTGTAATTGTTATATGCTTATATATTATATAAGATATGATATATTATATACGAGGACCTCCTCCTAGCTTGGGGAAGGGATGCAATCCTTAGGGAAGTCTTTACTCAGAGGGTGGTGAATCTGCAGAATTATTTGCCACAGAAGGTTGTGGAGGCCAAGTCAGTGGATATTTTTAAGGCAGAGATAGATAGATAGATTGTTGATTAGTACGGGTGTCGGAGGTTATGGGGAGAAGGCAGGAGAATGGGATTAGGAGGGAGAGATAGATCAGCCATGATTGAATGGCGGAGTAGACTTGGTGGGGGAAATGACCCAATTCTACTCCTATCACTTATGACTTTACGAACATATCACAGAAAGGTGGTGAACATGATGCCAAGACCTTCTCTTATCTGCCTGTACATTATCCATCACCCTCAGCTTACCTAAAAGTCTCTTCAATGCCTCTGTGATATCTGCCTCCACCACCATCACTCCTGGCAGTTTGCTCCAAGCACTCATCTGTGCATATGTAAAAAGAAAAACACTTGTGTACAAAGGAACTGCAGATGCTGGTTTACACCGAAGATAGACGCAAAATGCTGGAGTGACTGAGTGGGACAGGCAGCATCTTTATCCACGGGGGGAAAAAAGAATAGATGACATTTCTGGTCGAGACCCTTCTTCAGACTCTGTCTTCAGTTTTGAATTTGAAGACTGATTTTGAAGGGTCTCGACCCCAAATGTCATCCAGAGATGCTGCCTGTCCCGCTGAGTTACTCCAGCTTTTTTTGTGTCTCTCTTTGGTTCCGCTGGGTGGTGAGCTGCCCCAAGCGAAATACGAGATACTGTTTCTCGAATTTGTGTGTGGGCCTCACTCAGAAAGTGGAGCAGGCCCAGGAGAGGAAGGTCAGTGTGAGAATGGGAAGAGGAGTTAGTGTTTGGCAACAGGGCTGTGTGGGGGTGGGGGGGAAACTGGGAACAGAAGGAGTTGGACTGATTTTTTTCCCCACCCAACACTTCAATGCGCATAAGCTGCTAGTTACTGCAGAGATGTCACACAGCGTAGATTACTAACATTGACATTACTTGCACAAATTCCTGCTGTGCCCATGAGTATCACAGGCTTTACACAGCACCGGCAACGTTTTAATCTTCTTCAAGCTTAATCCTCTCTGCGACCACCCCCCTTGGTTTCAATCCCCTGATTCCTGCTCCCCCAACTCCTTCTAAATCTTTATCCCAGGACTCTAACTCTTTGCTACCTCCTCTCCAAGCACTTGATCATTTTTAACTGCCTTGCAAACAATCCTATATCTGATCTCAACAACATAATTCAGGGTTTAAGAGGGAACTGCAGATGCTGGAGAATCGAAGGTTACACAAAAAAGCTGGAGAAACTCAGCGGGTGCAGCAGCATCTATGGAGCAAAGATGCTGCTGCACCCGCTGAGTTTCTCCAGCTTTTTTGTGTAACATAATTCAGGGAGAGTTTCCTGCCAGCTGTTATCAGCCAACTAGACCATCCTGTCATGTGTCACGAGTACCGAGGTACAGTGAGGAGCTTTTTGTTGTGTGCCATCCAGCCAGCGAGAAGACTGTACATGATTATAATCAAGACGTGGATAAAGGGAATAAGATCCAAGAGCTCGCAGTCTCGGGTTGAGACCGACGTCGGGAAGCTCCAAAGACGGCACGACGTCGCTGGGACATGTTGGCCGGTGTGGGCAAGTTGGGCCGAATGGCCTGTACCCACACTGTATCACTCTATGACTCTAAAGGTCTTGACCCAAAATGTCACCCTCCACACATGCTGCATAGAAAACATAGAAACATAGAAATTAGGTGCAGGAGTAGGCCATTCGGCCCTTCGAGCCTGCACCGCCATTCAATATGATCATGGCTGATCATCCAACTCAGTATCCCGTACCTGCCTTCTCTCCATACCCCCTGATTCCCTTAGCCACAAGGGCCACATCTAACTCCCTCTTAAATATAGCCAATGAACTGGCCTCAACTACCCTCTGTGGCAGAGAGTTCCAGAGATTCACCACTCTCTGTGTCAAAAAAGTTCTTCTCATCTCGGTTTTAAAGGATTTCCCCCTTATCCTTAAGCTGTGACCCCTTGTCCTGGACTTCCCCAACATCGGGAACTGCAGGACCCATTGAGCACTCGAGCACTTTGTGTTTTTGCCTTGGATGGCAGTTCAGTCATATAATCACAGGGGCTGTCGTGGTTGACTGAGAGAACTGTGTGGCCTCCTCCCACTCCCACTCATTATGTTCGTATCGTATATTTCCTGTGAAACACAGCAGAGGATCAGCAGAGGGAAAGAGAGTCACGGAGTGATACAACTATTTTCTCACAGACTGATGACCTACTCTCTGCTCTAATGTTCAATGACTTAATACAAACGTTCCTCTTGATTATTCAATGGTTTAACGCTACTTGATGTCACTGTTCAATGATGCTTCACTGTCACATGTACCTAGACACAGTGAAGTTCATTGTGTTACACATAATTCAGTAAAACACATACTCTACATAAACACACTGATACATACATACAAAAGTACGACAATTGTACATCAGAGTCAAAGAAACATTAACATAGAAACATCGAAAATAGGTGCAGGCTATTTGGCCCTTCGAGTCTGCACTGCCATTCATTGTGATCATGGCTGATCATCCACAACCAGTAACCCATGCCTGCCTTCTCCCCATATCCCTTGATTCCACTAACCCCTGGAGCTCTATCTAACTCTCTTTGAAATGCATCTGGTGAATTGGCCTCTGCTGCCTTCTGTGGCAGAGAATTCCACAAATTCACAACTCTGGGTGATTTTTTTTTTCTCTCATCTCAGTTTTAAATGGCCTCCCCTTTATTCTTAGACTGTGGCCCCTGGTTCTGGACTCCCCCAACATTGGGAACATTTTCCTGCATCTAGTTTGCCCAGTCCTTTTTTACATTTTATATGTTTCATAGTCATAGAGTGGAAACATGCCCTTTGGCCCAACCTGCCTACACCGGCCAACATGTCCCAGCTACACCAGTCCCACCAGCCCACGTTTGGTCCATATCCCTCCAAACCTATCCTATCCATGCACCTGTCTAGTAGGCCCCACTCGGTCATGAGTGACCATGGGTGATGCATCCTAGTTTGCAGGTGATGTGTGGTCGGATGCAAGCCTGGGCGATGTCACATGGAGGACAGGCTGTTGCCCATGCAGCAC
This sequence comes from Leucoraja erinaceus, assembly GCF_028641065.1. Taxonomy (NCBI): domain Eukaryota; kingdom Metazoa; phylum Chordata; class Chondrichthyes; order Rajiformes; family Rajidae; genus Leucoraja; species Leucoraja erinaceus. Next base: position 7,540,094 of record NC_073396.1, read on the forward strand.
GTCCCCTCTCCACGTCGCTGATCGATCCAAAGGAACAGCAGGGCCGTTACAGTTTGGCACCAGCGCCATCGCAGGAGCTGCCAGAGCGAGGTTGTAGACAACGACGAACTGCCTTAGATGCTCCGACTCCGGATCTCTTTTAGGTTTACTCCTGGAGCATTTTCCATGAATGAATATGGTCACAAGGCAGTGGAGGTTTTTCAATCAGAGTTTTCCCTCTCCTAGATGGACTGCCTCTCCAGGCTGACGAGCCCCATCTGCCCGAGACTCGTGGGGGCGGGAGCGTCTACCTTCCTGTGCAGGTCTACAGCACCTGCCCACTGCCCAAAGTGTACCTGTCTAACTGTTTCATAAATGTTGGGATAGTCCCTACCTCAACTACCTCCTCTGCCAGTTAGTTCCATCCACCAGCCACCCTTTGTGTGGAAAAAGTCACCCCTCTGATTCCTATTCACTCTTTTCCCCTTCACCTTAAACCTATGTCCTCTGGTCCTCGATTCACCTACTCTGGGGCAAGTGACTCTGCATCTACAAATCATTGTACAAAGAACTAAATCATTCTGAGTTTAGTGTCAAAGTTTTAAATGCATTTGGAAGCATTGTGCATCTACCCGATGTATTCCTCTCATGATTTTATACACACAGGGATAATGGTCAAATGTTTTCCAAAGCAGATCTTGTTCCACGATATATTATGTGACAATTGGTTGTGACAATGTCACTAATGATTCTTGACTAACTACAGATTGTTGTACATTCCGATGTTACTTTCTTTCTCCCGTGTAAAATGTGTACGGAGAATCAAAGATCCGGATATCCTACACAACCGAGATTGGAAGATAACTTCCTTGTTGCGCTCTTCCCTGAGGGAAATCCACTATTTGTTTAAGAAAAGTTTTGACTCATTTAAGTTAGCAAAACCACCCGCTAATTTGTAACCACCCTCTAGGTTCTATGGGCTAACTATTCATAGATGTTCAATTAATAGCAGCTGGTTGGAGGGAAGGGGTGGGGGGTGTAGGTGCATTCTTTACAACTCTATAACTAGGGTGGTGCGGAGGCACAGCAATAGAGTTGCTGCCTCACAGCGCCAGGAATCCCGGTTCGATCCTGACTGCGGGTGCTGTCTGTACGGAGTTTGTACGTTCTCCTCGTGACCTGCGTGGGTTTTCTCCGGGATCTTCGGTTTCCTCCAACACTCCAAAGACCTGCAGGTTTGTAGGATAATTGGCTTGGTATAAATGTAACATGTCCCTAGTGTGTGTGGGGTGGTTAATGATGGTCGGTGCGGACATGGTGGGCCGAAGGGCCTGTTTCCGTGCTGTATCTCCAAAAGAAAACCTCAGTCTTAATACAGAATGGTATTAGGCTAAACACTGCTCAATAATCTCATTTATAAAAGCATTTGCCAACAATAAACCGATACCAATGAGAAACTCAGTCAATAGAATTAGTGTTGTGAACCCTAATGCAAGAATATAATCATTAAATTTGATCAGCTATACAAGGTTGATGAGGTGACTACCATTTTGGATATTTAGTTTAGTTTAGTTTAGAGATACAATGCGGAAACAGGCCATTCGGTCCACCGAATCAGCGCTCACCAGCGATCCCCGCACATTAACACTAGTCTACACACACACTAGCGATAATTTCCATACCACAGGCTGTGAGGCTGCTAAACAGTCACTCTGTACTCACAGTCACTTGATTCTGCGGCTGGCACGGACACTTTAATAATTGGCACTGGCCACTCAAATCAGCTGCCCCGGACATTTTTATGATTGGTTTATTGTATTTTAATGTTGTGTTTTACCTGCTTTTAACTATTTATTTATACTGTTCCATCAGGGACTGGATTGTTTTTAGTGTTATTATGTGTGAAACGTTTTAAATTTCATGTGCGATGCTCCGCTATTCCCTGGGAAACGTCTTTTCATTTTGCACTGTACAACTGTTGCTTGCAAGATGACAATAAAGGTTGATTGATTGATTGATTGAATTTACAATGATACCAACACTAATTAGCTTACAAAGCTGTACATCTTTTGGAGTGTGGGAGGAAACCGGAGCACCCGGAGAAAACCCACGCAGGTCACGGGGAGAACGTACAAACACCGTACAGACAGCGCCCGTAGTGAAATTTGAACACGGGACTCTGATGCTGTAAGGCAGCAACTCTGCCGCTGGTTGGCAGAATGAATTGATGGAATGGATTCCTGAACAATTTTCAATGTCCACAGGAAATGTCATTTCCAAACAACCTTGTTTTGTTTAGTTCATTGTCACATGTACCGAGGTGCAGGGGAAAGCTTTTGTTGTGTGCTAACCAGTCAGTGGAACGACATCAAGCCGTTCACAGTGTACAGATTAGTGATAGAGGGAATAACGTTTAATGCAAGATAAAGTCCAGTAAAATCCGATCAAAGATAGTCCAAGGGGTCTCCAGTGAGATGGATAGTAGCTCAGGACCACCATCTAGTTGTCGATACGATGGTTCAGTTGCCTGATAACTGCTGGGAAGAAACTGCCCCTGAATCTTGGATGATCAGCCATGATCACATTGAATGGCGGTGCTGGCTCGAAGGGCCGAATGGACTACTCCTGCACCTATTGTCTATTGTCTATTGTCTAACCTGGAGGTGTGCGTTTTCACACTTCTGTACCTCTTGCCTGATGGGAGAGGGGAGAAGAGGGAGTGGGCTCCACATAGACTAACGTGCAGGGAGATAGACACAAATGCTGGAGTAACTCAGTGGGACAGGTCGCATCTCTGGGTCGAGACCCTTCTTCAGAGTCCAGGTCCATCCACTTGCACCGAAAAAAATAATTGCACTACTATGACTGTATGCACGTAAATATATTTATGCATTGTTCATATTCTATGTCGCTCTTCTAGGGAGATGCTAACTGCATGTCGTTGTCTCTGTACTGTACACTGCACAATGATAATAAGGATTGTATCTGAATCTGAATCGGACACTTGTGGACAGAGTGGATTGGGTTCAGATATCCTGAGTCCAAGGGCGTCCTGCAGAGTTTCCCTCCCGGCCACGTAGCACCGAGGATGGACATGTAAAAAAGACGAAGTCTCACTCTAATACACTTTTGGAAATGTTAAACAGGCTCGACAAAGTTAACAATCAGCGCCTTGTTAAGACTATTCAACGGCAGCGGAGGAGAGAGGGCGCAGAATTGATGCTGGCTGGCTGGCTGGCGACTAGCGAGCGTAAATAATTTCCTTTCAGTTCCTCACTGAAGGCCGCTGTAAATTGGTCAAAGGGAATTCCGGCCCCTGTTTATCTGCGAGGCAATAATTTCAGGTCGGGTTGCCCGAGATTACTTTGCGTACAATGCAAATCAGTGTGTATAGCTAATGAAAGCTGTAGGGGGTTCTTCTCTCTCTGTCTCTCTCTCTATCTGCCCCTCAACTTGCAGATTTACGTTTCCACGTTGAACAGAAATAACTCAACGGATCCACAGCCTCAATGGGTTCTAAAGTGTAAAAGCAGTTGCCAAGGCGACGAAGAGTGAAAACTGTTTAAAAAAGGAATGATAAATGGTTCCCCCCCCGCCCCCCTTTCCCCTCCCCCTCGTTTTGTTTTCCTTGCTGTTAGGCTTCTGTGAAATGGGGGCATCTGAGTGTAAATAAGGTGGACATGGGGGAAAGAATTAAGCAGTGTCTTGTTTGACAACTTGGAACCCTCCTCAGGATAGTCCGTATTTCATGCATTCCGTGGCAATCTGATTTCAATGGTCACTTCGTGTTCAAAGGATGTGTTCCTCCCCACCGCCCCAAACCTAGAGGGGTCACGTTAAGGACATTTGCAAGAGGAATCCATCACGAACAATTGACCTGGAAAAACAAAAAAAGGCATCTCAGATTCAGATTCAGATTCAATTTTAATTGTCATTGTCAGTGTACAGTACAGAGACAACGAAATGCATTAGACAACGAAATGCATTCTCTTTCTTAATGTGAGCTTTAGATCCACAAATGGCAGCAGGGGTTGGAGAAAGCGCTTGCATTCCTCTGTCTGTGAGCTGGGCTGCCACTGGCACCACCGTGGAGCAACGCAAGGCAACGGGGCTTTGTGTGGCCGTGGACAGTCCCTCCCAGAGCAGATTGTAAAACTCTTGGCTGGGTTACGAGGCGGGGAGAAGCGGGGAGAAGCCGAGAGTGCGGGGGAAGGAAGCGAAACCGGGCTGTGTCTGTTTGTTGTACCTTGGGCCACTCACTTGTAAAATTCGTCAAGATGCTTCGGTCAGGTGGCAAACAGCAGGTAGGGAAAAGTGCTGGAGAAACTCAGCGGGTGCGGCAGCATCTATCGGGCGAAGAAAATAGGCAACGTTTCGGGACAAAACCCTAAGGAAATAGGCAACGTTTCGGGTCGAAACCCTTCGGGTTTCGTCCCGAAACGTTGCCTATTTCCTTCGCTCCATAGATGCTGCCGCACCCGCTGAGTTTCTCCAGCAGTTTTGCCGACCTTCTGGAATCTCTGGAACTCTCTGCCACAGAGGGTAGAAACATAGACTTGGTTTATACTCTCTAGAATTTAGGAGATTGAGAGGGGGGTCTTATAGAAACTTACACAATTCTTAAGGGGTTTGGACAGGCTAGATGCAGGAAGATTGTTCCCGATGTTAGGGAAGTCCAGGACAAGGGGTCACAGCTTAAGGATAAGGGGGGGAATCCTTTAAAACCGAGATGAGAAGAACTTTTTTTTCACACAGAGAGTGGTGAATCTCTGGAACTCTCTGCCACAGAGGATAGTTGAGGCCACAGTTCATTGGCTATATTTAAGAGGGAGTTAGATGTGGCCCTTGTGGCTAAGGGGATCAGGAGGTATGGAGAGAAGGCAGGTACGGGATACTGAGTTGGATGATCAGCCATGATCATATTGAATGGCGGTGCAGGCTCGAAGGGCCGAATGGTCTACTCCTGCACCTAATTTCTGTGTTTCTATATTTCTATGAAAGTGATGCGTGGAAAGGCTTGGGGGGGTGTGCAAAGATTGGGGGTGGGGGAGGGTCATTCTCAGTCTACCCCACGACAGAAGGGGGAGGAGTTGCCCAGTTTGATAGCCACAGGGAAGAAGGATCTCCTGTGGGGTTCTGTGCTGCATAGAAACATAGAAAATAGGTGCAGGAGTAGAGGCCATTCGGCCCTTCGAGCCTGCACCACCATTCGATGCGATCATGGCTGATCATCCAACTCAGTATCCTGTACCTGCCTTCTCTCCATACCCCCTGATCCCTTTAGCCACGAGGTCCACATTTAACTCCCTCTTAAATATAGCCAATGAACTGTGGCCTCAACCACCTTCTGTGGCAGAGAATTCCAGAGATATCTTAGTGGAACCAGTCTGTTGCTGAAGGTGCTCCGTAGGTTGACCTGTCCGTCATGGAGGGGGTGAGCCCCGAAACATAAGTTTGAAGAGGAGTCTCGACCCGAAACATCAACAATTTATTTTTTCCAGAGATGCTGCCCGATTCGCTGAGTCACTCCAGCTTTTTGTGTCTATCTTCGGTTTAAACCAGCACCTGCAGTTCCTTCCTGCACATAACGACAAAGCACAACAGGCAAATCAGTTTGCTTTTGTTAAACCAGGGTGGGGGGAGAACATACAAAGGGACATTTTAGCCCATTTATTTAGTTTAGAGATACAGCGCAGAAACAGGCCCTTCGCCCGACCGAGTCTCCGCTCCAACCAGCGATCCCAGCACACTAACACTATTCTACACACACACGAGGGACAATTTTACAATTATACCACGCCAATGAACCGCGAAACCTGTGGGTCTTTTGAGTCTGGGAGAAATCCGGAGCACCCGGAGAAAACCCACGCAGGTCACGGAACTCATTGCCACAGAGGGATGTGGAGGACAGGTCAGTGGATATTTTTAAGGCAGAGATAGACAAATTCTTGATTGGAACGGGTGTGAAGGGTTATTAGAAGAAGGCAGGAAAAGATCTGTAATGGGAGTTAGATGTGGCCCTTGTGGCTAAAGGGATCAGGGGGTATGGAGAGAAGGCAGGTACAGGACACTGAGTTGGATGATCAGCCATGATCATATCGAATAGCGGTGCAGGCTCGAAGGGCCGAAGGGCCTACTCCTGCACCTATTTTCTATGTTTCTAAAATGGGATTAGGAGGCAGAGATCAGCCATGATTGAATGGCGGAGTAGACTCAATGGACCCAACGTACAAACTCCAACTCCAAGCACCCGTAGTCAGGATCGAACCTGGGTATGTGGCGCTGTCAGGCAGCAACTCTTACCGCTGCACCACCGTGCCGCCTTCATTATCATGTATCTGTACATGGTGGGCGGCTCGATTGTAATAATTTATAGTCTTTCCGCTGACTGGTTAGCACGCAACGAAAAGCTTTTCACTGTGACAATGAACAAAACACAAATACCAAAAAATAGTGGTTCCCAAATCATTATGCAGTCAATTAAGTGACTTGAAAGGAACGTGTAGGAAGGAACTGCCGATACTGGTTTTCACCGAAGATAGACACAAAGTGCTGGAGTATCTCAGCCGTACAGGCAGCATCTCTGGAGAGAAGGAACGGGTCGAGACCCTTCTTCAGAAGAAGCATCAGCCATCCCTTCTCTCCAGAGATGCTGCCTGTCCAGCTGAGTTTGACTCCAGCATTCTGTGTCTAACTTGAATGGAAAGTGGTTGTAACAGGGAACCTCACAACTTAAGAAAAATAATTTCATATCAATTACTCTGAATAATGAATTACGTGGCAAGCAAATAATGCAGTATTGGCCATGCTTAGTATGTCTTTGGTAGCAGAATGGCCTGCCAGAGGCTAAAATATCCTGAGATGGAGAACATAATAATTGCTTCTCAAATTATATCATTTCCCAACAATAAAAGCTTAGAAATTGCATCTGGAGACGTTGGTAGTTGGAGAAACTAACAACGTTACATTGTCCACTGACTTAGCAAGCCAAAAAATATAAATGGATTAACTTCCACAGCAAAATATTGAATGGAGTGAATACTCTTAGAACAGATGATGTGATTATCTGATCAGTTTCCTAATATGAATTTCCAGCCTCGTCTTTGCAGAAAAATCATGGCCACTTAGAACGAGTCTTAAATAGTTCAGTCTAAAAAAGAAAATTAGATTGCACGAGAAGACCAGTCCATGAGGCGTTCTTTAGGTTTTACAATGTTAATTAACAGAGCAGTAAAAATCCAGTAACATTTGTCTATAAACGAGTTAACCCGTCCCAGTTTGATTGGTGTAAAGGCCCCTCGATGGCCCCTGGTTCCAACGTACTGTGCATCGTTTTATTGAGATTTCTCCTCATTATCACATAGGAGAGTGGAGATGGAATCAAAACGGCCAAATGTGTTTTTTTTTGTTAAAGATGCACTGAGTCTGCACTAACCAGTGATCACACATTCACACTAGCTCTATGTCAAGTATAATTGTCACTTGTACCGTGGTGCAGTGAAAAGCTTTTGTTGCAGCTAACCAGTCAGTGGAAAGACTATACATGATTACAATTGAGCCGTCCAAAGTGTACAGATAAATGACAAAGGAATAACGTTTTGTGTAAGAGTCCTTTAAAGTCTGATTAAAGAAAGTCCGAGGGTTGGAGTAAGGTAGATAATGCCCCTGTCCCACTTAGGAAACCTGAACGGAAACCTTTGGAGACTTTGCGCCCCACCCAAGGTTTCCGTGCGGTTCCCGGAGGTTGCAGGTGGTTGCCGGAGGTTGCAGGTGGTTGCCGGAGGTTGCAGGTAGTGGAAGCAGGTAGGGAGACTGACAAAAACCTCCGGGAACCGCACGGGAACCTTGGGTGGGGCACAAAGTCTCCAGAGGTTTCCGTTCAGGTTTCCTAAGTGGGACAGGGGCATTAACAGCTCAGGACCGCTCTCTAGTTGGTGGCAGGATGGTTCAGTAGCCTGATAACAGCAGGGAAGAAACTGTTCCTGACCATCGGACAAACCAACCTCCCTTCCACTGACTCCATCCACACTTCACGCTGCCTTGGCAAGGCCAGCAGCAGAATCATGAACGGGTCTCACCCCAGTCACTCCCTCTCCTCCCATCAGGCAAGAGGTACAGAAGTGTGAAAACACACACCTTCTGATTCAGGGACAGTTTCTTCCCAACTCATTGGAGACCCATGGATTATCTTTAAGAAAGAACTGCAGATGCTGGAAAAATCGAGGGTAGACAAAAATGCTGGAGAAATTCAGCGGGTGAGGCAGCATCTATGGAGCGACGTTTCGGGTCGAGATCTATCATTAACCAGACTTTACTGGACTTTATCCTGCACTAAATGTTATCCCCTTTACCATGTATCTGTACACTGTGGACGCCTCTACTGCAATCACATATGGTCATTCGGCTGACTGGTTAGCATGTAATAATAACGTTTTTCACTGTACCTCAGTATACATGACAATAAACTAAACTAAACTAAATCTAAGGGTATAATGTGGTTCAGTGGTTATATCACTCGACCAGTAATCCAGAAGCCTGGTCCACAATTCAGATGGCACCTGTAACATGACCTGTAACCCTTTAGGCTGAACATAGTTAATCTGTGGAACTCGTTGCCACAGAGGGCTGTGGAGGCCAGGTCAGTGGATATTTTAAAGGCGGAGACAGACAAGTTCTTGATTTGACTTGGGTGTGAAGGGTTATGGGGAGAAGGCAGGAAAATGGGATTAGGAGGCAGAGATCAGCCATGATTGAATGGTAGAGTAATAATAATAATAATAATAATAAATTTTATTTATGGGCGCCTTTCAAGAGTCTCAAGGACACCTTACAAAAATTTAGCAGGTCGAGGAAAAACATGTAAGGGGAATGAAATAAATAGCAGAGACATGACTAGTACACAAAGTAAAGACAGAATTCAATTCAAAACACAATATGAGGCAATTAATGCACAGGAGTAGGCTCGATGGGCCGAATGGCCTAATTCTGCTCCTACACCTTGTGAACCTGTGAACATGGTGACTCTTGGTGTGTTGCCTCAGAAAAAAATCTATTATTCTTAAATTACAGGAATAGATCGGGAAATTCACAGAGTCTCTTGCCCCAGAGACCAGAGGACATAGGTTTACGGGAGAGGGGAAAAGATTTAATAGGAATCTGAGGGGTGACTTTTTCACACAAAGGGTGGTGGGTGTATGGAACGAGCTGCCGGAGGAAGTAGTTGAGGCAGGTACTATCGCAACGTTTAAGGAACAGTTAGACAGGGACATACATGGATAGGATGGGATTGAGGGATTTGGGCCAAACGCGGGCAGGTGGAACTAGTGTAGCTGGGACATGTTGGCCAGTGTGGGCAAGTTGGGCTGAAGGGCCTGTTTCCACGCTGTATCACTCTATGACTCTATCAATGTTGTACTCTTGTATTTATGCATCAGTGTGCTAATGTAGAGTGATTTTACTGAATTGGATGCAATACAACAAAGTTCTCTGTATCTAGGTACATGTGACAGTAAAGCATGATTTAACATTGAACCACTGCATAATCAAGAGGAACATCCCTATGAAGTAATGGAACATCAGAGCTCGGAGTAGGTCATCAGTCTGTGAGAAAATAGTTGTAATCTAATTCACCCATCTTGTTCTCATATCTGCTCATCCCCTTTACTTTCATCCAGTTCCCCCAACTAATCTTTTATGTTGACATAATTTCTTTCTCAACTGTGGAGGCTGGAAATGAGTTCCAGAGTGCAACAGCTCCTTATAAGAAAAAAAATATTTTGTTCAGCCGTCAGAAATCTCATACTTTTAAACTTATATCAATAGGCCCCAATTGTTGGCTCCAGGGGTTGATGGAGACCTCATCTGTCTGTCCACCTCATCCATGCCTTCAGTATATTTAAAATACAGTTATATCGCCACTCTCTCACACTTTACTTTTCATACGTTAGAGATACAGCGTGGAAACAGGCCCTTCAGCCCGTCCAGTCTGTGCCGACCAGCAATCAGTCCGTACACTAACCTGCACATAGAAACATAGAAACATAGAAAATAGGTGTAGGAGTAGGCCATTCGGCCCTTCGAGCCTGCACCGCCATTCAATATGATCATGGCTGATTATCCAACTCAGTATCCCGTACCTGCCTTCTCTCCATACCCCCTGATCCCTTTAGCCACAAGAGCCACATCTAACTCCCTAGGGGTGGTTACATCTAACAACACTAGGGATGATTTCACAACTTTATCGAAGCCAATTAACCTGCAAACCTGTACGTCTGTGGAGTGTGGGAGGAAACTGGAGCCCCCGGAGAAAAGCCACGCGGTCACGGGGAGAACGGACAAACTCTGTACAGACAGCGTCCGTAGTCAGGATCGAACCCGGGTCTCTGGCGCTGTGAGGTAGTAACTCTACCGCTGCGCCACCGTGCCAGTGTCTCACAGCCTAAATAATCCTCAGGGGAGCAACTATCATTGATGTGTACTTACAATTGGGTTCTTGCTTTGCGAAACACCACAGCCACAAGGTGGTGCGGCAGGTAGATCTGCTGCCTCACTGCGCCAGAGAACTAGGTTCGATCCTGACCTTGGGTGCTGTCTGTGCGGAGTTTGCATGGTCTCACTGTGACCGCATGAGCCTCCAGTTGATCCCACATCCCGAAGATGTGCGACATAGTACATTTTTTCTTGCCCATCAGCTCATCTTAACTATCAAACTATCTATCACTTTGATAGAAAAGCCCAGTGTAGATTGTGACAGGAAGTGTAAATGTACTCTCCAATAGACGGTGAAGCAACACTACAGGAATGCAGACAATAGACAAGAGACAATAGGTGCAGGAGTAGGCCATTCGGCCCTTCGAGCCTCCGCCGCCGTTCAATGTGATCATGGCTGATCATCCCCAATCAGTACCCTGTTCCTGCCTTCTCCCCATATCCCCTGACTCCGCTATCTTTAAGAGCCCCATCTAGCTCTCTCTTGAAAGTATCCAGAGAACCTGCCTCCACCGCCCTCTGAGGAAGAGGATTCCACAGACCCACAACTCTCTGTGTGAAAAAGTGTTTCCTCATCTCCGTTCTAAATGGCTTACCACTTATTCCTAAACAGTGGCCCCTGGTTCTGGACTCCCCCAACATCGGGAACATTTTTCCTGCCTCTAGCGTGTCCAAATCCTTAATAATCTTATATGTTTCAATGAGCTGAGAACAGTTTCTTCTTGACAACTATCACAACTAATCACCTCTGTCATATCCCCTTCCTCAGAGGTGCTGTCACATAGGCTTAACAATCAACTCTACTTCATTCACTTATTCTATTCTTTTACCTTATTTTTCACCACTTCAGAGTGCACTATAATTTTTCGTTTTAGTTTTAGAGGTACGGCGTGGAAACAGGCCCTTCGGCCCATTGAGTCTGCGCCGACCAGCGATCCCCATACCGTATTTCTCCCCTACAGACCAAGGACAATTCACCTACAAACCATGATGTGGGAGGAAACCAGAGTACCTGGAGAATACCCACCTGGTCACAAGGTGAACATACAAACTCCGTACAATTAGCACCCGTAGTCAGAATCGAACCCTGCTCTCTGCCGCTGTAAGGCAGTAACTCTACCGCTGCGCCACCGTACCTCCCTATGCCATTCAATCTTTACATTATCCTGAAGATGCTGGTGTAACTCAGTAGGCCAGGTAGCATCTTTGGCGAAAAGGAATAGATGACATTTCGGGTCGAGACCCTACTTGATCCAGAGATGCTGCCTGTCCCACTGCGTAAATCTAGCATTTTATGTCCATCTTCGATATAAACGGTCACCTGATGTTCCTTCCTACACGGTTTATTTGCACTATCTTGTTGCTTTGCATTCGTTGACTTATGTATTGTTGTAGTTGTTGCATTTTTTTGTTTACTCTGCGAGCGTGAAGTGAAGAAAGAATTTCATTGCAGCCTGGCCTGTATGGCAGTAACCATCTTATCGAGTCTATGTCACAAGATTAGAAATTGTTCGTCCAGAACCGAACACACTTCTCGGCATCTCCATACAACGGCGTCTTGCGCTTCCTCTGCTTCTTGTGCGTGGTGGTGGAATTATTGGTGGAAACAGGGCCGTGACGTGAATGCTCTTTCCTTGATCCCCGATAAAAAACTAATCTGAATCAATCTGAATTATACATCTCCTTGAAAATGATTGGGAGCCATATTATGCAAAGTACATCAGTACGTTGTCACTCAGAATTGGCATAGTCCTTCCCCTATGCACAATGTGAAGCAAGTTGGGGAGGACAGTGTTGTCCGTTCTTCTCTGATAGATTTTAAAACTATCCCATGTGGGAGAAACCTGTCCTGCTCTTCCCAATGCCGCCATCTGGTGGCACGTTCGACAACTGCCAATACAAGACAGATTCTTTCTACCACGTCAGGATGGTTGACAAGTCCCTTAATTGGGGGCCATCTATGCATGGATCACCTGCCAAATTCCTGCTGATGGGAGTGAGTTCTTAGGAATGGAGATTAACCTAAAGGGCCTGTCCCACTTAGGCGATTTTTCAGCGGACAGACACACGCCGCGATGAACGGGAAGGTTGGCGCTGTGATTAAGACGGCTAGCACAGTGTACGGCAAGTCCTTTAAAAGAGGGGGGGGGAGAAGTCCTTTAAAAGAGGGGGGGAAAGGGGAGTGGAGAAGGAGTGGAGGCAACTTTTAAGAAGCCAGAGATACACGTCTGTGAAGCTCGGCGGAATTTAACATTACCGGTCGGTTATACTTGGTTCTGAAAACTCCTGCTCATTTTTTTTTCCCCAATGAGCCAATGCAAATGACTGGTCAGCAAAGGCGATTAACTAAAACGTCCTACGACTATCTCGACTACCTACAACTACATGGCGACCCCACTACAACTGCACCTACGACTACAGGATTAGCGATTATCTCCAATTTTTAGTCGTAGAGAAACTTTCAACATGTTGAAAAATTTGCGGCGACCATTCTGAGGCCGCGACTCGTTCCTAGAATGCGGGAATTCCTCGCGACCATGAAGGAGACTCACCAGAGACCACCAGAGTCTCCTGCACTCGCCTAAAAAGTCGCCTAAGTGGCACAGGCCCGTAAGGATTACATCAACCAAGGCCTCCAAAGGGCACAAAGTGCTGAAGTAACTCAGCAGCATCTCTGGAGAACATGGATAGGTGACGATTTTGGTTTAGAAATGTCATCTGAAAAGGCTCTCGACTCGAAATGTCACCTATCCGTGTTCTCCAGAGATGCTGCCTGACCTGCTGAGTTGCTGCAGCACTTTGAGTCCTGTTATACATCTGCAGTTTCTTGTTTCTAGACCTATTCTCCTTCCTTCCTCTGGCTTCACATTCTGTGCCTCTTCCATCTTTGTCTCCTTATCTCACACTTTTTATCTTTTCACCTCTGGCCTTTAAGCCTAAATTCAATAAAATAATTATACATTTTTGACCTAACTACCTATACACCCACATCCCACCCTTACTCCATAATCCTCCAATACTCAGGATGAACAACAATCAGTTAACCTTGGATTTAAAATTAACCCAACAGACCTTGAATGAGTTCACACTAAACGTCTATCCTTTGTACATTGAAATAGAATCATAGTGCCACATAGAGCGGGAACAGGCCCTTCGGCCCAACTCTTCCATGCCGACCAAGTCAAGTTCAAGTTCAAGTGAGTTTATTGTCATGTGTCCCTTGTATAGGACAATTAAATTCTTGCTTTGCTTCAGCACACAGAAAATAGTAGGCATTTACTACAAAACAGATAAGTGTGTCCATATACCATAATATAAATATATGCACACATGAATAAATAAACTGGTTAAGTGCAAATAGCAGAAAGTGGTTATTAATAATCAGAGTTTTGTCCGAGCCAGGTTTAATAGCCTGATGGCTGTGGGGAAGTAGCTATTCCTGAACCTGGTTGTTGCAGTCTTCAGGCTCCTGTACCTTCTACCTGAAGGTGGCAGGGAGATGAGTGTGTGGCCAGGATGGTGTGGGTCTTTGATGATACTGCCAGCCTTTTTGAGGCAGCGACTGCGATAAATCCCCTCGATGGAAGGAAGGTCAGAGCCGATGACGGACTGGGCAGTGTTTACTACTTTTTTTTAGTCTTTTCCTCTCCAGGGCGCTCAAATTGCCGAACCAAGCCACGATGCAACCGGTCAGCATGCTCTCTACTGTGCACCTGTAGAAGTTAGAGAGCGTTTTCCTTGACAAACCGACTCTCTGTAACAAACCTTGTCCCGCTTGCTTGCACCTGACTGACATGTTTTCAAACCTTTCCTGTCCGTGTATCCATCCAAGTGTCTTTTGAATGTTGTAATTCTACCCACTTTAACCACTACCCCTGGCAACTCAGTCCACGTAAGTACAACCCTCTGTATGCAAAAAACTGCCACTCAGGTTCCTTTTAAATATGTCCCCTGTCACCTTAAAACTATGGCCCCTAGCTTTAGATTCCCTAACCTTGGGGAAGAGAATGTGACTACTCACCGTATCTTTGAGCGGCACGGTGGCACAGCGGTAGAGTTGCTGCCTTACAGCGCCAGAGACCCAGGTTTGATCCTGACTACGGGATCTGTACGGAGCTGTCTGTACATTCTCCATGTGACCTGCGTTGATTTTCTCCGAGAACTTCAGTTTCCTCCAACACCCAAGATGTACAGGTTTGTAGGTTCATTGGCTTGGTATTAAAATGTAAATTGTCCCTAGTGTGCGTAGGATAGTGTTAATAGACCGGGATCAATGGTCGGTGTGGACTCGGTGGGCCGATGGGCCTGTTCCCGCTCTGAATCTCACAAACTAGAACTATCAACTAAAAATGCCTTCACCTTATCTATAAATGGGGCGACCAGAACGGCACACTTGCCTTTAACTCCAGATAAAACAACATAGCAAAACCTCCCAACTTTATCAAATACGTCTCTACGCTCCTGTGCCATTTAAATGAAGACATATTACAACAGCATATTTTGTGTGGGCTTGCTGAGTGTATTTCATAGAAGCTAGTATATAATTGTGGATTGATTTAGGAATGGGTCATGCACTGAGACAGGCGATGAGACTGTATAATTTGGTCAGTGTGGTCTAGACTTTAACCACAACTGTTTGGAATGTATCCAAACTTGGACTCCAGAGGTGAAAAGAGCAAGTTTTAATACTCCAGTAAAAACACCAATCAACGTTTTTTAAAATAGTCTCTGAAGTTCTGCCATATCGTTCCAAGTTGCAAAGCTTTGATCAAACCATTGTCATGTTTAGATTATCAGTACATGCTGGGAAAACAAGCCACAGGGATGAGGAACGATGACTTAAGTGTCATCCTAAAACAATAAAAGATAATAAAACGTCATTGGGAGTATCTTGATCTACAAACAATGTCGGTTCACTCAAAGCTAAACCATTATCACTCTTCCATGATTCATTAATTGAATGATACTTTATTGTTACGTGTATCTAGATACAGTGAAATGTTGTGTTTTGCGTACAGCCCAGTAAAATCATGCAGGAGGCCTCACTTAGATAGTACACAAAGAGGGCGCCGCGTTTCAGGTGCCGACAAAGGTACGAAGGTTCATCGAACAGTCTTATCTACGACTAGTGCAGGAATAAACAACGGGTGCTGGCTTACACCAAAGATAGACACAAAATGCTGGAGTAACTCAGCGGGTCAGGCAGCATCACTGGAGGGAAGAAATGGGTCGAGGCTGAGAGTCAGCGGAGAGGACAACTAGAGATATGGAAAGGTACAAAGAGCATGTAAGGTGTGAAAAGGACAGATCAAAGCAGACGATGAGCAAGGAAATTCATTGTTGGTTCATTGTTGGCTGAGGGGGAAGGTGACAACGAGGCATGCAAACAGGAAAATTAATCAGTGAAACTAGTTGGAGCACTAGGGTGGGAGAGGAACGGAAAGAGGGGGGTGGAGAAGGGTTACTTGATGTTAGAGATGTCAATATTCATTCTATGACTAGGTTTGCTGCCACACGTGCGACCCCTACATTCTCAGCGCCCCCACGACAGGTTCCCCTCCATTCTCGGTGGCGGCGCCCCGCCTGGTTGCTCTTGGCGGCCCTCCTCACCCTCGGCGGCGCGAGGCGTCCTCTTCTCTTTGATTACAGCGTCGATAATCCCAACAGTGACCTTGCTGACCCATCAGAGGTTTGAAGTTATCACTGCGCAGGAGGGAGATCTTCTTCTTCTGCTTGCGTATGGCGTGCACAGCCTAAAGTTGTAGGACAACTTGTTCACACAGAGAGTGGTGAATCGCTGAAATTCTCTGCCACAGAAGGTAGTTGAGGCCAGTTCATTGGCTATATTTAAGAGGGAGTTAGATGTGGCCCTTGTGGCTAACTGTATCAGGGGGTATGGAGAGAAGGCAGGTGCAGGATACTGAGTTGGATGATCAGCCATGATCATATTGAATGGCGGTGCAGGCTCGAAGGGCCGAATGGCCTACTCCTGCATATATTCGATGTTTCTATGTTCTATATGATCTTTTTTGATTGTGCACGCCGGGTTGATAGCATTCGTCGAAACAGGGCGGACCACGCGAAGGTTGCAATCTCCCACCACAAGGAGGAGGGCGATGGTGATGTTGGGTTACTTCCTGAAGTGCCAACTGGGATGTTTGATAAAGGAGCAAGAATGCTTGAAAAGACACAAAGTGCTGGAGTAACTCGGGTCAAGCAACATCTCTGGAGTACATGGACAGGCGACGTTTCATCTCCTTTTGTTTTCTTCACCTCTTGCCTTTGTCCAACCACCTGCCGATCAAAAACCTTCATCACCCTGTATCCACTGATCACTTTGTCCGGCCCCCACCCCCTCCTCCGGCTTTCGGTAAATGGCTCGATTGTAATCGTGTATAGCAAAGATTATAGAGCAGAGCAAGAGACCCAGGTTCGATCCTGACCATGGGTGCTGTCTGTACGGAGTTTGTACGCTGTTCCCGTGAGCGGGTACTGCTCTTAATCGGAATAGCTCTGCTCTATAATCTTTGGTATATAGCCTTTCCGCTGATTGGTTAGCACGCAACAAAAGAGCCTTTCACTGTACCTCTGTATTTGTGGATCAAAAGGGAATTTCAAAATGCAGTCAAATTCTATAAATATGACGAATGGGAATTAAATTTGACCCCTTATTTTTAAAGTATGTTATTTTAAAATGAATTTTCAATAGTTGGTATTGATATTGCAGTACCTTCCAGCACTGATTTTCAGGGTAGACCTTTGTGTGATAGAATGCAGGATGTTATTTTTAAACAGCCTTTTGATCACATCCAGTGCTATGCTATAATTGGATACACTGGGTGAGTGGATTTAGGATGGAATTAAGCATTCGATGTTACTGGCAATGATATGGGGAAATTGGGAGGTAAATATTATACTTGGACATTCAAGATTTTTAATGAAGTGAAATGCTACTTAATCAGAAAAGTAGGGGTCATAATGGAGACGGACTCTTTATGTGTGCAGAGAATTAGACCGTAGAACACAGCAGGGGGACAAACGAGCCCTTCCGCTCACATTATTTGTGCTGAACGTGAAGCCAATATAAACTGAAGTCATCTTCGTAAAGGACACAAAAGGTTGGCGTAACTCAGCGGTTCAGGCAGCACCTCTGAAGAAATGGAATAAGTGACGTATCGGGTCGAGACCCTTCTTCACACTCATCCTGCTTTAGTTTAGTTTAGAGATAAGGCGCAGAAAAAAGGCCCTTAGGCCCACCGTGTTCATGCTGACCAGCGATACCTGTATACTGGCATTATCCAGCACGCTAGGGACAACTTACCGAAGCTAATTAACATACACACCTGTACGTCTTTGGAGTGCGGGAGGAAACCGGAGCTCCCGGAGAAAACACACGTGTTCACTGAAAGAACGTACAGACTCCATACAGGATCGAACCTGGGACTCTTGCTCTGTAAGGCAGCAACTCTACTGCTGCACCACTGTGCCGCACTAATCCACACCCCTCCATTCCCTACACATCCAAATGCCTATCTGAAAGCCTTTTAAATGCGATCCGAATGTCGACAGCAGGCCTTTATGGCCAGGTGCTGCTTGTACTGTGTAAAATGGCACCAGAATCTAGCTACTATTGGATATGGACTCATTGGGCTGTTTTCATGCATAGAATACTTAATTGGTACTTAATTGTATTCATGTATGACAAAAAGCTCGGATCTATATTCAAAAAAATGTATTTCACTGTACCTTGGTACACACAACATAAAAGAGAGCTATTGAACGTGGAGTTTGACCTTGTTTTTCATTGTCTCAATGATTTTGCCTCAATGGAGCCTCTTGGAATATTTAGTGCCATGTCGGTGCAAGTTGTTGTTATGTCCCACGGTACGAGTTCATTCAAGAGCTCTCCCGAGTTTCAAAATAAAATCGAACTCGTGGTAAGCACATAGAATGAACGTAGCGGGTACGTCGGAGCTCGGGGATGTCTCTTAGCGGCTCGTAACGCTAACGGCAGGTACTCGGGAAGACTCGCTAATGGCAGGTAAGCTCGGGAAGAGTCTTGAAGATTTTTCAACATGTTGAAAAATGTCCACGAGAGTCCCAAGTACTTACGAGCGGCCATTACCGTAATTTTCTCCGAGTTCGAATCAGGGGAAACTCGGGAGAACTCTTGAATGAACTCGTACAGTGGGACAAGGCTTTAAGAATCTACTAAGAAGTGAGTTTTATGCACCTCAAGAGCATCCTGGTAGAAGTAGTTAAAATGATGTGAGGCACTAAGGTAGACAGTGGGGGAATCCCAGGGAAATTACACTTTTAAGCCAGCTTCTAGTTTGATGGAAATTTCCCAAAACAGAAAGAAATCATGCTGATGGAAACTTGGAAATGCAACTAAAAAATGTTGGGGGGTTTTTTCGATCAAATTATCCGTGACTTTTGCATTTTCCCCAGGCATATTTGAGTCATAAGTATAGATATAATTTCCTCAACTGGGGAAACTCAGATCAAAGTCCCATCCTCAAAGTTAGAGCAAAGCCAATTTGAAAGTAAATCTCTCAAAATTGATAACAAAAAAAAATCTCATCCATGGTGAAGCTATGAATCACGGAATCACAGTAAAGAAACAAGCACTCATTTCCACTCCACGCTTCCTGTTTTTAAACATTTTTCTGCCCGCGATGCTGCTTCTCCTTCTGTTCCTTGATCATCAGTCATAATGACAAGCCAATTATGTGGCACTGTGTCAAATTGCTTTTCCCTGCTCAATCTCCTTCATTTAGTTCAAAGATACAATTCAGTTTAGAGACACAGCACAGAAACAGGCCCTTTGGCTCAGAGTCCATTCCGATCAGCGATCATCCGGTCGACTCACACTATCCTACACACACTCGGGACGATTTAGAATTTAACCAAAGCCAAGTAACCTACAAACCTGTACGCCTTTGGAGTGTGGGAGGAAACCGGAGCTCATGGAGAAAACCCACGTGGTCACATGGAGAACGCACAAACTCCGCATGGGCAGCGCCCGTAGTCAGGATCGAATCAGGGTCTCTGGCGCTGTAAAAGCCCTGTCCCACGGTACGAGTTCATTCCAAGAGCTCTCCCGAGATTAAAAAAAAATCAAACTCGTGGTAAGCACGGAGAATGAACGTAGCGGGTACGTCGGAGCTCGGGGACGTCCCTTAGCACTAACAGCAGGTACTCGGGAAGACTCGTTAATGGCAGGTAAGCACGGGAAGACTCGTGAAGATTTTTCAACATGTTGAAAAATGTCCATGAGAGCCCCGAGTACCGACGAGTGGCCATTACCGTAAATCTCCGAGTTCGAATCAGGGCAAACTCGGGAGAACTCTTGGAATGAACTGGTACCGTGGGACAGGGGTTTAAGGCAGCGACTCTACCGATAGACACCATGTCGCCCTTCTCTGTTACTTTGAGTCACACAGCATGGAAAGAGGCCCTTCAGCCCAGCTTGCCCATGTCAACCAAAATGCACCATCTACACAAGTCCCACCTACCTGCGTTTGGCCCATATCCCTCTAAACCTTGTGTAGAAAGGAACTGCAGATGTTGGTATATACTGAAGATGGACACGAAGTGCTGGTGTAACTCAGCTAGTCAAGCAGCATCTCTGGAGGAAATTGAAGGGTGGCGTTTCGGGTTGGGATCCGACTTCCCAGACTGAAGAAGGGTCCCGACGCGAAACGTCACCCATCCTTTTTCTCCGGAGTTGATGCCTGACCTGCTGAGTTTCTCCAGTGTTACTTCATGTCCGTCTAAACCTTTCCTTTCTGTGTTTGCTGAGGGGCCCAAGTCTCTCTCGAGTTACATTTTCCCCTTAATTATCATTTGGCAAAGTTACTCCGATATCCCTGAAGGAACTTCCCAGCCAAGCAGTCAGATATCGCAGAATGCAGCAGGATAAAGATAGAAATAATATGTCTTTGGCTGCAACACATTCAGTGAGAAATGGAAAATTCTCCGTTTTTATGATTATTTTTGGACCCAGTTCAGAAAATGTTGCCTTGGTGTCCAAAAAAGGGAAACTATTTACACATCAATAGATTCAATAGCTGTCTCCAATGGGCAATTCCATTCTGGTTATGCATCTGGAAGCTCAGGGCTTGCAAATTAACCCACTCACTTGCATTAATTTATTATCATCTTCTCCTTGGCAGTTGGCTCTTGGCATTTTGCATTCTCAGCACCTGGGTCGCAGCAGGCATCTGTCTCTCTCCCACAACACAGTTCCAGTGGAGTTTATTGTCACGTGTACTGAGGTACAGTGTTGCGTGCTATCCAGTCAGCGGAAAGACAACGCATGTTTACAATCGAGCCATTTACAATGTATACTGTGGATACATGATAAAGGAATATCGTTTAGTGCAAGATAAAGCCAGCAAAGTCCGATCAAAGAGAGTCCGAGGGTCATCAGTGAGGTAGATAGTAGTTCAGGGCTGCTCTCGAGTTGTGGTAGGATGATTCAGATAACAGCTGGGAAGAAACTGTTCCTGTATCTGGAGTTGTGCGTTTTAACAATACTATACCTTTTGCCTGATGGGAGACACACTCTGTACTTGTTCTGTGACTTCGGAACAGTGATCCTAAGCAGACTCTTCAACTGCTGAGTCAAACAGAACTGCAGATGCTGGAGCCTCGAGCAAAACACAAACCGCTGGGGTAACTCAGTGGGACAGGCAGCATCTGTGGTGGGAATGGACCAGATTGGGACCTATCTTCCAGACTGATTATTACTAGGGGAGAGAAAATTGGAAAAGAGTCAATATTCAAAAGAGTTGAAAGACAGCAGTGTTTTATTGACATATGTATCAAGACGGTACAATAAAATACCTACTTACAGCAGCAAAACAGGTTTTTAAACTCAGTACTCAATAGTATTTGATAGTACTTAATTGTACTCAACAGTGCTCAATGGCACTCAATAGTACTCAATAGTACTCAACAATACTCAATAGTATTTGATAGTACTCAACAGTACTCAATGGCACTCAATAGTACTCAATGGTATTCAATAGCACTCAATAGTACTCAATAGTATTCAATAGTACTTAATAGTACTCAACAGTGGTCAATGGCACTCTATAGTACTCAATAGTACTCAATGGCACTCAATAGTACTCAATGGCACTCAATAGTACTCAATAGTACACAATGGCACTCAATAGTACTCAATAGTATTCAATAGCACTGTGTCCCATGGGGAGTGGGAAAAGCCTGGCTAATGACAGGTGGATATAGTGAAAGAACTGCAGATGCTGGTTTATACCAACGATAGACACAAAGTGCTGGAGTAACTCAGCGGGTTAAACAGCAGCTCTGGACGAAAAGGATGGGTGACGTTTTGAGTTGGGACTCTTCTTCAAACTGTGTAGATTGTACAGATGGGCTCTTGGGTTGACATGGACAAGTTGGGCCGAAGGTCCTCTTTCTGCACTGTTTAACTCCGTGACTTGATAAAGTCTGTTCCTCTCTCCACAGATGCTGCCTGACCTGATCACTCTTTCCTGCTATGTTCCGATTCTATTTCTGATTTCCAGCATCTGCGGTGTTTTGCTTTTTGTACCCTGTGGAACCTGTGGCCTTCTGCAGGACTGTCAACATATGTCCATGTGGAACAAGAGCAAGACTATAAAAATAGTTTAAAACGTACTAAAATTGTTTGCGTACAGTTTTGGTCTCCTAATCTGAGGAAAGACATTCTTGCCATAGAGGGAGTACAGAGAAGGCCCACCAGACTGATTCCTGGGATGTCAGGACTTTCATATGAAGAAAGATTGGATAGACTCGGCTTGCACTCGCTAGAATTTAGAAGATTGAGGGGGGGATCTTATAGAAACTTACAAAATTCTTAAGGGATTGGACAGGCTAGATGCAGGAAGATTGTTCCCGGTGTTGGGGAAGTCCAGGACAAGGGGTCACACAGTTTAAGGATAAGGGGGAAATCTTTTAGGACTGAGATGAGGAAAACATTTTTCACACAGAGAGTGGTGAATCTCTGGAACTCTCTGCCACAGAGGGTAGTTGAGGCCACTTCATTGGCTATATTTAAGAGGGAGTTAGATGTGGCCCTTGTGGCTAAAGGAATCAGGGGGTATGGAGAGAAGACAGGTACAGGATACTGAGTTGGATGATCAGCCATGATCATATTGAATGGCAGTGAAGGCTCTAGGGCCGAATGGCCTACTCCTGCACTATTTTCTATGTTTCTATGTTAAACAAAAAGTTGCATTGAATAGGACAAGAGTGCTGGGCTCCATTGTACAGAACTGCAGTTAGATGCCACCTGAAGGGTGGCACTCAGATCTAGTGCCTTCCCCAGAAATGAGAGGACACTTACAAAGCCAAAAGATAATATTTGCCACAGGAATCTGTATTAATGACCCTGCTCCACACCAGGAAGGCACGGTGGCGCAGCGGTAGAGTTGCAGCCTAACAGCACCAGACACCCGAGTTCGATCTTAACTACAGGTGCTGTCTGTACGGAGTTTGCACGTTCTCCCTGTGAACATGTGGGTTTTCTCCGGGTGCTCAGGTTTCCTCCCACATTCCAAAGACGTGCACGTTTTTAGGTTAATTAGCTTCCATAAATTGTCCCTTGTGTGTAGGATAGAACCAGCGTACAGATGGTTGCTGGTCGGCACAGACTCAGTGGGCCGAAGGGCCTGTTTCCACGCTGTATCTCTAACCTAAACCAGGAAGGACAGATTGAGTTCAGCGCACATTCAGCAGAGTAATGTGCAGGAAGGAACTGCAGATGCTGGTTTACACCAAAGATAGACACAAAATGCTGGAGTAACTCAGCAGCGGGTCAGGCAGCATCTCTGGAGAAAAGGAATGGGTGACGTTTCGGGTCGAGTCCCTTCTTGACTGGAAATGTCACCTCTTCTTTTTCTCCAGAGATGCTGCCTGCCCCACTGAGTTACTCCAGTATTTTGTGTCCATTTTCAGCAGAGTAATACCGGGTATCAAAGGGTTAAATTATGATGTCATACTGCACAGGAAGAGCTTTTATTCCCTTGAATATTGAAGGCCGAGAGATCTAATTAAAGTGATTAACATGACTTAAGGTTTTGATGAGGGGGATAGAAAGCGATTCTTTTCTTTGGCGGTGAAGTCCAGGACCAAGAGACGAGTCTGAAACTTCCTGCTCTGCTGTGAAAGGGTGATGTCAGGAGTCGGACCCTCCACGCAAACAGCAATCCAAGTCTGGAAATCTCTTCCCAAAGAGGCTAGGTTCAAGCGGATTAGTTTAGTAGGCAAAGATATTAAGAGCAATGGAATCAAGGCGGGTAAAAGCAATTAAGATATAGATCGACCATGCTCTAACTAACTGATGGAATATACCCTCAAGGGACTGATGGGACTATTGCTGGTTCCCATGTTTCTTTGAGCATGTGGGTGGTCAGTGGATCTGCATCTGGAGAGTGAGAGGCGGAAAACATGCACCTCGGCATAAATATGTGTGTGTGTGTGTGTGTGTGTGTGTGTGTGTGTGTGTGTGTGTGTGTGTGTGTGTGTGTGTGTGTGTGTGTGTGTGTGTGTGTGTATGAATGTGTGTTTGTGTGTGTGTGTATGTGTGTGTGTGTGTGTGTGTGTGTCTGTGTGTGTGTGTGTGTGTGTGTGTGTGTGTGTGTCTGTGTGTGCGTGTGTCTGTGTGTGTGTGTGTGCCTGTGTATCTGTGTATGTGTGTGTGTGTGTGTGTGTGTGTGTGTGTGTGTGTGTGTGTGCGTGTGTGTGTGTGTGTGTGTGTGTGTGTGTGTGTGTGTGTGTGTGTGTGTGTGTGTGTGTGTGTGTGTGTGTGTGTGTGTGTGTGTGCCTGTGTATCGTGTGTGTGTGTCTCTGTGTGTGTGCTTGTGTGTCAGTGTGCGTGTGCATGTCGGTGTGTGTGTGTATCTGTGTATGTGTGTGCGTGCGTGTGTATGTCTGTGTCTGTGTGTGTGTGTGCTTGTGTGCATGTCTGTGGCTGCATGTATGTCTGTGTGTGTGTACTTGTGTGCGTTTCTGTGGCTGCGTGTGTGTGTGTATTTGCATGTGTGTGTGTGTGTGCGTGTGTGTGTGCGTATATGTATCTGTGTATGCGTGTGTGTGTGCATGTCTGTGTCTGTGTGTATGTCCCTGTACCTGGAGTGTCTGTGTCTGTGGGCGTGTGTGTGTGCGTATCAGTGTGTGTTTTTATGTGTGTGTGTGTGTGCACGTGTGTGTGTGCACGTGTGTGTGTGCGTGTGTCTTTGTGTCTACATTTAGGTTTATTACTGTCACATATACCGAGCTACAGCGTAAAGCTTTGTTTTGCATGGTATTCAAACACAGCAGATCTACTAAACATAAATACAATCAAGTCAAACTTGTCGCCCATTGTAGGGTTGTAGCACATTAGTTCCAGAGACCAATTCCAGTGTCTACAATGCGGTGGAGGTGAATCGGAGTGTACCCTAGCTTATGGAAGGAGCGGGGTTCAGAAGCCTGAGAATAGAGGTTCAAGTCCGTCTGTCTGTCCCCGCACATCTGCACAAATTATTGCACATCTTTGTGTCTATCACCATATTGCGAGCACCATCTTTGGTTAAAACCTCATTGCCTTGAAAAATATATAAAATGTTGGAAACACTCAGCAGGTCAGACAACATCAGAGGAAAGAGAACCCTCAATTTTAATTGGGAAAGAGAGACTCAAGACATTGCAGATGATGGAATCCTGAGCAAAACACAAATGCTGGAGGAACTCTGGGGGCAGGCAGCATCTGTTGAGGGAGTCACATACAGTGACAGTTAGGAATGATATATAAAACATTGAACATTAATAATAAAACATTATTGATTAAACATGTGCATTGAATAAAATACCAGAGCAAAAGGAGGCAATGTCTGTGGAAGCATCCAGACAATAGATTAACAAGGTACACAAAAATGCTGGAGAAACTCAGCGAGTGCAGCAGCATCTATGGAGTTAAGGAGATAGGTAACGTTTCGGGCCGAGACTGATAGGGGGTGGCAGGGAGAAGGAAGGAAAAAGGGAGGAGGAGGAGCCCGAGGGCTGGGGGATGGGAGGAGACAGCTCAAGGGCTAAGGAAGGGGAGGAGACAGCAAGGGCTAACAAAATTGGGAGAATTCAATGTTCATGCCCGCCGGATGCAGGTTTCCCAAGCGGAATATGAGGTGCTGTTCCTCCAATTTCCGGTGTTGCTCACTCTGGCAATGGAGGAGACCCAGGACAGAGAGGTCGGATTGGGAATGGGAGGGGGGAGTTGAAGTGCTGAGCCACCGGGAGGTGAGGTAGGTTCTTGCGGACCGAGCGGAGGTGTTCGGCGAAACGATCGCCCAACCTCCGCTTAGTCTCTTAGTAATAGATTAACAAGGGCAGTCACATAAAGAGAAATCGAACAAAGGGCCAGGTTGAAGGTGGGAAATGTAAATCAGAGTTGTTGCTAAACCCTGAACTCAAATGGATAACACTCAGGTGACATGCGGTGACGGAGTATTACACGTGGATAATCTTGCAGCAGAACGTGCCAGTTTCGATTTTTAGCTTAGAGATACGGCGCCGAAACAGACCCTTCAGCCCGAGTCTGCACACGACCAGCGATCCCCGCACATTAACATGACCCTACACACGCCAGGGACAATTTTTAACATCTATGCATTTATAACCAAGCCAACTAACCTACAAACCTGCACGTCTTTGGAGTGTTGGAGGAAACCGACGATCTTGGAGAAAACCCACGCAGGTCACGAGTAGAACTGCAAACTCCGCACAGACAGCACCCGTAGTCGGGATCGAACCTGGGTCTCTGGCGCTGCGAGGGCGAGACAGCAATTCTACTGCTGCGCCACCGTGGGCCATTTCTTATGCAAACAGCAAATGTGTAATACTGTACTTTAAATTGTCTCATTCCAATCCAATTTCAGTTCAGTAAACCTTTGTTATAATGAACCATATGGAGGGGGAATGGTGTCTGTTATTGTAGGTTGTCTTTTTAAACAGCTAAAAATGTATTTTTGTTACTGCAGGCTCAAAATGCTAAAGGCAGTTTGTTACATCTAATACAGTTAAGCGTGGCTTGAAGCCTTGTTGGACGAGGCACAAAATCAGATTGAGATGTAGCGCCACCATGTGGCCATGAATTGCACAAACAGTATTGAGTGAAAATCCTCTCTTCCAGCTTTCACCCCATTACTACAATCAGCCTGAAGAAGGGTTCTGACCCGAAACGTTGCCTATTCATGTCGTCCAGTGATGTTGTTAGAGCCGCCAAGTTACTTAACCTCTTTGTGTCTTTCTTGTGACAATAAATTATCGTCATCATCATAAATAGACACAAAATGCTGGAGTAACTCAGCGGGTCAGACAGCATCTCGGCAGAGAAGGAATAGGTGACATTTCGGGTCGAGACCCGTCTTCACACTGAGAGTCAGGGGGAGAGGGAAACTAGGGGTGTGGAAGGGTAAGGTGTGAAAACGAGAGATCAAAGCAGAATTAGCAGCGAGAGTGGGTGTTGCAGTCGGAGAGAGGAGGTGAACTTTGAGGAGATTTCGCTGTGGAGCAGAAAAAATGTGTAGGAAGGAACTGCAGATGCTGGTTTAGTTTGGTTTAGTTTAATTTATATTTCGTTTAGAGATGCAGCGCGGAAACAAGCCCTTCGGCCCACCGAGTCAGCACCGACCAGCGATCCCCGCACATTAACACTATCCTACACACACTAGGGACAATTTACACATACACCAAGCCAATTAACCTACAAAACTGTACGTCTTTGGAGTGTGGGAGGAAACCGAAGATCTCAGAGAAAACCCACGTGGTCACGGAGAGAACGTAGAAACTCCATGCAGACAGCGCCCGTAGTCAGGATCAAATGCTGGGTCTCTGGCGCTGCAAGGCAGCAACTATAGCGCTGCACCACCATGGCCACCCAAACCGAAGATAGACTCAAAATGCTGGAGTAACTCAGCGGGACAGGCAGTATTTCTGTATAGAAGGAATGGGTGACGTCCAGTGATGGTGACGAGCCATATTGAATGGTAAGGTGGTAAAACAATGGAACAATGCCAGAGCACAGAACCTCATCATCCTCGTGTATTTCAATGTAAACCAGAATCTGGTTTCTACGTTTCTAGCATAAAGGTGGGGTCTTCACATTGCAAGGCATTGGTTAGGGAGAAAGGGTGTTACAGATTCCATATCCCTGGTTAGACACAAAATGCTGGAGTAACTCAGCGGGATAGGCAGCATCCCTGGGAGAGAAGGAATAGATGACGTTTCAGGTCGAGACCCTTCTTCCGACAACCCAACATCTGCAGTTGCATCCTACACCAATTCCTTCTCTCCAGAGATGCTGCCTGTCTTGCTGAGTTACTTTGGTTTAAATCAGCATCTGCAGTTCCTTAATATCATATCCCTGGATGTTGAGGTTATCACACAGGAGTCTGCTGCCAAGGACTCAGATGAAGGCCCATCATGGGGATTACTGAATAATTATAGGTAGACACTATCAAACAAGGTGCATTGGCAGGTCTGCACAAAACATCAAAGAATATGCAGGAGCTTAGCACCAACTATGCCTGACCTTTGACAGAGAACTTGGAGCCTAGCAGTTCCCAACATCACCTAGATGTGGTATCTATTAGATGTGTCTCAGATTCCACTGCAGCATAGATCCAAGTCTGTCAATGCAATCTTGCAGTGGAAAATCAAGTGTGGTGCCATCATTTATGTGAATGCTTGCATTATAGTCATGGAGTCATACAGCATGGAAACAGGCCCATCGGCCCAACCCACCCACACTGACGGACATGTCCCATCTACGCTACTCCAACTTGCCTCCGTTTGGCCTATATCTCTCTCTCTAACCATCCAACCATCCCCTGTCCTCCCTATATGTTTCTTAAACGTTGTGATAGTACCTTCCTCAACTACCTCCTCCTATTTTGAGTATAGAAGTTGGAAGGTCATGTTCAAGTTCAAGTTCGAATTCATTGTCGCATGCACCAATTAAGGTACAATGATATTTACAGTTACATAAAGCATTGATGAGGACGAAATTACAGTATTGAGTTCAGTTTTGGTCACCATGTTACAGGAAAGATGTTGTCAAGCTGGAATGGGTGACAACAAGCAACTCTTTCCATACACCAAATACCCTGTGTGTTGGAAAAGTTACTCCTCAGGTTCCTATTAAATCATTCATCCCCTACCTTAAACCTATGTCCGCTGGTTCTCGATTCCCCTACTCTGGGCAAGAGACTGTGCATTTACCCGATCTATTCCTTGTACGATTTTTTTGTAACTTCTATAAAATTACCCCTCATCCTCCTGCGCCCCAAGGAATAGGGTCCCAGCCTGCTCAACCTCTCCTGAGAGGACAGGCCCTCGAGTCCTGGCAACATCCTCGTAAATCTTCTCTGCACCTTTTCCATCTTGACAATCCTGTAACATGGTGACCAAAACTGAACACAATACTCTAATTGCCTCCTCGTCAATGCTTTATACAACTGTGACATGACCTCCCAACTTCTATACTCAATACTCTGACTGACTGATGAAGGCCAAAGTGCCGAAAGCTCTCAAGAGGACTAGCATGGTGTCAGGAGAGCAGCAGTGTAAAATCAGGGTGGTGTCATCATTTCTATGAATGCTGACACTATAAAGTCATAGAGTCATACAGCGTGGAAATACATGTTCCCACCACAGTCACCGCACAAACACTCTTGCTTTTGCCTTTCGCCCAAACTGTTGGTGCTGCGAATGTTGTCATCGTGACCCAGAACTGCTCAACACCTCCAAGCTGATCAAAAATGCACAGCAGCGCCTTTACTTCCTGAGGAGGCTCAAGAAAGCCCACCTGTCCCCCCGGATCCTGACCAACTTTTACCGCTGTACCATAGAGAGTATCCTGACCACCTGCTTCACGGTATGGTACAGCAGCTGCACTGCTGCGGACAGGAAGGCACTACAACGGGTGGTGAAAACCGCGCAGCACATCATCGGTGCCCCGCTCCCTGCCATGGATGCCCTCCGCCGAAAACGGTGTCTGAGACGGGCTGGGAAGATCATCAAAGACCCCTCACACCCCAACCATGGACTGTTTGCCCTCCTCCCATCAGGGAGGCGGTACAGGAGCCTCAGGTCACGTACTAGTAGGATGAGGAACAGCTTCTACAACAACACAATCACATTGCCGAACTCGGAGTCCCGACGATAGATTTTCTCTGGTCCCTCCGTCCCCATTGTTTAATTATTCTGTATTTCTTGATTATTCTGTATCTTCCCTCTTTCTTTTTTTTTTTTTTTTTGTTTTCTTTATGTACAACTACTACGGACTGACGCAAAACTGCATTTTGTTGTACTGATACTTGTATTTGTGCGATGACATTAAAGTTGAATTGAATTGAATTGAACACTGCCCTCTACCAGAACTAACCCGCCAGTGCCTTCCCATGTGTCAAGCTTCAGCCACTAACTACTGAGACAAAAGAACTTGGAAATAGACACAAAAAGCTAGAGTGACTCAGCGGATCAGACCGCATCTCTGGAGAAAAGGAATAGGTGACTTTTCGGGGTCGATACCCTTCTTCAGACTGGTCTCGACCCGAAACGTCACATATTCCTTTTCTCCAGAGATGCTGTCTGACCTGCTGAGTTACTCCAGCACTTTGCGTCTATCTTTGGTGCAAACGAGCATCCGCAGTTTCTTCCGACAGGAACTTGGAAGCTTGACACTGAGGAGCCACACAAAGATGATGCATGGGCATTTCTGTGGAATGCTTTGATTTATAAATGTGGTTTGTTTGTTTATTTTTTGTGCTGGGCTTTTATCATGGCACATACTCGAGTAGATGTTTAGTTTAGACCCAAGGAACTACAGCTGCTGGTTTACAAAAAAAGACACAAAGTGTTGGAGTAAGTTGCGGGGTGGCCTGTGACCACGTTGATTATCTCAGAGTGTCCCAAAGTGGCCTGGTTCCATGCCGTATTTTTAAAATAAAATAAACTAAACATCCGCACCTCTCTTCTAACTTTCTCCCCCCCCCTACTATGATCAGTGTGAAGAAGGGGCCCGACCAGAAATGTCGCCTGTTCGTTTTCGCCAGAGATGCTGCCCGACCCACTGAGTTTAGTTTAGTTTGGAGATAAAGCGTTAAAACAGGCACTTCGGGCACGTGGAGACCATGTCAAACGGTGATCATCCCGTGAAATAGCACTATCCTACAACAGGTAGTGTTGCTGCTTTACAGTGTCAGAGACCCGGGTTCGATCCTGACTGTACAGAGTTTGTACGTTCTCCTCATGACCTGCGTGGATTTTCACCGGGAGCTCCGGTTTCCTCCCACGCTCCAAACACGTGCAGGTTTGTAGGTTAATTAGCTTGGTAAAATTGTAAATTGTCCCTTGGAGACTGTTAATGTGCGGGGACTGCTGGTCGGTGTGGATTCGATGGGCCGATGGACTTGTTTCTGCGCTGTATCTCTAAACTAAACGAGGGACAATGTACTGAAGCCAATTAACCGACAAACCTGCAGGTCTTTGGGATGTGGGAGGAAACCAGAGCACCCGGAGAAAACCCACATGGTTACAGTGAGAACATACAAACTCCATACAGACAGCACCCATAGTCAGGATGGAACTCAGGCAGCAACTCAAACGCCGCACCACTGTGCAGCCCTTATGATCTGAACGGATCTGAAAGGGTTACAATAGGCACTGTACAGAAACATGCGATGGCGGACGCAGCCTGGCGGTGTAGTTTCTGCTGCTGAGCCAGGGTGTGTAGTGTTGCGGAAATTCAGTGGCACTTCCTATTGAATGGAGCAGCAGGCATGGCCTGTGAGGCAATGCAGGAAATACATCAGCACTCACTGTTTGTAGACTAATCATCCAAAGTATGAGACTTTAAGGTGGCAGTCCATTAGATGGATTCCTTTATATTGCAGTCTTAATATTGGTAATATCTCTCTGGTTAATTTATGACAAGCCACTATACATGGTTGCTGCCTTACAGCGCCAGAGACCCGGGTTCGATCCCGACTAAGGGTGCTGTCTGTACGGAGTTTCTACGTTCTCCCCGTGACCGCGTGGGCTTTCCCCAGGTGCTCCGATTTCTTCCTACTCTCTAAAGATGTACCGGTTCGTAGGTTAATTGACCGGTTAAGATTGTAAATTGTCCCTGGTGTGTAGCATAACGCTAGTGTACAGGGATTGCTGGTCGGCATCGACTTGGTGGGCCAAAGGGCCTGTTTCCTCACTGTACCTCTAAACCAAACTAAACTAAAATTAGAGAAAGATAGAAATAAAAGCATATGTTTGGATGAGGAGGAATAGTAAAAAAAAAACCATGTGAACTGTAAGCACAAGCATAGATCTGTGGACTGAACATAGAATGTAGGACAGTACAGTGTAGGAACAGGCCCTTCAGCCCACAATGTCATTGCTGAACATGGTACCAAGTTAAACTGATCTCTGCCTGTTCGTGATACATACCCCTCCATACCCTGCACACCCATGCGTCTATCTGAAAGCCTCTTTCGGATCTGCCTCCTATACCAAAGATAGATATAAAGTGCTGGAGTAACTGCTGGACTTGTAGCATCTCTGGAGAGAAGGAATGAGTGACGTTTCAGGTCGAGACCCTTCTTCAAACTGAGATTCAGGGGAAAGGGAAACTGAAGATATAGACAGTGATGTGGAGAGAGATATAGAACATGAATGAAAGATATGCTAAAAAAGTAACGATGATAAAAGAAACCGGCCATTGTTAGCTGTTTCCTCGGTGAGTTTAGCTCGGGTCTCGACCCGAAACGTCACCCATTCCTTCTCTCCACAGATGCTGCCTGTCCTGCTGAGTGACCCCAGGATTTTTTGTCTATCTTTGGTTTAAACCAACATCTGCAGTTGCTTCCTGCACATGCCTCCAATACCACCCGCCTAAGCCCCCCTCCTACACCTTCTGAGTAAAAGAAAACCTGCCCCGCACACCTCCTTTAATCTTTGGGCTTCTCGGCTGAAAGTTATGCCCTCTACTCTTTAACATTTCAACCCTGGGAGAAAGGTTTGAGACTGTCAGTCTGGGGAAGAAGGCTCTGTACTGTAACTGTGCGCTCACCGCTCTGTAATGTGTAACGTTTAACCCTTCCGTGCATTCCTTGGAACTGAAGTCATTGGATTTTGCCGGGACCTCTCTCAATGCTCCATTGCTCATACATAGGCTGTGACAGCAGCCCATTGATCCATTTGCAGAGTAGCGGCCAAACCAATTCCTGTTCCCCCCCAATGTTAACACAGAGTTTCCAGCAGGCATTCCTGAATTACGGCTATATTTTCCTTTTCACCGGCCAAGCAGAACAATGGCTAGTTGTCGCTGTCGGGCCATCCCAGCTGAGATCAGCTAATTGGACAGCAACTGAGCCTGGCTCAATACTACACTGGGTATTTACCATCTTTAACATCCAGCAGCGATTTTAATTACATCAATCTGTGGCTACTGTTACTTGTGAGATCATTCCTCATTTATGCTCACACACTACAGCTAGACAGCTAGGGTAAAACACCTGGAGAATTGAAACACTTTTATTTTAATAACCCAAAGTTATTCATAATAGTGCCAGGCATTGAGAGGTGATAGAACCTAGAACAGCACAGCATAAGAGCGGGCCCTTCATCCCAATGTTTGTGTCGAACTTGATGCCCAGATTTCCTCTCATCTGCCTGTACTTGATCCATATCCCTCTATTCCCTGCACTTCCGTGTGCTTATCTAAAAACTTAAATACCACTATCGTATCTGCCTCCACCACCATCCCTGGAATAAAGGTTCTGAATGTCTACCCCATCTAGGTAAGAGATTTTGCCAATTACAATTACGCTTAAATAAAATAAAATAAAAAGTACCTCTTTGAATGCAGTCTTTTTCAAATTAAGTGCTTGATATCTGCTTTAAAAAAACATTATTAAAAAAAAAAACATTATTTAAAAAAAAACATGTCCAAGCGACTTCTTGGCATCAGGAACCAGGAAGTTTCATGAAAACGATCAGGAGAGCAAGGACCTAATTGACCAGAAGCCTGAGGAGTATTTGGACTGGAAGTTCCACCTTTTCTTGATGGAAAAGAAGCAGATTGACAAGGATGAGGGGGTACCTCATTGAAACTTTCTGAATAGAGAAAAGCCTGGAGAGAGTGGATGTGGGGAGGATCTTACCACTAGTGGGAGAGTCTAGGACCAGAGGCCAGAGCCTCGGAATAAAAGGACGTACCTTTAGAAAGGAGATGAGGAGGAATTTCTTTAGTCTGGTGGTGAATCTGTGGAATTCATTGCCACAGATGGCTGTAGAGGCCAAGTCCTTGGGTATTTTTAAGGCAGAGATTGACAGATTCTTGATCAGTAAGGGTGTCAGGGATTATGGGGAGAAGGCAGGAAAATGGGGTTGAGAGGGAAAAATAGATCAGCCATGATTGAATGGCAGTGTGAAAGTTTGTTTCTAAAAAAGCAGATAGCAACAAACGTTGAAGGTAGACCAAGGCAATATTTAATTGATTTGTCAGACAGAAGTGGCGAGATTACAATGAGCACAAACGTTGCACAGTGCTTCTCGGGCTCCCACTCACAGAACAAAGGGGAGTTAGCACAATTATAAATGTTTCTTTTCAGTAAAACACTTCTACCAAGTCTGAATATGGCATGACTGAAAGATTCTGTAGCCTTTCAGAATATAAGAAAAGCTGGGTCAAAATCAAGCTCATCCAATAACAAGTTATAACGTATCTCTGGGGCGTCAACTATTTTTTTTCAATCTTGGCTTCTTTAAGGCCTTGAAGAAGCACATGTTATTACTGCAGACTGCCATCTTAATGTGTTTATTTAAAAGACAACCTGTCCTCCATATTGTGTTTCATATAATTTTCAAAGTCATTCAGACTTGGCACCGAGCCATTCTTTTGTTCTACTAGTCCATGCTTTTGTAGAAGAACTACTCCATTATAGATTTGACAATCACTCTTTCAGCCGAGTAGATGTGATTGTCCCCGAATGGCCTCATTCTGCTCCTAGAACTTATGAAAGCTGCGACCTAAAGGCAGATAGAAACAGTGCAGGAGGCTCAGCAACTCAATGCCAATGGGTTCAACAGCACTGTATAAAGTCAACTCTTGTTCATTAGGAGCAGAGGAAGTGTACTTCAAAATGCTACAGCGTATTTATTTGCAGTTTACTTGCAGAGGGCAGCACTGTCGCGCAGCAGTAGAGCTATTGCCTTACAGCGCCAGAGACCTGGGTTCAATCCTGACTACGGGTGTTGTCTGCTCGGAGTCTGTGACCGTGTGAGATTTGTCTGGGTGCTTCAGATTCCTTCCGCACTCCAAAGACCTAGGTTAATTGGTTTAAGTAAAATGATCCCCAGTGCGTGTAGGATAGTGCTAGTGTACTGGTCGAGGTGTTCTCGGTGGGCTGAAGGGCCTGTTTCCGCACTGTATCTCTAAAGTCTAAAGTTTTCTCAAAAAATAAATTATTATAATTAAGAAAGAACTTTGAGATCTTAATTTATTTTCAACGACTGAAATCAAGCTGCTGAGCAGTCTCCAGCTGGCTTTGAAAAGGGAACTGCAGGATAATTTACTCTGGAATAATAAAACAGCAACACACACTTGTTTTTGATTTAGTAGTTAAACGTGGCAGAGCCTTTCTGCAGCATCAACTACAGGTGGAACTGATGCCAGACTGCGTGCCAGGCCATGGAAGTACTGCGCTGAACACTTGGCATCTCCCTGTGCTGTAAATGCCACCAAGTGATGCCACTGGGACTGTACTCACTGGAGTTTCGAAGGATGAAGGAAGACCTAATTGAAACTTACCCAATAGTGAAGTGCCTGGATGGAGAGAGGATGTTTCCTCTAGTGGGAGAGTCTAGGACCAGAGGGCACACCCTCAGAATAAAAGGACGAAACTTTAGGAAGGAGATGAGGAGGAATTTCTTTAGTTAGAGGATGGTGAATCTACGTAATTCATTGCAACAGACGGCTGTGGAGGTGAAGTCGTTCTGGATTAGTAACGGTTATGGGCCAGAGGACATGTTTCCATGCTGTATGACACCTTGGCCCTGAAGGGCCATCCATGGCAATGATTAGTAAGGGCATCAAAGGTTACAGGGGGAAGGCTGGAGAATTAGGTTGAGAGGGAAAGGTAGCTCAGCCATGATTGAATGGCAGAGCAGACGTGATGGGCCGAATGGCCTAATTCTGCTCCAGGACTTACGAACATGTGAACTTACTGTATGATGGTTAGAGTTTCCAAGATGCCGGCATTTCTTTCTGCGCTTTGCCACCTGAACTCTGATGTGGGATTCCTCAGTGTGTAGTGTCGTTCCGTAAGTGAAGTCTTGCAGTGATTGCACAATATTCATTTTTCTTGCATACAGATCACGCGAGCTGCCTGCTGGCCTTAGGACAAAGGCCAGCTCCTTAAGTCTTGTGCTCAGACAGGACTTCTGGAAATAAATTGCTTCATGTTGGGGTGGGGAGGAGGGTAAGCCTCACCCACAAAACTCCTCCAAGAGCTTTGACAGGCACCTACTGCAAGTCACCAGCACCAGCCCAAAGCTATCTAAAGCCAACTAAAGCACAATAAATAAAGGGCGACTCAGTGGCTGAGCTGGCAGAACTATTGCCTCACAGCACTAGAGACCTGGGTTCCATCCTGACCTCAGGTTCTGTCTGTGTGGAATTTGCATGTTCTTCCTGTGACCACATGGGTTTCCTCCAGATTCTGTGTCCTCCCACATCCCAAAGGCGTACAGGTTTATAGGTTAGCTTATAGTCTTTAGAGATACAGCACGGAAACAGGCCCTTCGGCCTACTGAATCCGCGACGACCAGCGATCCCCGCACATTAACACTATCCTATGCACACCAGGGACAATTTACACATACACCAAGCCAATTACCTGTACGTCTTTGGAGTGTGGGAGGAAACCGAAGATCCCAGAGAAAACCCACGCGGTCACAGGGAGAACGTACAAACTCCGTACAGACAACAGCCGTAGTTGGGATCGTACCCTGGTCTCTGGTGCTGCAAGCGCTGCAAGGCAGGAACTCTACTGCTGCGCCACCGCACCACTCATTACTTAATCAAAGACCTGACCTCATAGAATCACATTCCTAGACTCTTGTATTGCACTCCCAGCCTGGATTTGGGAACTTTCTAACTTGTCAAGTGTAAGGCGTGTGATTTTAGCTTGGCCACCTGTTAAATATTGCAGCCAATTTCGTTTTCCACAAGGGGGTAAGATTACAGCGTTCAATGTTTTATGCTTTGTATCACTTCATATCTCAATGTTATGGTTAATTTTTCTCATCTGCACAGCCAAGGAACCAAACAACTATGGTATGAGATGTTTTGGAACGTTATATTTAAAAAAAAAGCAATTTTAAGATGGCATCATTCTGTGCTGTTACAATTAATTGGATACATCTGGGATAAAGATAGAGAATT
This sequence comes from Leucoraja erinaceus, assembly GCF_028641065.1. Lineage (NCBI taxonomy): Eukaryota > Metazoa > Chordata > Chondrichthyes > Rajiformes > Rajidae > Leucoraja > Leucoraja erinaceus. Next base: position 7,577,052 of record NC_073396.1, read on the forward strand.
GTGTTTCAAATAAATCAAGGGATATTGGTTAAGAAATGTTCCCATTAATGCCACTTTCTGTATATCATTCTGTGAGTAAAAAGATGGAAAGTAAATCTATATAATCTTATATGGTGGAAACTGGAACAGTTGTTTTGAAAACACCTTGGCAAAGGAATGAAGGAAATAGAGATTCCCAGTAACTGTGCATTAGTGGTAGGACCCTGACTTTGGAGTCTGAAAGGTGTGTGTGCGCAAGCTTTCATGAAAGATGTCGGAGCATAATCTAGACTGGCACAATCAAGTAGTTATAACACTGCGGGGGGGGGGCGCCGAGAACGATGGGGGGGACCCAACAGGGGGTCCATCTGCTGCTATGTGCGTCGGCAGTCCAATTCGCCACTGCGAGCAGAAGATAAAACTGTTACATTAACTTTTTGTAACTTGTTCTGTTCGCGCCAGAAATATGGCGAATCCTGTGCCTAGGCGAGGTCTGATTTTTCCTGCAAAAACAAAAGCATTTCACTGTGCCAGGTACAAGTGGCAATAACGTGTCCATGAAGGCATGCTCAGAAGTACGATCTCTCAGCTGAAGTGTCCACCAAGGCTCTTTATTGCTTCTCGGGTGGACATCAGCTGTGAAAGAGATTTCTCTTGGGGTTCTGGAGAATGACTCGCACATTATGATGCAGCATTGTAAGCAAATTAAGCCAACTTTGAAAAACGTGCCAGTGGTATATAGCAACAGCTGCATTATACACCACTATGAGGTCACTGTTAGCCACATTAGCTCTTTGGAAGTATTGTAATAAAACTAATAGTCTTTTTTTTTGTAATTTCAATGCATTAGGACATCCAAAAGTAATTTACAGCCAATTTTAAACTGTGGCCAGTGTTATAATGGAGGAAATGCAGCAGCAGAAATTCCATTCCTCAGCCACCACACCCTGTTCTTCTCCGAACAGAAGATAGACACAAAATGCTGGAGTAACTCAGCGGGACAGGCAGCATCACTGGAAAGAAGGAATGGGGGACGTTTCGGGTCAAGGTCTTCTTAACAGTGTCAGGGCATGTTTGCACATTATTGCATCTGCATGCTCCCAATGATATAATGCTTTTATAGAATAAGAAATTGACTCACTTAACGGGCGACACACAACCCCAGATATAATGCGACAGCTAATCCATAATGTTGCATAAAATCTGGGTCTAGGGAGAGACATCTGTGCAAACAGATACCCGCCCAATTCACAAGTTCCCAACAATTCCCCAACATTTACAGCAATACACGACCTCCTAAATAATCTCTGCAAGTTCAAAGCAAGTGAATTCCCTCACACAAAAGCTAAGATACGAATGTAGAAATCCTTTGTTCTTTATTTTAATAGAACAAATGCAAGTGGAACATAGAGCAGGAACAGGCCGTCCGGCCCACAATGTTTGTGTCAAACAATGCCAAAAGCAACTTTTATCTGCCAGTATACAATCCATGTCCCTCCATTCCTACATATCCATTTGCAATGCAATTTGGATAGTGATACGATGTTTGGATGGATAGAATGCATCATGTCCAGTTCATAGTGTTCTTGCCATTGTTGTTGTGGCATCTAAGATTGCATTTGTGTTGGTGGTGACAAAGATAGGCACAAAGTGCTGGAGCAACTCAGTGGGCCAGGCAGTATCTCTGGAGAAAGAGATGGGTATGAAGAACGTCACCAACAAATTGTCTTTACATCTCTCTAATCTTTCCCCATTCACCTTAAATCTATGCCCTTGACTTCTGGACTCCTCTACCTTAGGAAAAAGACAGTGGCCGGTATGATATCTGGCAAATTCATCAATGTCCAAAATGCCACAATGTTCTACAAATTGATATTGAGATGTTTGTTGTTCCTTATGGGCCTGTCCCACTTACGTGACTTTTTAAGCGACTACAGGAGACTCCCAGTAAGAGTGAAAAAAGCCCAGGCAGATAGATCAGAGTGGGAGTCAGATGGGGGATTAAAGTGGCAGGTGAGTGGATCCTCAGGCAGTCCTGCATTCTGTCAGAGGAACCCGGAGCAGCTGGAGGAAACCCACGCGGTCACAGGTAAAACATGTAAACTCCACACAAACAAAACTCAAGGTCAAGGTCCAACACAAGGTCTCTGGCGCTACGAGGCAGCAGCTCGACCAACTGCGCCACCCACCTCGGGGTGGGGCAAGTTATTCCAGACACAATGTGGTGAATCCTTGGAATGAGCTGCAAGAGGAGTTAGATATTATTTAAAAGTCAAAAGGCATTTGGACAAGTACTTGGATAGGAGATGACGTAATGCAGGCAAATGGGATTAACATAGGTACGCCTAATATATCACATGGACGAGATAAACTACAAGGGCTATTTCTTTGCTGTGTGGCTCGAGGATCCTATGATTTATACTAATACCGATCTTATATAAAAGATGGCGGGTCATTTGGCAGTGAGAATGAAGATTTAAAATTGATTTGAGTTGGAGAATTTCCAGCCATCAGTTTGAATTTCCTTCACCCGCAGACTATATTTTTCTTTGAAAGTTTAGATGAGCACATACTGTGGATTTAAATAGGTCTATAAATTACTATTTTGTCTTTGAGTCGTGTTGAGAGATAACTTTGAATTCCAGAAGAAAAAAAAACCAATTCCAAGCAGTCTAATCTTACAGTTACTGTTACATTTTCTTCAGCAACAATCTAGTTTTAGAGAGATATCTGCACACAAATTTCTTATTCATGCCTTGCATTTTGCTTGAGGTTATCTGCTACAGTATGTTAAACCCGAGTGAGTTTTCAAAACAACTGAATTTCAATGATAAAAAAAAGAACACATTAACTCATACTTTAAATGTGAATTGCAAACTATATTTGTTGTAAATATGTAGATTAGGCAACATTTATAGACTATAATTTGAATGATGGCCGATTAGGAAAAGGGGAGATGCAACGAGACCTGGGTGTCATGGTACACCAGTCATTGAAAGTAGGCATGCAGGTGCAGCAGGCAGTGAAGAAAGCCAGGATTTGAGTATAGGAGCAGGGAGGTTCTACTGCAGTTGTACAGGGTCGTGGTGAGACCACACCTGGAGTATTGCGTACAGTTTTGGGTCTCCTAATCTGAGGAGACATTCTTGCCATAGAGGGAGTACAGAGAAGGTTCACCAGACTGATTCCTGGGATGTCAGGACTTTCATATGAAGAAAGACTGGATAGACTCGGCTTGTACTCGCTAGAATTTAGAAGATTGAGGGGGGGATCTTATAGAAACTTACAAAATTCGTAAGGGGTTGGACAGGCTAGATGCAGGAAGATTGTTCTCAATGTTGGGGAGGTCCAGAACAAGGGGTCACATTTTAAGGATAAGCAGGAAATCTTTTAGGACCGAGATGAGAAAAACATTTTTAACACAGAGAGTGGTGAATCTCTGGAATTCTCTGCCACAGAAGGTAGTTGAGACCAGTTCATTGGCTATATTTAAGAGGGAGTTAGATGTGGCCCTTGTGGCTAAAGGGATCAGGGGGTATGGAGAGAAGGCAGGTACAGGATACTGATGTTGGATGATCAGCCATGATCATATTGAATGGCAGTGCAGGCTTGAAGGGCCGAATGGCCTACTCCTGCACCTATTTTCTACGTTTCTATGTTTGTGGAGACAGAAATATTGTTAATGTTTCAGGTCCCTATTCTTTCCATATTTGAGGAAGGATATGCTGCCATTGGGTTAACATATGATGAGTGTTTGATATCACTGGGCCTGTACTCGCTGGAGGGGGAACCTCATTGAAACTTACTGAATAGTGAAAGCCCTGGATAAAGTGAATGTGGAGAGGATGTTTCCACTAGTGGGAGGATCTAGGACTAGAAATTGAAAGGACATACCTTTAGAAAGGAGATGATGAGGCATTTCTTTAGTTAAGCGAGACTGGTGATCCTGTGGAATTCATTGCCACACACGGTTGTGGAGGCCGTCAATGGATATTTTTAAGGCGGAGATTGACAGATTCTTGATTCGTACCCGTGTCAGGGGTTATGGGAAGAAGGCAGGAGAATGGCTTTGAGAGGAAAAGAAGGAACAGCCATGATGGAATGGCGGAGTAGACTTGATGGACGGAATGGCCTCATTCTGCTCCTATCACTTATGAACTAACAAAGTAATCGGCTATTATTATCCTATCCACTCCCTACATTTTAAGAGCAACTTTGTATATAGAGGCCAATTATCCTGCAAACCCACACGTCTTTGGGATGTGAAACATGACTCTACTTTGCTTTATTTAAAATCTGTTAACTTTGATTAAGTTAAATAAATGGTTGGATGGGTTAAATGCTAGTGACTTTCCCTGACTGAATGCTCCTGGCATTTTAACATCAGACAGTGAGACGGCGCTCCAAGAATCTGAGAGATACCCATATGGAATGAATCAACGGTTTGGTTTCGGAAAAATATTTAAGATTTTAACCTACTGAAGAGAGGAAATGATTGCCATTTATTGTTCTCTGTATAATTATAAACTTTCAACACAATTGAGCACTCTTTCAATTTTTAATACTCACAGTAGGCAGTGGTGCACCATGCACAGCCAATGCAAAGCCTTTCAGCCATAGGAAGACTGCTAACAACACTGCCACATTCACAGAGCACGTGGGCTTCTATCACGGAGGACTTGGCTCTGGGCCCATGGAGGTTGTTCTCTTCTGCATGCACAAATTGAGGCATTAGGGAAACAGCCCAGGGTCGACCAGCTAAACTCACAAATCAAACTAGGTTTCTTGGAACAACAGGATGATAGTTCAACTTAGACTGAAAGCTCAGGAGTTTCTTGGATGGCTGCCTATTAATAAGATCGGTCTGACTTATTTGTTAGTTCCTGGAGCCTCGTTAATGATACCTTTGGCCCTGGGTGGAATTCTCTGCCACAGAAGGCAGTGGAGGCCAATTCATTGGATGTTTTCAAGGGAGAGTTAGATATAACGGAATCAAGGGATATGGGGGGAAAAAGCAGGAACTGAGTTCTGAGTTCTGATTTAGGATGATCTGCCACGATGGTATTGAATCGTATTGGCTAGAAGGGCCGAATGGCCTACTCCTGCACCTATTTTCTATGTTTCTATGAAAGAAAGAAATAGCTGACTGCCTCATGCCAAACAGATTTGTTTCTTCTGCTCTGGGGTTGTGCAATATCAATGATAAAAATTTGGGCCATTGTGTAGGGTCTAGATTAACGACGTGGATGGCCAGAAGTAGTGAATTACACTTTATGCTGATACTGAAATATTTCTGATCGCAAATAATTATGTTATTTCCAGATATGCTTGAATGGAGAGTAGAGGGAAACTATCAGCGGCACAGCTGGTCGAAATGCTGCCTCACAATCAAGTCAAGTCAAGTCAAGTTTATTTTTGTCACATACACATATGTGCAGTGAAATGAAAGTGGCAATGCCAGTGCAGTTTGATCCTGAAATGAAAGTGGCACAATGCCAGAGAAGATGTGGGTTCGATCCTGACCTTAGGGGTGCTACCTGGGATAACATGGAACTAGTGTTTGGGTGACATTCTCCTTGTCGGTGGCCTCCTGAGCTGCTCTGGATAGACTAATTCATTTACTCTAAGAGTGTGACAGGTGGTCAAATTCATATGGCCTTTTTTAATTGATCCTACGTACCCTCTGTGAATATGGAAATTGCCCCTTTGACATTGACTTTTAGATATAACTGGTTTTTAATTAACTTCCAAATGCCATCATCTGGGACAGAAAGAATAAGGAGAGACAATATGGATTGAATGGCAGAGTTTAAAAGGGTGAGCGTGAAGGGAGGGACACAATACAAATGGATGGAAGGTTTGTTAAAGCCAAATAAAACATTTAGATCATGCTGGCCACACTTCAAGAAAAATATGAAAATACTAAAATGAATCCAAGGGTAATGAATTTTAACTATAAAGTTAGAATGTTGGGGCCAACATTCTTGATGCAAAGACCGAAGGATACACAAGATAAAAAACATTTTAGGTAGGGTAAAAATAGAGCAGCCATTTCTATATGCTGAAGAATCCGTTTAATTTAAAACTTTGGGCAATAATTACAAGAGGGATTCAAAGTCAGACACTTTTAGTTATTCACAAATTAGAAATTAGAATTCACTGCCCGTGCAACAGGTGGAACCAGAACTTATTTATTTATTGAAATGGGAACTGAATAGCACGAGAGGGAATAGCTATTACAGTACTAAAGAAAAAGAGCTTGAGTATAGGACTGATGAGATGGCTCTAGAGGGAGCCAGCAGAGACGCAATGGGCTGAATGGCTTTCTTCTGTATTGTAACAATTCCAATGATAACAAGAAATGCTTGCAGGGATCGAATTAGGGATTGGGGTTGGAGAGATGAGGGGAAGTTGTAGAAGGAAGGGGTGGATAAAATAGTGCCAAATGAGAGGAACATGGGTTTTTTTTGAATGACACAACAATTACGTACTCAGATGAAAAACACAATGAAAAGGGTTGCAGATGTAGTCAATATAAACCAAGTGCCCTGCTGACATCATTGAACAGTTTGGAAAACCTAGTCAAATTGGAGGAGGAGGAATATCTTCATGGCTGAAGGAGGAAGTGTGAAGGCAGAAAGAGAGGAGTGAGGGGAAAAAGGGAAGGGGATTAATGGGCGAGGTAAAAGCTTGAAAACTATTAAATTCAAGCTTGGGATAAAAACAAATCCATTGAATATATAAAAACAAACCTTAAGACTGTAAACGTATTTTTAGTTTAAAAGCAAAACAGTTAGAGAGCAGGGCAAAGGCTGGATCTAGACTCAGTGGGAGCAGACAGTAAGCCATGCACTTGGGCCGTATCTTATAAATGTTGCCAACTGTGGCATTAATTCCCAATCTCTAAACGTTGGCAACATTTGTAGTTTCTCTTGATTTCGGTTCAACATTACTCACGCTTTCCTCAGCATGATGTCTCAGACTATCGTTGATGTTGCATGATCAAAATGCAATCAGGTTTTAAAGCACCGTTTCACAGTTTCTGCACTAATAGGTGAAGGCAGCTTCTAGAATGGAGGAAAGAACAGACAGAGGGCCTAGAATAAAAGATATATTTGTTACCAGGTGGGAAATGATGAAAGCAGTGCAAGTGAGTAGTTTATGATATAGAACCAGAAAATTAGAAAATTGAAAATATTAGTTCTAAGTAACCAAAAATATGATTTTCAGAAAGAAATCCAACCATAGAAAATACTATGCAAATAGAAACATAAAAATTAGGTGCAGGAGTAGGCCATTCGGCCCTTCGAGCCTGCACCGCCATTCAATATGATCATGGCTGATCATCCAACTCAGTATCCCGTACCTGCCTTCTCTCCATACACCCTGATCCCCTTAGCCACAAGGGCCACATCTAACTCCCTCTTAAATATAGCCAATGAACTGGCCTCAACTACCCTCTGTGGCAGAGAGTTCCAGAGATTCACCACTCTCTGCGTGAAAAAAGTTCTTCTCATCTCGATTTTAAAGGATTTCCCCTTTATCCTTAAGCTGTGACCCCTTGTCCTGGACTTCCCTAACATCGGGAACAATCTACCTGCATCTAGCCTGTCCAACCCCTTAAGAATTTTGTAAGTTTCTATAAGATCCCCTCTCAATCTCCTAAATTCTAGAGAGTATAAACCAAGTCTATCCAGTCTTTCTTCATAAGACAGTCCTGACATCCCAGGAATCAGTCTGGTGAACTGTCTCTGCACTCCCTCTATGGCAATAATGTCCTTCCTCAGATTTGGAGACCAAAACTGTACGCAATACTCCAGGTGTGGTCTCACCAAGACCCTGTACAACTGCAGTAGAACCTCTCTGCTCCTATACTCAAATCCTTTTGCAATGAAAGCTAACATACCATTCGCTTTCTTTACTGCCTGCTGCACCTGCATGCCTACCTTCAATGACTGGTGTACCATGACACCCAGGTCTCGCTGCATCTCCCCCTTTCCCAATCGGCCACCATTTAGATAATAGTCTGCTTTCCTGTTTTTGCCACCAAAATGGATAACCTCACATTTATCCACATTATACTGCATCTGCCAAACATTTGCTCACTCACCCAGCCTATCCAAGTCACCCTGCAGTCTCCTAGCATCCTCCTCACAGCTAACACTGCCCCCCAGCTTAGTGTCATCCGCAAACTTGGAGATATTGCCTTCAATTCCCTCATCCAGATCATTAATATATATTGTAAATAGCTGGGGTCCCAGTACTGAGCCTTGGGGTACCCCACTAGTCACTGCCTGCCAGTGTGAAAAGGACCCGTTTACTCCTACTCTTTGCTTCCTGTTTGCCAGCCAGTTCTCTATCCACATCAATACTGAACCCCCAATGCCTTGTGCTTTAAGTTTGTATACTAATCTCTTATGTGGGACCTTGTCGAAAGCCTTCTGGAAGTCCAGATACACCACATCCACTGGTTCTCCCCTATCCACGCTACTAGTTACATCCTCGAAAAATTCTATAAGATTCGTCAGACATGATTTACCTTTCGTAAATCCATGCTGACTTTGGCCAATGATTTCACCACTTTCCAAATGTGCTGCTATCCCATCTTTAATAACTGACTCTAGCAGTTTCCCCACTACCGATGTTAGACTAACTGGTCTGTAATTCCCCATTTTCTCTCTCCCTCCCTTCTTAAAAAGTGGGGTTACGTTTGCTACCCGCCAATCTTCAGGAACTACTCCAGAATCTAAAGAGTTTTGAAAGATTATTACTAATGCATCCACTATTTCTGGAGCTACTTCCTTAAGTACTCTGGGATGCAGCCTATCTGGCCCTGGGGATTTATCGGCCTTTAATCCATTCAATTTACCCAACACCACTTCCCGGCTAACCTGGATTTCACTCAATTCCTCCAACTCCTTTGACCCGCGGTCCCCTGCTATTTCCGGCAAATTATTTATGTCTTCCTTAGTGAAGACGGAACCAAAGTAGTTATTCAATTGGTCCGCCATATCCTTGTTCCCCATGATCAACGCACCTGTTTCTGGATGGATGCTAAACAGAATGAATCTGAGATAATTAAGGTGTGAATGAAAACACTATTCACAATGCAATCCATAAAATATTCTGCAATGGGAATGGGTTATATATGAAATTTTTAATAAACATATTCCATGCACATGGACATAGTTTGGCACATTATACATTCATATGATTTGTGTACATGGAACTAAAACCAATATAATGAACTATTTCATCAGATAAATATAATGCTGTCCAGCATGAGGTTAGATGCAGGTTAGGACATCTACAGTAAAATGAAGGGTCCTGTAGCACCTTGATGAACAGAGAGACCTCAGGGCCCAAGTCCCACAACCCCTGAAAGTGGCATCACAGATGGAACGGGTGGTTTTAAGACAAGATATGGCAAACTTGTCTTTGTAGGTCAGGGTGGAGAAATTAAGAAATTGCCCATTTCCTTCGCTCCATAGATGCTGCTGCACCCGCTGAGTTTCTCCAGCTTTTTTGTGTACCTTGGAGAAATTAAGAGCTAGGATTACAATGTAACTTGACAACACATTGGTTAGGCTGCACTTGGATTGTGCAGTTCTGGTTGCCACACTAGAGGAGGGTGCGATTGCGAGGAGAGAGTGCAGAGCAGATTCATCAAGGTATTACTTTAGTATAGTTTAGAGATACAGCATGGAAACAGGCCTTATGGCCCATCAAGTCCACACCGATTCACTAGTTGTATGTTATTCCAGTTTCGCATCCTACACACTAGGGCCAATGTACAGAATCCAATTAACCTAAAAACCTACACGTCTTTGGAAGGTGGGAGAAAATCGGAGCACCCGGTTAAAACCCACGCAGTCACGAGGAGAACGTGCAAACTCCGTACAGGTAGCACCTGTAGTCAGCATCGAACCCGGATCTCTGGCGATATGGCAGCAACTCTACCGCTGCGCCACTGTGCTGCTCCACTGCGCCGTTAGTGTTCCTGATCAAGAGGAAGGCGAGCTAGAGAGAAACTCAGTCTTATTCTTGATCATGCACCAACAACAACCATTTACAACTGCAGGCACGTGGGTTGGACTGGATTAGATTCTAGGTCCAAAGCCACAACAACCAGTCATTGTTTAGGCCAACATCTGCAGGCAGACCGGCAGAATGAAGCAGTGGCAATCTGCAAGGGAAGCAGAATTGAAAAGGCATTTGCAAAAATATACACAGACACAGGAAACAAAACTGGATGGAAACTGGCAATCTTTTCCTTTGTAACAAAGGAATCTATCAAGACACAAGGCCCCAGGCACAGATGAAGAATGACATTTCCTCTTATTTAAATGCACTTCCTCTTAAGAACATGCCCGAATGTTCTAAGGCTATTTAGTTAAAGGTCATAATCCATTTCGTAATTTGTCCATTTTAACAAATAACTGACTTATTTATACCCAAAGCTGTCATTAAATCTAGCTGAAATGTCACACAACAATTGCAAGTGGATGAATTAATCACAACTGCTCCCTGATAGTGTAAACCAGGTCAACTTTCTCTTTTAATTCTTTGAAAATTACGGGATTATTTTCCCGCCCAAATTCCGGTGCACACGCATGCACGCGCGCGCACACATACACGCGCACAGTTAGCTGAGGGGAATAGTCCATTTGCCAGCATTTCAGCTAAAACAGCTGCAACATTTTTTTCCTGCGTACTTAATCAGCTGGAATTCTCATATGCTGTAGATTTGGTTTGTTTAAGTTGGCTTTGCATTGGGAAATAACTATTTGGCAACACAGGGTATGTAGTGTACATGCAGAAGCTCTGTCCAGGGAGGGATGGAGGGGTCATTAGTCAAGTTTGATCATTGTTGCAAGATATTACGGTGGTGACATGTAGACAAAAACAAACACAGGCTTCAGTCAAGCAGTTGCCTATGTTGGTCTTTAGTTTACAAATGTACACTCCACATACGCACACACATGTTCACGAGGCTGATAAGACATAAATATATCACGACTCAAATCACACCACCTAGTACTCAGTTCTTAAAGGTAGTTACCATTATATACAGTATACTACCATTGTTTGGGAATGGTGGTCAATAAATGAAGGTCGGCTTGGGTCAAGAAAGCAAATTAATGGTTGTAACTGGTTTTAGATTAGCACGGATGGTGAGGCGAGGGTGGGGGGGTTTGTGGTGCTTCATTGATTATAAAGCTTTTTTTTATTAATATATATATGTTACCATCCTACTGCCGACCAGTTGACTAGGTAATTCCTAAAATTATAGGAAAATCAGGGAAATTTGTAATGTGGTTAACCTGAGAGCCGACATACTGGGGAAGCACGATGTGAAAAGGGATCAACATAGTGAAGGTAACTTAATGGTCATGTTAGGAGAGGCAATAAATAGATTTAGGAAGTGTTTGAATTGCAAGACATAGCTAGCTGGAATAAAGGTAAACATAGGATGTTGTAAACCAGGCTGAAGGTTATAAAACTGATCACGGGATAAAGGGAAGTTACTTTATTACACCCACTTGTCAGACAACTGCTAGATTGGTTTCCAGAAAGTTGAAAAGTTGAAGGTAATTCTTGGAAAGATAAGAATGAAAGACAACAAAGAAACGTTAAAGGATACAAAGTGGAGGAGTAACTCAGCAGGTCAGGCTGCATATCTGAAGACATGGTTCGTTGACATTTCGGGTCAAGACCCTTCTTCAGACTGGTCTAGTCCTGACCCAAAACATCACTTATCCATGGTCTCCAGGAATGCTGACTGACCCGCTGATACTCCACCACTTTGTGTCCTTTTGTGTATTGACCAGCATCTGTACTTCTTTGTTTCTGCAAAGAAACGATGATTACCTCTGAGTTATTTCAAAAATTGTAAACTCACATGTAACCATTGCGTTGCAGACAGTAAAAGGCTCCAAGTGCTTTGGGACAGTTTGAGTTCTCTCAGAGTATTTTCCCAGTATGGAAACATAGAAACATAGAAATTAGGTGCAGGAGTAGGCCATTCGGCCCTTCGAGCCTGCACCGCCATTCAATATGATCATGGCTGATCATCCAACTCAGTATCCCGTACCTGCCTTCTCTCCATACCCCCTGATCCCCTTAGCCACAAGGGCCACATCTAACTCCCTCTTAAATATAGCCAATGAACTGGCCTCAACTACCCTCTGTGGCAGAGAGTTCCAGAGATTCACCACTCTCTGCGTGAAAAAAGTTCTTCTCATCTCGGTTTTAAAGGATTTCCCCTTTATCCTTAAGCTGTGACCCCTTGTCCTGGACTTCCCTAACATCGGGAACAATCTTCCTGCATCTAGCCTGTCCAACCCCTTAAGAATTTTGTAAGTTTCTATAAGATCCCCTCTCAATCTTCTAAATTCTAGAGAGTATAAACCAAGTCTATCCAGTCTTTCTTCATAAGACAATCCTGACATCCCAGGAATCAGTCTGGTGAACCGTCTCTGCACTCCCTCTATGGCAATAATGTCCTTCCTCAGATTTGGAGACCAAAACTGTACGCAATACTCCAGGTGTGGTCTCACCAAGACCCTGTACAACTGCAGTAGAACCTCTCTGCTCCTATACTCAAATCCTTTTGCAATGAAAGCTAACATACCATTCGCTTTCTTTACTGCCTGCTGCACCTGCATGCCTACCTTCAATGACTGGTGTACCATGACACCCAGGTCTCGCTGCATCTCCCCCTTTCCCAATCGGCCACAATTGCGTACAATCGGTATGTTAGGCCTTGAATGAATCGACGATTTAGAGACTCACCACTTCTCTGATATTTTCTTTGGGTGCTGCTCTGATCTGAGTCATAATTAAGAGGGCGGCACAGTGGCGCAGCGGTAGAGTTGCTGCCTTACAGCGCCAGTAGACCCGGGTTCAATCCTGACGACGGGTGCTGTTTGTACGGAGTTCGTACGATCTCCCTGTGGGTTTTCTCTGAGATCTTCAGTTTCCTCCCACATTCTTCCCACATATATGTAGAAGTTTGTAGGTTAATTGGCTTTGTATAAGTGTGTGTGTAGTGTAGTGTAGTGAATGCGTGCTAGTGTCTAGTAATGTGTTAATGTGCGGGGATAGCTTGTTGGTGCGAACTCGGAGGGCTGAAGGGCCTGTTTCCGCTCAACATCTCTAAATTAAGCTAAACTGAGTCCCACGTGAAAGCCGGATTCAGGATATAGGTCAAGCACACAATCACCTCCACAATCATGCCTCCCGTGTTTTATTTTCAGATTGAGTACGGGGATTTCCAATGTTTTTTCGGGAGCGGGTGATTTATAAACCAGTTGGGGCCAGCCTGCAACACATACCTTCAAGGTCGGCAGAGGAGCGGCAGGTGAAGGAGTGAGTGCGGGAATTGGCTGAAGAATTTAAATTAGCAAATCGGTAAATTGGCTAATTAGTGAGTTAGTCAATTTAGCAGCTAATAGAAGCAAGGTTTGCTCCAGGGGAGTGACCTGTTGGGGAGCAGCCTTGTCGAGGGGAGTGCGAGTCTTTGGCTCAAGAGACTTTGGCGAGGAGGCTACGGCAAAAGTTGGAGAGAGTGAGATGCAGTGAAGAAATGACAGTCAAGCTGATTCAGTGTGGCGTTTACAGGATGTGGGAGGTCAGGGACACTGCTGGTGCCTCTGGCTGCTACAACGGTGGAAAGTGGGTCCAGGTTCAGCTCCTGAAGGACCGTGTTAGGGAACATGAGAGGCAATGGATGACCTCAGGATCATCCGGGAAAATGAGAGTTTCCTGGAAAGGACCTACAGCGAGATGGTTACACCAAAGTTACACCCTCTTGGAAGCTGTCGGGACAGAAGACACTGCCAGTCTGAACGGGGACAGGTCTGCGGGTCAAAACGTGGTGCTGAGGCAAAGCTGAAGAGATAGACTCAGGCAGAGCTATGGTAGAAGGGGACTCCATAGTGAGAGGTACAGACAGGGGTTTCTGCTGCAACAGGCGGGATTCAAGGATGGTGTGTTGCCTCCCTGGTGTCAGGGTCCAGGGCATCACGGACCGATTGCAGGGCATCTTCAAGGGGGAAGGGGGGCAGCCGAAAGTGGTAGTGCATGTCAGCATTGTTGGGATAAAGAGGAAAGAGATTCTGCAGCGTGACTTGCACTGGCTGAAATGCAGGACCTCCAGGGTGGTTATCTCCGGTTTGCTTCCAGTTCCTTGTGCTGGTGAGGGCAGGAACAGGGATCTACTTTGGGGCAACGGTGAATTGTACAAATGGGATGGGTTGCACCTTAACAGTTGGGGATCCAGCATTCTGGCAGGCAGGTTTGCCACTGCTACGTAGGTGGATTTAAACTAAATAGTGGGGGGGGGGGGGGGGGGGGGGGGGGGGGGGTGGGGGGGAGGTACTAGGATGGAGTTAAAGGAATAGTATAGGAAAAGTTAAGAAAGATCTCAAACATGACAGAAATGTTACACCTTGAAGATATGAGATTCGTCCTCTCAGGCAAATCAGACCAATTCTTAAAGATTTGGTCTCCATTTATCGATCTATTACAAGCATGTGGTGCAACAACCTTAGAAATTAAGTCTTTCAGAACCGGGTGAGAGGTGGGTAAAGATATGAAGGAGGCATATCCCTTTCAATTTCTTTCTCTTTTTTTTCTTCTCTCTTTTCTCTTTCCTACTCTTTTTCTTTTTGCTTAGTTCACATCACCGCTGCTTTTCTTTTTCGAGCTACGCAATACTTTCTCTCTCTATATTTCTTGCTTTGCTTACCTTTTTTTTCTACTATTAAATTTAAAATAAGAAGTTGTACATGAAATGTAATATGTTATTCATGTCATATTATTATTATTATACATCACTTCTAATAAAAATATTTAAAAAAGAAAGAAAAGTTAAGAAAGACAACAGAATTAACAGGACAGAAAGCTCACGAAGGGATAGGAGAGTATTGCCAAGTAAATAGGAATCGATGTGAAAGGCGAGGTGAGTAATGAATTAAAAGTATTATATATGAATGCACGAAGTATAAGAAGTAAAGTGGATGAGCTTGAGGCTCAGTTAGATTGGTAGATATATAACATTGTGGGGATTACAGAGACATGGCTACAAGAGGATTGGGGCTGGGAACTGAATATTCAGGGTTATATGTCCTATAGAAAGGACAGACAGGTGGGCAGAGGAGGTGGGGTAGCTCTGTTGGTGAGGGATGAAATTAGGTCCCTTGCAAGGGGTGACATAGGGACTGATGATGTAGAGTCGCTGTGGATAGAATTGAGGAATTGTAAAGGTAAGAAGACACTAATGGCCCCCCAAGCCTGGGTAGAGGGTGCAAGTTGCAGCAAATTGGCATGTAACAAAGGTAATGCCGCTATGGTTACGGGAGATTTCAATATGCAGGTAGACTGGGAAAATCAGCTTGGTTCTGGATCCCAAGAAAGGGAGTTTGTAGAGTGCCTCTGAGATGGATTCTTAGAGCAGCTTGTATTGGAGCCTACCAGAGAGAAGGCAATTCTGGATTTAGTGTTGTCTAAAGAACCAGATTTAATAAGGGAACTCAAGGTAAAGGAACCGCTTATAGTGACCATAATATGATAAATTTTAATCTGCAATTTGAGAGGGAGAAGGTTAAATCAGAAGTGTCAGTGTTGCAGTTGAACAAAGGGGATTATGAAGGCATGAGAGAGGAGCTGGCCAAGGATCCTAGCAGGAATGACGGTGGAACTTTCTGGGCATAATCACAATGATGTAGGATCATTTCATTCCAAAGAGGAAGAAAGATTCTAAGGGGAGTAAGAGGCAACTGAAGCTGACAAGGAAAGTTGGTGTCAGTATAAAACTAAAGAAAAGATGTATAACATAGCAAAGAGTAGCGGGAAGCCAGAGGATTGGGAAACTTTCAAAGGACATCAGAAGCTAACAAAAAGGACAATACGGGGTGTAAAGATGAAGAACGAAGGCAAGCTAGCCAAGAATACAAAGAAGGATAGTAAAAGCTTTCTAAGAAGGAACTGCAGATGCTGCAAAATCAAAGGTAGACAAAAATGCTGGAGAAACTCAGCGGGTGAGGCAGCATCTACGGAGCGAAGGAAATAGGCAATGTTTCGGGTCGAAACATTTTCAGGTTTGCAGAAGGATTTCAACCCAAAACGTTGCCTACTTCCTTTCCTCCATAGATGCTGCCTCACCTGCTGAGTTTTTCCAGCATTTTTGTCTATCTAGTAAAAGCTTTCGGTATGTTAAGAGAAAAAGATTAGTAAAGACAAATGTGGGTCCCTTGGAGGAGGAAACAGGTGAAATTATTATCGGGAACCATTATCATTATCACAATGATGATCAGCCATGATCATAATGAATGGCGGTGCTAGCTCGAAGGGCCAAATGGCCTCCTCCTGTACCTATTTTCTATGTTTCTATTCAGCGAGACAGCAAAGCTTGGTTCCCTCCTTACAGAGGGGATCAAAGAGTACAAATTACTTCTAATAAATCCTCACTCATCCAATATTTAACTAAGAGTTGACACTAACCAAAACAGGAGGTCAGGTTACTCATCTACCTTCTGAACTCTGTAGTCTGTGCATAGCCAGGAGATGAAGATCAAAGCGACGGGGATGATCTAATAATAAAAACATATAAATATTTTTGGAAAACAAAATTATTTTCTTGCCTTAATTGAATTTAGTAAGAACATAAATTATACACACATTCAACCTATTCTCTGGCATTTGGCATTGCTCCAATGAAAAGGTCAGAGCCTTAGGGTAAACATCTGATTTTTTCATCTTCACTGTGGGAAGAATATGACTTTTCCCCGAAACTCCTCAAACAACCCAACGCATGGATCAATCTGATTACACAATGACGGACTCAGCCATGATTCATGTTCACATTTAATATTGTTACTCAGAGTAAAGCATACCAGGTTCCATGGTTCTCTGAGAATCCATTTATTCTACGTTTGTATTTTTATTGCCTCTGATATTTAAAAAAACTCAAGAGAATAATATTGATCGTGATCAAATGGTATCAGTATAATGATCTAACTTATGAAGCATCTGAACTAAATTTTGTCCTGTTTCATTTCAGGTTTCTGTTTAAAAAATTCTTTATCATTCCAAAGGATCCAAACTTTTCATGATGATCAGGTTTTAATTTTATTTTTTTCATTTTAAATCATATTTTCAATTGTAACCTACATTTGCACATGTTAATTACTATCGCTTTTTTCTTTCCACATTATTCAAATGTCTACTTAAACTATTTCATAGTGACACGAATTTAAACCACATACACAACTACATACTGCAATAACTAGCAGCTAATCTTCATGGTAAAAGTTATTAATTTCATATACTTACATTAAATGTATTTGGTTTCAATCTGTTGAACATGTCTTCTCCCCTCGCAAAAGTTATTTATTCCTAATTAAAATAGTAATTGGCCTTTTATGATTGCCTTCTGCAAATGTCAAAGAGGCTCTCCTTATCCTCGATGGCAGATGATTAAAATTGTGTTTTCCAATTCTATTCCCCCCACATTGGGAGTATTTTGTTGGTGTGCTGAATTTAATTTAGAAATTATACTACCCATTTGAGATAGCATATTGCCGAGGTGCCTCAATGTTTTAGTAACACACAAGACCCATGTGGCACATTTGGTCTCTTTGCAAAGCCTTGACATTTTAGTTTTTTTGCTCAGTTTGGATTAGACGCTTCAGTGTTTGAAGATTGCTTCTTTTTTTTTTATGGTGAAAATTGTTGATACTAGAGAATTGTTGATACTAGAGGTTGACAATCTGATGTTCAGTAAAGGGCGGCACAGTGGTGCTGTGGTAGAGCTGCACCAGACACCTGGGTTCCATCCTGACAACGGGTACTGTCTGCGTGGAGTTTGCACGTTCTCTCTGTAACCTCATGGGGTTTCTTCGGGTGCTCCGGTTTCCTCCCACATTCCAAAGGTGTGCAGGTTGGTAGGTTAATTTGGCAATTTGGAAATTTGCACCTAGTGTGTAGGCCATAGAACCAGTGTACGGGTGACCAATGGTCAGCATGGACACAGTGTGCTGTAGAAGCCAAGATATTGGACATTTTTAAGCGGAGGTTGATGGGTTCTTGATTAGGAAGGTCGGCAAAGGTTATAGGGTGAAGGCAGGAGAATGTAGGAGTGTAGGAAAAGTAGATCAGCCATGATTGAATGGCAGAATACTCAATGGGCTGAATGGCCTAATTCTGCTTCTATGTCTTATGTCCAAAGGGCCTGTTTCCAATCTGCATCTAAAATTGTACTTTAAAAATGTTAAAATGCAGATTCCAAATGTTTAAATTCAAATAACATAGATTAGATCTTCAGTGTGTTAACATCCGTTAATTAAAACTCTGATTAAGAACATGTTGCCATTAGTGATAAAAGCAGAAGAAAAGCATTTAATTACTTGATAATTTTCTCTGGGAAATCACAAACAATGCAAATCCAATGTTATCAACAAATGGAGTTAAACCTCATGTGCAGAAAATAATTCAGTGAAAGTTATTCTGACATAAGATGTGCGGAAAAGGTGTTCCACATGGGAACATAGCAAGCCATTCATCTCACAAGCCTATTGTGAATTAATTTAGGTCATAACTAATCCATGCCTTAACTCAAATTACCTTGCCCACTTTAACAGGTCAACCACCTCAGCTCAAGAAAATTAGCAAAGTATCTCAGTGCGGTATCCTAAGCCCAATTGGGAACATGAATGATTTTGACTTTCCATCCAGAAGCGGATGTTATTTACCAAATATTTCTGGGTTTGGCATATTGTTCAGCTCCATTGCCGTGGACAAAACTTTTACTGCAATTTGAGGTTTGTTCCTCAAATCTGCCACTTATCATAATGCATAATTTTCCATTTGATCTTTTGGATGTGCTGCAAACCAAGTCCAGCATGCTTTCGTTGGATAGGTCAGCACAATATTCAAAAATAAGTACACAGTAACTTGTATATTTTAAATAATTAAGCCTGAGGTGTTTTATTGCACAATTTACTACAAGACAATAAAAACTTTACAAAAACTTCTAGACTGAACAGCATATTTCACTTTTTGCCCATTTTTATAGAAATGCAAAACTCAAAGAAAAATAATAGCAATTTTTGCTATCTTTTGAGTAAAAGCCAAAGAAATTAATGGTCACTATTTCTATTCTACTGACGATAAAAAAAATATAAATAGCAGTTTTGTAAAGAGCTGCAAAATATGCATATGTTTTCATGTTTGATCTTAAAGTTCCTTTTCATATGTTCCCAGTTCATTTGTAGTCACTCACCTGGATGTGACCACCTTACTTCAGATATTGGAACAGAATAAATAATAAAGAATGTTTTTAAAAAAAGCAACAAAGTTAAAAATAAACATGCAATTTCATAACATGAACATTGTCAATTAAAGCTCTAAAAGTTTCAAATTACACAAAGATCCAAAACTTCCCTTTTTAAAAACATCATCTTAAACATTGATGGAACTTCACGTCAAATGGAGGAGATACAATGCTGTACATGCAAAGTAGCACATTGACCAGGCACCAGAAATGTACCTTCTAATCTCCAAAGTGCACACATTCTCATACCTTTTTTAAAAGTTTAAAACCAAATCACATCTGGTCTCTGAATCAATAACAAAATGTATTCACACATCAGTTTAGTATCAACAAGTTAACAAGTATTTGAAGTATACGGTTACATTAATGTTCAACATAAGTGAATGCAGATTTTTACTCTGGTGATTGAAAGACTGAGTTAACAAAATCATTAACAGTTACAAGCAAATAAAATATTTTGAAATATCTGGAAATTCTGAAGCAGTTCAATTTTAGTTTTTAAAAAGCCACCCCATTTCTCCAGAAAGTTAATGAGACTTTATTCATTTTTTTACTAGAATATTTCCAAGAACAGTCATACCATTGATTAAAAGAATCGTTTAATAATTAACAATTTGTCTTTAGCAGATCTTCAATCACATCTATAAACTTAAAGCTGCCTGCTAGTTTTACTTTTTTCTCCCGATTGTGAGGTATAATCATACCATTATAAAAAATTAAAAATTAGGTGGCGATTCAATTACATGGTTGAGACCAGACGTTGTTATTGATTCCGAGACCAGCAACACTGCAAAAACAAACAGCTGTGGAAATCCAAAAATCAGAGCAAAAGCACATGACCAAAAATGCACATTAATAAATGTCTTTATAATGACACAGCATACTCCCATTTTGCCTGCCCCACTCTAGCTCAATAGAAAAGGAAGTTGTGGTTTGAGAGGATCATCAAGATATATAAGGATGTGATATTTTAGTTGTGTAGTATTGCTGTGACTGTTCTCTTTAGAACACATGCTCTATCAACAAGTGATGAATCACTGCACTTCGCTACATTAAATCTCATCTCTCATATTTTACACATTTCAATGCTCCACATTCTGCTTAAATGTCCAAAATGTCCTATTAACCATCCATTCCAAAGAGAACATTCCAGCTTTTCCACACAACTAAGATCTCACATGCTTGACTCTAAACCTCCACTATACTTAAAACACAGCAATTTTCTCAACAACAGTCCAGAATTGACCACAGTTTTCCAGATAAGACTTAATTTGTCTGTAAAACCCTTCCTCCCACCATTTACTTTCCTGCCTGCCCTACAAACATGGCCAATTTAGTTCACATTCCCTCTAGCATAATGAATCACTATGCTTCTACACATTAGATTTTATCTCCCAGGTTTGGTTCATTTGACCAGTCAACATCCTCCTATGACTATCCCCACTGTTCAATAGATTTCCAAGGCACCTACACATTTTGAAATTAAATCCTGAAGTCCAAGTCATACATGTAAAACAAATACACATACCAACCCCTGGAAAAATATCAAATGTCCAGTAAAATTAACAACTGTTTGCTTGAATTATTTTCTGTCATTAGTCAATATCATGTTACCATCCATCACCTTTTTAATCCCAGTCTTCAATTAATCTAAACCTGTAGTATCAAATTTTATTGTGTTTTCTCTTTGGAGTTTGGCCGATTGCAAAGGTATCACTTGGACACGAAGGGGAAAAGGGAGGAGAAGAATAGGCAGAGTATGAAAAAAGTTTGCTGCACTCACATATCACTGTAGCAAATATTATCTGCATATAAAATAAACAGCAGCTGGCATTAGAGACAGCTGAACAGATCGGGACCAAGCAAAAACGTAACTAGCAATTGTTATCAAAGTTGCTCCAATACTTGCAGCATATTTAATTGCACATCTGCAGCCCATTAACTAATTGATTGAAAGTGTAGTTTCATACCAGTTTATTGGCGACTCTCACATTATCACTTTCACGTGTCAATTAAAAGTATGTCAGTAGTCAGAGTGGAGGTATTTTTACTTTTGAGAGTAAGTCAAGGAAAAAGATGATTACAGCTAAGAAGCAATAGTTGTACGAGCAGATTCTTGGCTTGACTTGCTACACGAAGCAAAGTTTTCTTCCTCACCAAACCCCACCCATTAAATGTAATCAAGAAAAACCTTCTCCTTTCCAATCTCAAGGGCCTGCAATTTAAGATTATCACTCCCAGCCAAACCGGAATTATGCAGTAGACAATGATCAATTTAAATATAATGTAAGCTTTAAATAGTTTGTACTCCAAAAGTAATTTAGCACCTCTGGAGTCCACTATTTCCACAGAAGGTCTGATGGCTTGACAACAGGAAGTGATTATGTCAGAAATTGCCTCTGTTTGAAACAACGAGTTCTTGCAAAATTTGCAGACTCTGGTTATATATGTTGCTTGCTCACATAGCATCCTAACTAACCCTGCAATTCTTATTAAAGAGCTTTAGATGAAAAAGTTTGCACTAACTCACTGAAAGACTTAAATCACATTGAGAAATGCAATTAGGAGTTGACATTAAAGTCTTAAGCACCGGTTCAATTTGGTTGCCTTTTTAATTTGTGTAAATTAATGCATAATTCTGTCACATAGATTATTTTTGTAGTTTAAAATCACTACAATGAAATGACAATGACATTTCTGGCTTTCAAGGTAAGGCATTTCTGATGAGTACATCACCTTTGTGAGTGCTTGGCTCACTAGAAATATTAAGTCACATGGAGTGTCATACCCTGCCAGAGATGAGAACAAAGTAATACGGAAATCAACATTGATAGAATGCTACACTGCCAGAGATAATGCCCTTTGGATTATGGTAGGCATGGTAGCAATGGTAGGCATGACCCGGTTGATAATAATCTCACCCGAGACAGAAAGCGGCGAGATCAACTCACAGTCTATTCACTTAGCACAATAATCTATGTTGACACCCTAATGCAGAACTAAGGGAGCTGTACTGAACTAAACTTCAGAAGCACTGTCTACCACATGAGACAGTAAGCCAAACGCATCTACACTCCAAGGTAGATTTTTAATAAAAATAAATGCAATGGCATTATTCTAATAAAAAGAACAGTGTGGTCTCTGCCGTCCTGGCCAACATTTATCCCTTACTCATTATTAAAGAAGATCAAATTACGTTGGTGCATGTGGGAACAGTGCGTAAATTAGGTGCTAAGTTTTCTGTACATCAATAGTAACTTTTTGTGAATTACTCCATCGTCATGAAAAAAACATGACGGGTAGCAAATAAATGCAAGCCTACATTTAAATCTAGCTCACTGCATTCAGTGTTCACAATATGCCCCCCTCCACATTAGAGAAACCAAGTGGAGATTGGATGATCATTTGCACAGCCCCTGTGTTCAGTCTGTAGGAGTCATCCTGAGCTTTTGGTTGCCTGCCATTTTAATTTACCATCCCACTTATTGTGCAATGTTATAAAACTCAGAGTAAGCTTGAGGATTAACACCTCTTTTGTTTGAGCACATTGCAGTCTTCTGGACTTAATATCAAGTTCTCCAACTTTTGATAACTTGCACTTTTTTTTAACGATTTAGAAATGGACCATTTCTGCCTGCCATCACTGTGGCTGTATTTTTGTTCTCCTATAATCTGGTCTGCTGGCATGACCCATAGCCTTGTGATTAAAAACATGTTACACAAAGAAGCATGATGTATTGGTAATTGCTACTTTAACTTCTTCCAACAAACCATTTGGCTTTGCCTCTTCTACCCACGCTGTCTCTTTCCTCTGCTGAAAACATACTTGGACTTCTCTTTCCCCAATTCTGGAAAAATCTGTAACGTCAACTGTCTCTGTTTCTCTCGATGCTGTCTGACATGCTGAATGTTTCCAACAATTTCTCGTTTTAATCCATGCTAGTAAATTGCCCCATACGCTCTTACTCTGCAAGGTGAGATTCTGTCACAATATGTCAAAAGCTTTTTGCACATTTAAATAAATTACATCTACTTGTTCCCCTCTATTGACTCGGGTTGATATTTCCTCAATGAATTCCAATAACTTCAAATGATCAAATGATTTTCCACTTACGAAGAAGCTAGGCTAAATATGCTTGATTCGCCGGGCCGGCGGCTGCGTCCGTTGTACTGGACGGCGGCAGCTTCAACCACCCCGGGCCGCGGTGTTTGAGCCGGCCCGTTTGCGGGGTTCGGTGAGCCGCGGGACTGTCTGTACCATCGCCCGGTGGGGTATCGCCTCAGCGCAGAGGGAGAAGAGGAGGGAAGAGACTGCAGCTCTAAGATTTTTGCCCCCACCACAGCGAGGAGGTGCTTGGAGGACTCACTGTGGTGGATGTTAATTTGTGTTTATTGTTGTTTATTATTGTATGATTGTATGTATGACTGCAGGCACGGAATTTCGTTCAGACCATAAGGTCTGAATGACAATAAAGGTATTCTATTCAATTCAATTCAATTCAATTGATGACTGTCCAAATATTTTGCTAGTACTATGTGCTTGATGGCACCATGGTAGAATTGTACCTGGGTTCAATCCCAACTACGGGTGTTGACTTTGTACGAGTGTACAATGTACGAGTTTGTACATTCTCCCTGTGACCTCATAGGTTTGCTCTGTATTCCTCCCATATTCCAAAGACATGAAAGTTTGTAGGTTAATTGGCTTCTGTAAACTAACCCTAGGGTGTAGGATGGTATAGTGATCATTGGTCAGCGCAGACTTGGTGGGCCGAAGGACTTGTCTACGCTGTATTTCTAAATTAAACTAAAACTACTTCCGTAATGATTTGTAGCATATTTCCTACAATTAATATTAGGTTAATTAATCTGTAACCACTTATTGTCCATCATCCTGGTTGAATAAGAATGTCACATTGGTAGTTTTCCAATTTTCTCGGACTTCGCCAGATTTTTGGAAGACTACAACCATTGCATTCATTTATTTTAATATCCAAGGATGTATACAAGGCCCAGAGAGCTTATTCCTTAAATAATTGCGATAATATTTAATTCCTCTCCTTGTATTACTGGGAGTGCAGTATCTTCAGCCATAAAGAAAGATGCAAAGTGGCTGTTTAACTCAGTTCCTTATTCTCCATTGCAATTGGCCTATCCTCATTCTTCATCCTTCATTATTTAGAGGTCGGTTCATTTTGACCTTTTTCAAATACAGATAGTTCTGCTATAATTAAATAGTTGTATTATTATTTTATCAAATAAGCAAGGGTATTGTCTGATGCACCTCTATCCCATTGGAGGATTGGACTTTGTCTGTGGAACTGTTGTGCTACAATGCCGAGAGCTATATTCCACACTCTGTATCTCCCCATTTGCTCGACCTATTGTACTTGAGCTTGACGATTGTATTTATGCATGGTATATCTGTTCGGATAGCATGCAAAACAAAGCCTTTCACTGTATCTCGGAACACGTGACAATAATAAATCTAAACCTAAACTCTGTGCTTAAAGACATCAGTGTCTGCTTACTGCATGGATGATATACAGAAACATTTCTTTTTCTGCTTGCCAATTTCCAAATTCGTTTTTAAGTGGTTTTCTTGTTTAGATTGAAATCGCATGGTAAGTAATGGTAGGCCTGCATGAAGCAAATACTGTTTCCTAATTCATCGATTACATTATATCCAATTCACATTGTGGAAACGCCTTACGACAGAACTATCTGTACTAAATATTCCTTTGCATCCTTTTATATTTTCCCCAGCCTACTTCATAGGACAGACATTCTCCACCAAAATCAAAGTTGTCATTATATACTTAAAAGAATTGGAACAGAGCTCCAAATCATCAGGACTTTGATGAAGGCTAACATTATCCTTGCCCAAGAGATTCCAACGTAGGAAAAGTAAAACTGCAGTAAGAAAATAATCATTTTGTTGTCTCTGTATTGTACACTGCACAATGACAATAAAGTTTGAATCTGAATCTGAATAACCTAATTTATATTCCCTTTCTGACCATCTTTTAAAGTAAGTTGTTCAAGAGTTTTGAACTACTTGAATGTAGTAAAATCCTCTAAAATGAAATAGATTCTTTTGTAATTGTCAATCTATTCCTTTGGCCCATAAATGAATAATTTCCATTAGTCAATATTTTATCGAGGGTCAGTAGCTCAACTTACTGAAATTTGACACCACCTTAAGTATGTGCAATATATATTTACTACAGTGCGATAATTCAAGGCACCCAAACCCTCTAATTTTCCAATAAAATCATAATTTATTTGACAGGGGTGACACAGCCTATATACCTGCCTCCAGTGTTCATGAATGCCAGCTTGTGAAAGGCTGCTCTTTCTTCTAAAACAGTCTGAAAAATCCCATTAACTTGATCGTGAAGTTAATTAGGTGGTCTTGATTCCCTCAGAGAAAGCTTCAAATTTTTCAACATATCCCAACTAGCAACTGTGGGTCCGTATGGAATATGAACAAGATACTTCAGGAGTAGCATCCTTTGCTAATCTTCAAATTCAGGGGTGACACAGCCTATATCCTGCCTCACTCTGCTCTTTTGAACTGAATGATTCTTGATTGCTGCGGAATCGCAGAAATACAGTTCAGTCTTGCAAATCGGATCATTTTTGAACTGCAAACTTAGGCTGCGGAATGCAGAAATCAGTCTTACAAACGGATCACGCACAAAGAGAAACTTGGTGTACTTTTTCAGTCTGATCTTCATTAGCTGTTTTGAGAATTTCCCATAGCGTCTCCAGAACTTACTAAAGGTGGAATGGCTGGTGGAGTTGTGCACAAGGTCCCTGGGGATTTCCAATGGATCGCGATACGGAATGCCTTGCTTTAAAAGACTTTCACTTAATAGAATCATGATTCTTTTCCAATTAGTACAGGCTACTTTTGGTACATAACAGTAAATAATCCCATGTCGATCGTCCACAATTAGATGGTCCAGTTCTCTAGATGGAATATCTTCAAATTTCCTATTTTTTCCTGAGAACATGATACTGGAGTCGCTACAAGCATCTTCAATATTCTGCCTCCTCTCACTCTGTATTTGTTCTAATTCATTGCTGGTTTTCGCAGAATTGATTTCCAGCTCAAAGACCTTTTCATCAAAATTAGGCTGAAATATATCATCGAAGGCTTGTTCCATTTTGGGGGAACTTTCTTCTCCTTTGTATCCTTTTGTGTTTTCCAAATACATTAATTCCAGATTATCCTGAATAATAGTAGCCCCGGAATTGGTTATTCTCTCCCCCGCTGTCTTTTTGGAATTTGACAGGTCTTGGTTTTGGTTTGTCATGGTAGGATGTGTGGCCTGGATTCTTATGAAAGATGTGTGCAAATAGAAATGAGCTGTTCCAACATCATCCCAATAAAATATGATCAACAGAATCATAAATACACAGGCCATAATGCCACAGAACTGGAAGATCCGAGATTTATTCATTTTGAGGAAATGCAATCCGCCCAGGATTGGTCACCAGGCCTTTGATAGATGTTCATCTATGAAAATCTTAAAATAACCATATTCTGAAACAAAAAAGTGAAAAGATTCAGAATCAGAGTGAAATTTAACGTACGTTTATTGCAAGAATATCAACTGCATTACTTAAACAAGGGAAATCTTATATTTTGTAAACTAATTAAAAACAAATGTTGTATTTTAATTTTACCTTACAGCTAAAATCCTAAGAAATTAAAATGCAGTGCGATCAGCCATATTCTGTTAAAGAAGCAAGGAAGAACATGGAAAGAACAAGTATATTCATACATCTATATCTGCCTGACATAATTGACAAAAAAAACTTCACCGAGGTATCGACAACTTGAATTTATTTTAACTAGCCAGAATAGAGATTTTAAGACTGGTGCCAGTGAAAATGCCCACAGTGTTATGTTCTTCCAAAATTCAAACAAGATTATCATATGTACCTTTGAGATTAAGCTCCTTTTTTTGTAAACAGTTAAGAGTATATGCCTGCAGCTCCACATTACAGTTGACTCTTAACTGTCCTCTGAAGAACTCCAGCAAGCCCTGTTGTTGCATCAATGTGGTGAGACACAGATGCTTTTTTTCTGAAAGGCATGCAATGGTTACAAAGTTGTTAGGAAAAAGGGATATGAAAATTCTAATAAAGTAGCAATGACAGATTATGACAGAGGACTCAATTCTTACAGTCAAGGGAATATATGTGCCAGCTTTATTGCAAACATGATTGATGAATGTTAATTAAGCAAGGAAATTAGATGTGATGAGGAGTTTCCATGGTAGATATTGGATGTATTACACAGGGAAGCAAATTCAATGATGATGTGCTCGATGGACAAGGGAAGGAGGAAGGCCGGGCTGATTTTAACAGAGATAAGCTATTTGTTAAGGGAAATCTGTAATCATGAACAACTAGCATATAGTATTTGCTTAATTCTGTTAATCAACCATCACATTAAAATTGATCAGGAAAGGTAGTTGTCAAGCTTCCCACTAACCTTCCCTCTATAATAAAATGAACATGGACAATTGTTTATGTTGATACATGTGAACTAACCATTCTGCACATTTCCATCTACTGAATTGGACGATCAAACAATTCATGGCTGACGTGACTAGATGAAGTGAACCCCATGTCTGACCAATCAAAACATCTTCAAATGTATATTTGAATGCAATTTTAGCATTTTTATTTTTGCGCTTTCCTGATATTTAATAAGCCATGGAATGAACTGCTGAAAGTTCTGCATTTTAGTACAATTTAAATTTACTCTCCATCCTTTGATTTATTGACTGGTTATCTGCTTTCATCTTTATTTTCACCAGCCCTCTTCTATACTTTAATTTCCTTTGCTTGATTGGTCAAGACGAGAAACAGAATACATAGGGAAAATATTACTGCAAAACCAGTTTTTACCTCTGAAAGCCTCTGAACTTGGTCAGCAGAAGGGTAGTGCGGCTCATTTTAGATATCTTTAGGAAAAGGCCAACTTAGATACAATGGAGCCAAACACACCCTGTCTTATAAAATGCTGGCAGGCTTTGGATCCCTCAAAGATTCTCATACGTAGTTCAATCATTTTCAAAACTATTGTTAAACTGCATTATAAAAAAGAACCATGTTTTATATTGCTAAATCATTGTTATTAAATTACACTGGAAAAAAACCCAGCTATTTTAACAGAATATAACGTCTTTTAACAAAAAAAACATTAAATCATAGTAAATTTTTCAGATATTATATTTTTAGGTTTCATAATTTTGGTCAGGAAAGTAAAATAGACCAAAATGACTAATTAGTTGCCAGCCACAAGTGCCATTCCAGGAACTATTCAGTCCAACGGTATAAATACATGAAAAAGTAATGAACAGTGGTCATCTTTCATGCACCAAAAAAAATTCCATCTCACGAATGCCAGTATTTGCTGCTCCTTGGAAAACATTATTTTCTTTATTGCAAATACCCTTCTAATAAAATCTGAGGCACATTTTAACTGTTTCTCTATAAAGGTTATAATGGTTTGACATGCAGAAAAGGTTTAAAAATCTCATTCAATGTTCCTCATTCAACATTTTGGCAAATGCGGCAAGGTTTCGACTTAATGGCAATTAGGTTTTTAATCACAGTAATTACTGAAAAAATGAGCAAACTATGTACAGCCACTCTATTCATAAAAGACACATAGCCAATATTCCATTTTATCTAACCCTTCTACACCATCGAACAATTTAATGAGAAGTATGAAACACTAGTGCTTTGAAATGAAATGCTCGTATTTAGAATTAACACTGTATCAGCTGGATAAAGTAATAGAGGCAGGTTGCGCAAAGTATTCAAAAAAGAGAATCTGATTTAAGATAACTTGTACAGGTGATCCATGTTATGGAAGGATGCGCTCTCAGAGAACCATCTGCGATTTACCATAATGCAAATTTTCTCAACAAATTGGGAGGCACGGTGGCATAGCGGTATAAAATTGCTGCCTTACAGTGCCAGAGACCCGGGTTCAATCCTGACTATGGGTGCTGTCTGTACGGACTTTGTACGTTCTCCCCGTGAGTTTTTTCAGAGATCTTAGGTTTCCTCCCACACGCCAAGGACACAAGGTACGTAGGTTAATTGGTTTGCTGTATGCATAACTTGTCCCGAGTAGTAGGATAGTGTTAATGTGATGGGATCACTGGTCGGTGCGGACTCGGTGGGCCAAAGGGCCTGTTTCCACGCTTTCTCTCTAAACTAAAAAACTAAATCCCATGTGGAGATGCATTTCCATGTGATATTTTTCTCCCATATTGAGCAATGTTATCTGCAATATGCTCTACTGTTATTACTTAACAATTAAAGACAACGTTAGACACTGAGGATGGATGCTCATGGATTAGGAAAGTGCGGGAATAACA